>NW_020449597.1:259731-337099 GCF_003343035.1 Apteryx rowi | reverse complement strand
GAGTGCGCGGGGGCGCTCGGTGCCTCTGGCGGGGCAGCAAGGCCGCCGCCGCCGGGGGCCGGGCGCTGGGGTGCGGGCGGGCTGCTCCGCGGGGTCGCGCGGTTGCTCACTGTCGGTGTTTTTAGCCCCCCCGGGTGGCAGAAGGGGCGGCAGCGGGACGGCTGGAAGCAGGAGCAGGCGCCGCAGGCCCTTCCCCGCCTGGTGCCCCGCTACTCCGTTCTGGACGCCGTCGCTTGGGTGAGAGCGGGGGGGCCCGGCGGGTGCTCGGGCCGGGGCCGGGGCTCCCCGGGAAGGGAGGAGGCGGGCGGAGGAGGTCGGATGCAGCGAGCTGCGGCCGCGCTGCCGCGTGGAAAAGGGACGAAAAGGGGGACGGCGGCTCTTCTCGCTCACTTGTTGCTTCTCCCCTTCAGGGCGCCCTCGCTGCGCTGCTTCTGCAGCTGGCCAGGCAGATCTCGTGGCTGCGATCTCTGCCAGAGACCTGGAGAGAGCGCAGGTCTCCCTGGCTGCTGCGTCCTTCGCTGCCTCCTCAGCAGTCAGGTCAGCAGCCCTCTCTCACGAGAAGGGGGTGTGGGAGGCTCCAGCTGTCAAACAGGACTTCTGCCACATATTAGCTAATAACTTTACGGTGCTTGGCAGAGAGCTGGTGTGTGAAGCTAACAACAGCTTTTAAGCACTCTGAAGAGAGTGAGGGCYGCTATCTGTCACGGGAATCTCACTATTTTGTACTGGTGTGGTGCAGTCTCTCTTTGCACCCACATCCAGTTATTTTTGTTTTCTGTCTTGGATTCTGCTCAGTGGATTTTTCTCCTGCTTGGCCTTGTGCTTGGAGCAGAGAAGGAACCTGGGCAGATATGCGGTTCTGTGCTGTCTCCTACAAAGGATGCTGTGCAGCTCATGGGAACTGTGTTCTGTGCTCTGTATTTCAGCGGCGACTGAAGCCTCAACCAGCTGTCCCAGGAGGCAGCTGCRGTCCCACTTCCTGCAGAAAGCAGGTCCAGATGTAGTGCCAGAGACCTCATCCTGGGGCATCCCCTCAGGGCAAGGAGAGAGCCAGCCCTGTGCAGACCTAGGTATGTGTTGATGCACTGCAGGGCAGGATACTTGTGACAGAAAGACTTCTGAGTTTCCCCAAGGCAAAGCTAAGAGGCGAGACATGTGCAGTCRTTTCTTGAGAGCTAGAGGAGGGAGGTTAGAGTGGAAGAAGGAACTTCAGAGAGATGAGTGAGGAGTCCAGTGCTGGGAGCTCCTGAAGTCGAGGGGGAAGCCTGTGATGTAATTGTGCAGGCAACACTGGTTTTACCAATACTGGTCTGCCTTAGCTGCCAGGATACTGCATCCACTTTCTGTTCTTTCATTGTGGACATTGTCTGTAGTCAAGAGAGTTCAGGAGAATAATGCAACAGTGATCTGGAAGATGTGCCACATAGTGCGGAACTAARGGAATTTCTTTCTTCCTAGAAGATGAAGATGTATTTATGAGCGCTTATGCTGTAGATAAGAGAGTGAGAGGAGGCATCAAAGGCATTCTTATTTTAATAAGTCTTATAGAAATAGAAAGATATGCTTCAAAAAATGGAAGGAAATCCAGAAAAGCATGTCCTAATGTGGTAAATTTAAAGTCATATCAAGGAAGATCAGATAAGGCCTACCACAGGGTTGCTCACTAGATGTGTAACCCTAATCAGCTTTAGGAATACTGTTTGAAGCAGGAAGCTTGCTGGAGCAGGTGGAAAGGGGGACAACATATCAGGATGCAGAAGAGGCACATAAAGAAGCCAGCCCACCACTGATACGTAGACTATGTAAGGTGTTCCAGAAAAGGTCRGACAGGTTCCCAATTCTTTGCTTTCTTCCAAATGTTTTGCTTTCTTCTATGCTGATTTAAACTACTGCCCATAACTGCTTATCAAACCCATCTCCTGCCAGAGGTTACCATTCCCATCAGTTGGCAAATGGAGCATTTTGTTTCCATGTTTCCTAATTGGCTCTAGGAAAGCAGCCAGGTTAATTTACCTAAACTGCCAATTAGAGTGTTTAACCCATCTGCTTTTGCCTGAAGCAGATTAAGAAGTACTCAAATATACTGCCTTGCTGGCAGATTACTGGGCAGGGGCCTTTGGGAGAAGCGGTGGAGAATAAGTGGAGACCGTGCAGTCTTCAGTCGGCACAGCTGAGCATCCAGAAGTGGATGTGTGTCTGTGTCTGACAAACAATTTCTTACTGAGAGTCAGTASGAGAAGCTTTTAGGCAAACTGATAAACTGAGCAGTGACAAGTCACTGAGGCCATGTGTTCTTTATTTGAGTGTTCTCCAGAAGCTATGAGATTGCTGAGCCTCTGATGACAGTATGTAATCCAGTGCTTATATCTGCTGTATGACTTGAAGAATGAAGACCGATAGATTAGACACTGGCCTTTAAAAAGCAGTTTTGATTGAGCAGCAGAACTACAGAAGAGTAATTCTAAGTTGATAGAAATTCTACTATAGAACAGAACTGCTAGATACCTGGATGAGCATGCTGTATCATATCACAGAACATAGGTCTGGAAGGGCTTAGGAAGCCATTTCTCCAACCTGTTTGCTCCATTACATAGGACTTAACAGAGAACAGGGTCGTATTTTGTTAAATCTCTTAGACTTTTGGAGAAGTCAACAGGCACATGGAGCAAGATTATCCAGTTTTTAGCTTTCTGAAAATCTTTCAACAAGGAGCTACATCAAAGCCATCTGGAGAAATGAGGCTGGTGGGAGGGAAGAGGGAGGGACCACTTTTGGGATAGTAACCCAGTAAAGTATAAGAAATAGTTTTCACCATGGAGAGGTATTACCAGTGAATTCCCCTAAGTGCTTTGTTGACACCCGTTCTGTTTAGCACATTCAGCAGTGATTTGGAAAAAGGAGCTGACAAATGAGGTGGCAAAAGAAGCAAGTGATACAAAATTATTCAGGACAGTCAAACTGGAAAGTCACTGCAAAAGACTGTGCAAGAACTAGCAACGGGGCAGTCCCAAGATAGGTTGAAGTCATATGCACAGGGGAGAAAAGCCATAAATAGACATACAGAATGAAGAGTGTCAAATTAATAATTACATTGAAGAAGGGACATTTAAGGGACATGTTCTTGAAAATGTTAAGTCAGTGCTCAGCAGCAGTTAGGCGAACAAAATGTTAGTTATTATAAAGGAAGGAACTAAGAACAAAACAGTACTGTAGGTTTGCCTTTTGTAGATCTGATCTTGGATGCTTAATGAAGCTAAAGACATTTGGTCTTAAAAGCAGTAACAAAAATGTTATAGAAAAGGACAAGGATGCAATCACATACAAAGAGACTGACTCTTCAGCTTAAAAAGAAGTGACTGAAAGAGGGTATGCCAGCGATCTACGAAACTAAAAATACTGGGGAAAAGTGAATAGGGAATGGTATTTTGCTTAATACACGTACAGATAGGTGACACAAAAAAGGTCAGATATTAAGTCTGAAAAAAGACGAAAGACAGTACTTGCTTGCCTGCTGCATAAGTAAATTGTGGAACTCATTGCTACAGGCCAGAAGTATAAATGGGTTCCAGAAAAGAATTAGGTAAAATCACACATCCAAATTAAACTTAATTGGTCCAGCCAAACTCTYCTGCTCAGGAGGCTGCAGAACAGCTGATTGCTGGAAAGTTCTGCAAGGGGARAGCATCACTTTATAATGCCTCTGCCTCATACTTTCTGCCCAAGCAGCTACTGCTGTCAGTTGTCAGAGATAACTTGCTTGTCAGAAATAATTTGCTTTCATTCAATACGTCAGTCCTCACATTACATTGTCACATTATGCTGTTGTATCCATTTTGTGAGAACTTACTGGGAAAAGTCAGCGTAAAGAGATTCAGCAAGTTTAGTTGTGTGTTTTTGTTTTTGTTTTCCCCCAGTAGTTATTTAGCTACCACGTGAAAGTGAGGCCAGCTAAGCGGAAGCAAGGGAAGGACAAGATGCCTCACAGGTCACTTAGGGGAATCTGGTAGAAAAGTCTTGCCATTAGAGAACAGACCTCCAGAACTTGGAGTGGAGCCAAATGTACCTTCACTTCTCCAGTTGGCTGTTGCAAAGGACCTTCTGGAGGGGATAACATGTCCTCGCACTTTCCTTCAGTTGTTCAGTTGGTTTCCAGAGTTGCTTGTTCTGGTCTGTGTGTAGAGTGACAATCTGCTCTTGCTGTCAGCTACTCCATTAGCTCGAGCGGCAAAGATCTTTGAGATGGATCCAAACATCTCAGCTTTGCAGATGCACCATCCCAGCTTTAGCATAACACAATGTGATAGAATCTCTTACTTTTAGTGTGTTTAAAAAGAAAACTTCAGGAAATTCATTTAAAAGTTGCTTTAAATAGCAGTCTAGATATTACCGTGAATGAGTCTTCAGCTGCATGATCACATCCTATTTTTTTCATGGGATTCATGCCTCATTCAAGCTTTTTTTGCAGAAAGTGAAAGGCACATTGTGAACAAGCAGGTGATTACAGCCAGTCTCAGTGTTAAAGCAACTGAATGCTGCCCTGGGGAGCTGTATTTTACCCCTGGCAGAACTGTAAAATTCCTTATTTCAGTTCTGAGATTACAGACCTTTCAAAAGTGTGTTTTCATTTCAAAGCACAATGAAACCGATTGGAAACACTAAATTTTTCCATGAGCCACAAATCCTGGATTTTGGTCAGCTCCAGTTGTGAATTCGTTCTTGTGAAGCATTTGGTTGTTCTGGGATAAGCAATGTAGACGATCTATGAGAAGCTTAATAATTTGCATTTGGAGCTAGGTTTCGATAACATTTGATAAGTACAGGATGAACAGTGAGGAAATRCAAAATATTTATTAGCTGCTGAATATGTAAGCATTGTGCATCCATTGCACTGAAAGCTGCAAGATAACGTGGAAAAAAGAATGTGTAGTCGTGTTGTATTATAATGCATATTTAAAGAGACAGAATTAAAGTTGAACAGAAAAATTTAACTGGAATGTTTCCTTTTTTGTGCTTTGAACATACAACTGTATGATACCTACAAATAATTTAACATAGTTGTGTGTGTGCAGTATAGCAATGAATTTGTTCAAAGCACAGCTTCTGTGAAGTTCTGCAGAAGCTTGCCCAATCTTCAGATACTGTCCTGTGACCTTACATTGGGAAATGAGAAACAAACAAGTGGGATGAATTTGTATTAACTAACGTTAGTCTGAAAGTTAATATAAAGTGGTCTTCTCATTCCAATGAAATAGAATGGCACTCTTTGCTGCCTGGGGGTGCTTTTATTTCTCTATTTACTGTTGAAGCAACGTAAGCAATGTGTTTAGGTTGTGTGCCTAGTTTTGAGACAGCTGCTGGGAGACAAGAGAAGTCTTTGAGAAGTTTTGATTTGGGGCTTGCCCAGCTTCAGATGTGAATTCTGAGAGAATTCTTTAATCTAGTCCTTCAGGAAATAGAAATGGGACTGGGTGTCAGAATTGTTGATCCCTGTATCATCTTGCAGAGGATTTTCTGMTCTCTAGGACTAGTAATTCTAATCTGGGGAGATTACCGGGAGTTGAGGGAGCAGGGATTTGCTGTGGGAGAGAGACGTGGGACAGTTCTGAGAGTCGACAGAATTCAGAATTAGTTTCTGKTGGTTTTTCATGGGGTAATAACTTGCCCAAATTACAGTATGTTTTCCCAGTGGCAGTAAAAGACAAATCTCTGATTTAGGAGTAGATATAAAGAGCCTTGAGGGCATGAAAGTAACAGTGCTTCTTAACAAACACTTGGAAGAATTCTTAATACAGACTTTTTTTTTAATTTGCTGTTTTATGTGTATTAAAAACAAATTGCATCATGAGATAGATACCTGAGCAAGAGACAAAGATTTACTGTGGCAAAGATCAGGTAATTTWATGTATGATCTGAAAATAAATGTAAAGTACAACTAATAAATTTGGAGATTATATTACTTTTGGTGGAATGATAAGTAGAAATTGTGTTTGCCATAGTGATCTTGCTTGTCTGGTGAGTGGGGCTTATTCAGATAAAATTACCAGAAGGCAAATTGTTTGTCTAGGAATAACGAGGCCGCACTTGGAACATAGGCCACAGCTTTATGTGCGCTGTAAGATGGTGCAGCCACGAGAAGAAGCAATCCTGCCTGTCGCATGCTCATTTCTGTCCCTGTGCCAGCACAMGCATTTGTGGAGCCATACGGTGAAGGGAATCAAGGAACTGGACCCCCAGAAGGACTGTTTTTCACTCAGATTAGTTCCCTGCTCAGCAGCCACAAAGCTTGCAAGGGAGACAGGGAGACATGGGGAGAGCAAAGCTCCTTCTGTTAGCAGTATTGGCTTAAACTGATCCTGGAACGATAGTGGTTGGTGCCTAATGGGATCTAGCTGCTTATGATTTAGCTTACAAAATAATTGGTCTCAGCCTGTCCTAGCTGTTGGTCCTCCTTGCAGAAGGTTACCATCCTCTTGGGCTGGCCRGTGTAAATGCCTGTCTAATCGCTTCCAACACGATACTGTCTGAGTGAACTGGCTTCACTTTTGCTGTAGACGTTTTAGTTAACTTTGACTAAACCTGGTTAGCCAGTGTCTAAACACGTGGCTGTGCCAGCATATCCTAGAGGGCAGCGATGAACAACTGGGACGCTCTGGGGTGGTGACCTAAGCCTGGACCTGATGCAGCCAAAACAGCATGTCTGATCATCCCCTTACAGATGTGGAACCGTACCTCGGTAAGAAGTTACCCAAAAAAGGATTTAGGAGTTAGGATAGGCAAGCACCTGAGCTTAAGATCTCAGCGTGATGCTTTAGCCAGTAGGAATAGGAATCCAGTTCTGATACATGCAAACTAGGCAGTTATAAATACTAATGAGGAGGCAATTTTATCCTTCCTGTGACACTGGTGAGACTAATACAGTGTCCGCACTTCAATAATAATGTTGACAATTCAGAAATAGCAGCAAAAAGTCATAAAATTAATCAACTCAAGGAGAAAAGTACTTCACTTGAAAGACACGAACAGTTCAGTCTGTTTAGAATCACAAAAAAGAATCAAGAGGGATTGATTAGTTATATCAGGACTTTCAAAAGGAGAATGGGCTTTTTAATAAAGAGAGAAAAAGCCTAGCAAGAGCCAGTGCCTGGGAGCAGAAACCAGATGTATTTTAATTTGAAATGAAGCACAGGTTTTTAGAGGTGATTGCTAGATACTGAAACAAACTCGCAAAAGAAGTGAAAGATTCTCTACCTTTTGGTGTCATCAGTTCAAGACTTGGGGCCTTTCTGGAAGAGATGCATTAGCCAGRTGCAGGTTGCAGGCCTCAACAGGACGTATTCACATGGTACCGTGTTGCTTATGCTACAGAGGTCAGATTGCTCAGAGTTCCTTCTGTTCTTAATATCTCTGAATGGGCAGTTTATCAGTCTTCTAGGAAAGATCTGTGGAGTAGACAGGATGGGAATAAGAGGAAGGGGTGAAGATACAGTATTGCTTAACCCTGCCTTTTGATTCTTTTTTTTAATGTAGGAGAGTTCCAAATTCCTGAGCGCTCCAGCCTGGGGCCGGCCCCCCGCAGTACACAGGTACGCTCTCCCGTTTCCCTGCCCTAGTCTGCCCCAAGGTCCCTTGACTGCAGGAAGGCGTCTCAGAGCAATCCACTCCCAGGCCAGACTCTTTTCTGCCCTGCACAGCTAGAGGCCAGGAGAATGAGAGATAYGATATGCTTCCCTCTGCTTTAGCCAGAACAAAATTCCAGGAACTCCAAAGTAGCATCCCCGTCCTTTAAGATGTCTGTGTAACAGGGATGCCAGTAGGGAGGCACTGGAGGAAACCTGGGAARAAAAACAAGAAAACCACGACAATCCAGTAGCACCARTCTGTTCTTGTCTATTGACATTTCGATGCCATCTTTCACTAGGTCACTATATGCTGTTGCTATTTCGGTTTTCAGCAGACAACCCATGACTGCAGAAGGTGGCATCAGTCCTCCCAAGGCTACAAGTTGGGACTGAGTCTTGTCTGTTAGAGAAAAGAAGAGAAACACTTTGGGCTTGAGGAGGATACGTCAGGTTGAGAGTCATAAGACCATCAATCAGATTCTTGTTATGATTAAGCCTGTTAATTGCTTGCAATTCACAGTCTTAGGTGCGGACAATTCCCTATTTTACAAGTAAGTCAGCTGAGCAACTGCTCAAGGAGGCTGAACAGAATGAGGATAGAATTCCAGTATTTAACAGAATGGGATCCTCTCTTTGACATGGAAGTGATCTCTGATCCCCTGACAGTAAGGTGTTGCCTGTGGCGTGCCACCAGGGTGTAAGCTCAGCTCCCCATCCTAGGAAGGGCCGCTTCTGTGGGGCCCATAGGAATAGTCTCTGGTTCAATCTTGGGTAGTGAATCTGGTCTTAAAAGGCTCTCAGGAGAGGACGTGAGTCAACCCATGTTTATCCTCTTRTGAGCAGCTCTGAGTGCTGACTGAGCATTAAAGCTGTTGGCGTTTTTGTAATGTGACCTCTCAAGTATGGAGGTATCTCAGGTTGTATGCAGTGTGCACTGTTGCCACTCGATGGCACTAAATTTGTATGCAAGCTTGGAAACGAGAGCTGCAGGCCTGGCTAATCCTCCTACCTCCCAGAGSTGTGGCAAAGTAGAAAATACTGTTCATTACTAAGGAAGAAAAGAAAATCCTGTGCAGCAGAGACAGTGGATTAGGAGTGTGCAGTGTTCAGTAAACTGACAGTTTAGGCTCAGTTTGAATCATGTAAAGCACATAGAAATATGTCAGTGCATGTTTGGCAGAGAGWAATGCTGTTTGTGCTGTTGAATGTGATATAGGAAGGTGAGCAAGGGCTGACATTTCTTTTGAGGGGGGGAGCTATGCATAGCGCCAGGCAGTCTGATTATATCTGAGAGGCTACACCACCTTCCTGGCCAGAAGAGAGGTGAGCAATGTCCACACAGCTTCCCTAACCAATGTCTCTGTCAGACAGGGAGGCTTTTTGTGGACACATGACACCGGATTAACTCATGCTCTTGATTACTGCAGGACAGTACAAATGTGTCAGACTGCTCTGTTTCCTAGAAAGGACCTGCTATAGTGTTTGTATGTTTTTGCTGTCTAATAACTTTCTTTTTTGACTCCTCAGGGTGACCTAGCGCGGCAAGGCCATTTAGAGGAAGCTGCTTTCCAGTTGCAGCAGATTTTCCGGATTGATATTTCCATTGCATTCAACATCCTTGGTAATGTGGACTTGGGTTTTTTGTGTCCTTAAACCACATTTTTCTTTTTTTGGAGGACCTCCAAATTGTTGCAGATGGCATATACCCAAAGCTGAAGCCTCCTTGCAGCAATTTCAACTGTGCTTTGAGAGATTTATTGCCCTTTGTGTTATTCTGCCACCTGATTTATATCAGTATATTTAAATCCAAGCTTGTTTGAAGCCTGCACTGTTATCCTGACATCTGTAGTYGGACATTAAGTCTTCTCTGTCTTTTTGTAACATGAGCTGTCATATTTTCGCAGCTCCTTTTTCACTGTCTGAGGTCTCAGTCTTCCTGGCAAGCTGAAAAAGCAGATGCAGAATTGCAACTCTAAGAAGATTTGAAGTAAGATGCAGCAGTCTATAGGCCAGGGATTTTTTTTTTCTTATATACCCCAGGTGGCAGCACTAGAAAAGGGAGCCGCTTCTGTGTGAACCATACATTGTGAGAGTCCTTGTTTCTTCTTTGCAGTGAGACTRGAAAAATCCCTAAAACATAGCCTTGGCATTGGTCCTATGGAAGCTTTTTAATCTGAGGTGARGTTTGGTGAGCCCAGTGAAAGCGGACCAGACCACTTGGCTTGGGACAAGGAAGGCCCAGTAGCTGTGGGGGAGGTTGCTGTGTTTGAGGCTCCAAATCTTTTTGTCCATTTTCTTTTCCTCTCTTTTTACTTTGCTTTCTTCTCAGGGATTGAAAGTATGAGAGCAGGCCACTATAAGGCAGCCTATACCTGCTTCAAACTGGCAGCAGATCGAGGCTACAGCAAAGCCCAGTTCAATGTGGGTCTGTGTTATGAGCATGGCAGAGGCACAGAAAAAGACCTGGAAAAGGTATCCACAGCTTGTAGAGTTGTACATCTGCTGCACGGGCCAGGAGAGTGGTCTTTGTTGAATGCACAAGCACTTTACTCCTTTTGGATGTGTGTGACAATCTCTGAAGTCTTGGTGGGAAAAAAATGGACATTTTAAAGCAAACGGCAGGTTTGCCCTACTGGCTTCAATGCCATAGATACCCTTGGAGATATGCTCCTGAAATCCCCTTTCACATRCACTTACTGAGATCCCGTCCCAGGTACGTGTGCTGTGCCACTAGCAGCTGGGAGGTACCAAGGAGAAACCTGTCCTGTTACTGTATTTGAAACACCACTGCACATCCAAATACTGCCTTGTATCTAGAGCTGTCCACTTCGGGTACCTTGACTACAGCCTGCCACCTAGTGCGTGCTGGCCGTAGTCAGCATCTTTCTGTAGTTGTTCCCTGGCGTGCCAGGGATTTGACATAATGAGATCCTCTGCGTTGTTCTGTATTCCCRAATTCTACTGTTTCTTATCATTGTTTGYCCTTTTGACTGCTACTGTCTACTCATGCAAAAGATCTGTAAGGGCTGCTTGTTTTCAGTAATTGTGCAGATCCCTATTGGCATAGGCTAAGCTTTGGTATTGCTGGCCCGCCTTCAAAACAGGAGTTTTGACTAGAGGTGGCAGGGCTGGTTAAAAGGCTCTCATACAGTGGTAGTCAACTGTCTCACTTGAGCAATCTCCTGTACTTCAGCAGGGAAGTGTGGGAGGGCTGCAGGGGTAGGTGTGTGCAACTTATAATAGAACTAGAATGAGAGTTTAAGCCTGAGGACTGAATTGTGGTGTTTTGGGGAGAGTCATGTCACGTTTGAGGGAATGTATCACCTGAATCACACGTGTGTTTCTGTGTTTCCAGGCAGCTTTTTATTACTACCATGCGGCCAGCAACTGTCACCCCATGGCACAGTACCGCTATGCTAGATGCCTCTTATGCCACAGACCTGAAAATGAATGGGACAGTCTTCAGAAGGCAGTGACTTTTCTGGAGCAGGCAGCAATGGCCGGGATTACAGAGGTTAGTGTCCACATAAAAGCTGAACGTTTTAATAGGAGAGAGCCGGCAGAGAACCCTTTCTTTAGGATCTGAACCACAAGACATCCTAGAAAGCCGCATCTATGGGACTGGAAGTAAAATTCTTCCTACATATTGATACCTCTGCCAGTGTATGGGATACAGCCCTACCTGCCAGCTGTATGTGGGAGGCAACTAGATACCCACTATGTCAACAGTATTGGTTTTCTGGTTTGTTGTAGGGCTATTTAATGTGGCTCTTTTCACCCACACCCAAAATGCTTACAGGATTCTTTGCATATTAGTAAGTGCAAGCTCCAGGTCCCATCATGGTGTTGTGATAGAGACACTCCCTTCTTGGTTTTCCTGTTTAAGGAAGGGATGCAGCTATAACCAATACTCTCCACATAAGGCTCTTTCTTACCTCGCAAATGAGGAGAGAGCTCAGAAGCACCAGCTCTTATGAAACCTGTTAAGTCATCTCTTCTCCAGTGCCAGGTGTTCCCAAGGGCAGCTCTGTTTAATACAACAGGGACAGCCTTTCGTGTTTCATGTCCAGAGAATCTGCAGCATGGAGACATCAACTTTCAGTGAACAGAAGCAGCCATATCCAACAGGTAGGGGTCTGGAGCAAAGCAGATTTAACATTCCCAGAAAGCAAAGTGTATGCTTTCTTACCACAGGTTACCACATCTGTATTTGGGTCAAACATGTTTTGACATTGTGTCACTAAACACAATTCACACCTCTCTGTCTTCTCAGGGTAAAGAGTTGTTCAGATGACTTCAGCAGGAAGGAGGCTCCAGATCTCTGTCATGCTTGCAGTCACTAGCCGAGGTTCAGCAGAGAACAGGAGACTTCCACCAGAAATTCCTGCTCTCTTAAGTGGAAGTGGCTTTCCAAAGTATCTTCTGTTCCTGTCGTTTAGGACTACCACTTTTGCCCAGTCAGACTAATCATTCACCTTGCTCAGCAAGCATGTATGTGGTAGAAGGTATTAGGGTATGTGCCATTTGAGTGTCTCTTTTTGAATTACCTCAGCTCTGAAGCTGGAGCCAAACATGCCCATGATTGTTCTCTCCAGACTCAACATCTAGATTAGACCATCATTTTTGGAAAACTGACCTGCAGTTGAAATTGTGGCTTTATATCTCATCTCCTTTCAATTCCAAGAGCACAGGTCACTTTGGTGAAGGAAATTCCATGAAATGCTTGAACTAAGAACAGATCCTCATATTGTAGCTATGGCTTTTCAAGATGATTCATCCAGATGGACCTGTGCGCCCTGCACTCCTTTTCCCACTCTTTCGGAGATGCATTTAGGCATGTGCTATCTTGTGTTGTGGATGCCAGTCATCCTGGCAGTGACTGTATCTCACGTAGCACACTGTTCCACAAACTGTAGCTGCTGTAGATATCAGTCAGTAGGCATCTTACAAACAACTCAGACTAGGAGCTATTCTCTGCTTCTGATTTCTGCAGTGCAAGTTGAAAGGATATTCTGGGTCTTACACTGTTAATACAATAGTGTTACAGCACATATAATGGAATTTTATAGACTAAATGTGGGTTTTCATGTTTGCCATGTCAGACTAATTTTCTTAGGCCGTCCCCCTTCTAGCAGACTCTGCAGCAAGCAAGATACGTTGCACACCAGTCTTGCAAGTGTCCCTGCTGAGATGCTGGAGATTATGGTTTGCCCAAGCAGGAGCAGTTGCCYAAGCATTTAGATAACTTGTAAAATAAGTAAAAGAACTGGAGTAATTAAGGTGGAAAATCCTGGCTGATTTGTATTGTACTGTGTGGTTTTGCTGCAGGCACAGGCTTATCTTGGAGTGTTCTATCTGAGGGGGCTACAACCTCAGGAGAAGAGAGGTCTGAAGTACTTGTTGCTGGCAGCCAAGAATGGCGTAAGTAGTCCCTTTGTAAGCTATGATTGTTCTGCGTTTGGGATCATTGCAGGTTACAGGTGGCAGGTTTCAGGGCTTCTTGGAAGTAGGAGCGAGTGTCAGGACTTTCCTGCACTGTCTGAAAGGACAGGATGGAGCCTTGGTGCACTTTGGGGAGCAAACAGGCTGTGGGGCACAGACCCTACAAAATGYGAATGTCAAACCAGTCATACTGGGTTGGACCAAGTCTTACAGGACCAGCACTTATGCCGTTTCTGACAAATACTCATCTAACATCGTTTTCATGATTTCCAGTGATGGAGTCTATACACTCTCCCCAGGCAACCTGGTTCTCTACTGTATCGTTAACAGGACTTCGTTGTGTCTGTCTTGAATCTGTTCTTCAAAACRGACATGTTATTTCTTATCTTCTATAGAGACGATGAACAGATTATTTCTGTTTCATTGTAGGGACTTTAACAACTTGAATACTTGAATCCCCATTCAGCCTTCCCCAGTTGTTTCAGTTTCTCTTTGCATGTCGTGTTGTTTAGGTTGCCAATGATTTTCTTGCTCTCTGTTGAACTTTATCCAGGTGACCCACACTTTTGTTAAAGGGCAGAGCCACAATCTGGGCATAGTACTGCTGCTAAGGCCTTACCAGCACTTAGTGGAGTGAAAGCATAACATCACAAGTCTTGCAGCCTGGTTTCTGCATCCAAAGTTCTGCTTCTTCAGAGGAGTGTGACCTTGTTCACTTGTTTTCAACTTGCGCTCTATTATAAAAGCTAGTTTCTCTTCTGAAGAACTTGCTTGCTTTAACTTGAGTTCCCAGTTTTTGTGTAATGGGAAATAATGAGCAGCTATTCACTCTTCTGGCTAATATTGCTGATTCTGTCGCCCTCTTTATGCCCTCTGAGACATTGCTTTTCCAAGCTGCAGAGTGCTAGTTTATTTTCTCTCGTCACGTAGTTAAGCTGTTCCATTTCTCCTGTCGGTGTTCTCTGTATTTTTCTCATTCTCCTTTGTCCATTTTAAGATGCTTGAACCAAAACAGGACTCAGGATGGAGGCATGCTAGGGATTTGACATAATGAGATCCTCTGCATTGTTCTGTATTCCCAAATTCTACTGTTTCCTAGCATTGTTTGCCCTTTTGACTGCTACTGACTAGTGACTTGTTGGTTTCAGGGAATTATTACAGGGACTCCCAAATTTCTTTCTATATGCATTACTTTGCATTTGTCAACACTAACTTTTATCTGCCATTGTGTTGCCCAGGCTTAGTGTTGTGACATCTTCTGTAATTAATTCTTTACAGTAAATTTGATCATTCAGAGTGCTTTATGTCACTTGCAAATTTTGCTGCTTCAGTTTTCACCCAATTTAAGTATGCAGACTCTATCAGATYAGTGGTGAGACCAGATTAGACTAACTCCAAATGCTCAGAGATCATGTTCTTGATGATTGATATAGTATTTAATTCCAAAATCTGCTGGAAATTTTCCCTTACTGAAACCCTAGTAAGCCCTTAACAACAGAAAATCTGGCAGGATAACTGCTGGTCCCGGCAGTACTCCCTAGTAGTCAGTTTTTTGCAAGTCTCAGTCACAACCYTGGCAGTTCTCAGAACCCAGCCCTGTTTCCCCAGCAATCTTTGCCCTGGTGGATGCTGGCTACAGATGTACCACCAGCCCTTTGCCTCATTGTTGGTGGCAGGCGTGTGCACAGACTCCATAGGATAGCCCCACATGTTCTCCTGGGGGAAGTGCTCCACAGGTATGTCCTTTTCCCATTACCCATGGCAGCAGAGCACTCTGGAGTGTGTCACGTTACTTGGTTAAAAGACTATTGGCTATGAGTGAAGCCAAGATCACRGTATTTAGCTATAACTCTAAAAAAGGGAAAAACACAAAAGGTCATTGGTTCAGGGTTTCTTTCTCAGGTTGTTGCTCTGTGCTAGAGCCAAGAGAGGCAACTCTGACAAACATTGTTCCAAACACAATGGCATTTCAGACAACTGTGTTTTACTTCAGTCGCTACTTTCTGTTTTGTCCTCCCTTACTTTTGGTGAGCAACCATACAACGTAAACAGCATATCAAAGAGTGTTCTCGGAGAACTGTGGCTGACTTTAGATTTCAAAGTATGTCACAGCCATTTATGCCATACTAGTTTGCGGATATCTTCTCCTAGCGGTCTTGTCTTTGAAGTGTTCATCATGTAAGAAGCAGCTAGGGGAATAATTCGTGTTTATTTAACCCTATATTTTGTCATGTCTAAAGTGCAAATCCTTCAACATGTTTATCTCATCTCTCAAGAAGCTCTGTGCTGTCATAAACTGAGAATTGCAACATTTTGCAAAGCACCCACTCTTTGCTTTCCTCCACCAGCTACATCCCAGACAGCAACACTTGCAATATGTTCCTTTCTCATGGCTTTATTAAAACTTGCTACTTACTTTTTTTTGCAGAGCCTTGTTTAGATCACATTTCTGGCAGTCATACAGATCAAGTTATATTGCTGGCCTTTTCTTTAAAAAAAAAAAATCATATACAGTATTTCAATGGAAAATTGGAAAATTAACTTACTCAGTTTCTCCCATTAGTCAGATTTTGGGGTAAGGTCTTAATATCTCCTTGTTCCAATGTTAGGAAAAGGTCTATGTGACCGCTAGCCCATATGGTCTTTTCAGTGTCTTCACAAGACTGTCATCATGCTAGCATGCTGTTGGTGGGACCCTTTTACTCCCAATGGATCTCAAAGATAAAGTGCCCAGCCCACACACAAACATATTGTTGTTTGGATTTGGCTTTACTGAGCCATTGCAGTGACATCCGCTATTTTCTAGTTCATTCTCAGCAGCTGCGTATGTCCAAGTAGTGTTGATTCTTTCTCTGTAGTGGTTGTTTGCTTGACTTCATTTCTGCTGCTTGGGATTTCTTCTGACGTATAATTGGGTGGGGCTGAGCAGGATGCTGGTGGGCTGTTCTGTTGCAGTCCTGATGCATGGCAGGGTTGCCAAGGGGAATCTTCCAACCTTGGCAACAAGCACCTCTGTGATATTTGTTATGTTTTTAAAAGACTTCTGTGCGAACTGTAACAGGGCAATCCACAGGGCGTGCTCGCAGTTTGGGTGTGATCAGGATATGGGCGCAGTCAAGGCTGCCTGAGTCCCCTTAGCTCTGACCCCTGACGCGATCTGGATGCTCTGTGGAGACAGCTGCTCTTTTGTTCCTATGACACAGGTCTGGGTGTTGAAGAGAAATCAGTGAATTTAACTGGAAAGGGATGGTAAGGAATGGAGTTGGAGATACCCGGTGAGAAATTCTGTTTGAGAATATACTCAGAGAAGGAACTAAATAACTGAAGATATAGTCCGAGGGACCAAAGATAGAGGAGTAAACTTAAAGGGGGTGTTAAAGATTGTCTGTTCTCCTTTCGCGTACTGTCGCCACTTCTCAATCCTGTGGGTCTGATTGCTGTGTTGTTTTCTGCGGCTAGGACTCCCAAAGCAGGTATCACGTGGGCGTTTGCTATGAGAAGGGCCTTGGAGTACAACAGGACCTGGCAGAAGCGATGAGACACTATCGACAGTCAGCTGCTGCAGGGAACAGCAACGCTCAGCAGAGAGTGCAAGCGATAGAAAAGGAGATGGAAGGTACCACAGGCAACGGGGGAAGAGGGGCATGCAGGACTGCATCATGTTGTGCCCCATAAGAGTGGGGCCCGTGTTGCCAGAGGAAGGGCAGCACAGGATCATGGCAAAAAGGAGGCTTTTTTACTGAAGGGAAGGGCAGTGTGGCTGGGAGTGCTTTTTCTTTCTCAGTTCTTTTCACTTTTTACCAGCTATTTCCAGTCAAGCTGAAGAGGCAAAGCCATTCCCATAGTACAATGCTCCATTACTATCTTGTTTTTAATATGCTTTCAGATGTGGAAAGAAAGCATCCATCCCCTTCTGGATTAAGAAGAGCATCTTCCTCTAGTCCCTGTTTCTGGGCTATTGAGCACATTCCTGCAGGTCTCCAAGTCTCCCAGACAAGACAATCTGCCCTTACCCTGCCCCACTCTTGGAGCGCAGACAGACTCCACACGATGACACTCAGAAGTCCAGGATGGAGCCATGCCCCRGAAAACAAGGCAAGTCCACTGGAATTGCAGAGTTCAGAGACCCAGCCACTGCTGTTATTAGAGCAGTTGGTGAGTGAAACAAGGAGGCAAAAGGGAAGATGGACCTTCTCAGTCTATGTGGGACTGGAAGCAGGCTAGTAGGGAATGGAAAGAGAAAACTTTTTGTTAATGGAACAGGAGCAATTTTGAAATACAGTGGTTTTCAAAATAAATCTTGCAGTATCTCCCATCCAGCCACATAGCCCAACCCTCTGCCTGCAAACACAAGGACTCTCCCTGTGCTCCTACACTTCTGTCCAGAATTACTCTGACCCACACCATGCCCTAGTGATATGATTTGGGGTTATAATTCCAGTAGTTGTGCACGTCTTGCAAATGGGTCCCCCACTGAGGTTTACGAGCCACCATACGCTGGTGTTGGCAACTAGCTCTATGATGGGTCTGGTTTGCACCTTCTCAGGCAGTTTGATCTCACTTTAGGGCTTGCTGTTCCCACAGTGGTTCTGCTGCCAGCACAATCTGGGTTTCTTCATACATTGACGTTGTAGCAATTTAATCTACTTTAAAACCTTGTCCAAGAGGTGCAAGCAAAAGGGTGGATTCTGATTATTAGGGCAAAGGTTTTGTGGGATATGGCTTATGGGTCCACCTGCATTGGTGAAAGTAATGGATGTCATCAGCCATCCTGCATCTTTGTCAGTGCCCTTCAGCCAGCAGTTTTTATTCCTTCAGATCTGACAGTAAGCTGCTCCCATGGGTGCACCGCAGTCCCTTTCAGTCACAATGAGCAAGGTTTGCTTCAAAATTTATATTGTACAACTTTGCTAAGCAAGCCTTATTTCCGCTGAAGTGGACAAGGGGTGCTTCCAGTGGGTAGGAACCACTGTCAGGGAGACAGAGGCAAGCAGCTGGTGCGACAATATTGTTTTTTCCTAGTGAAGCTGAATCCAGAAAAGGCCATTTGTCCACACAAGTTTAAACTGGTTCAAGGGCATTTGTGCAAACTGTCCAACTTCCTTTAGCCATGTTGCTCTGGTGCTTTGTGTAGACGAGGCCCTGAAAAACAAAGGCAGGGGCCTTATCCTGAACTTGCTGTGGTCTCCATTCAGCAAGGGAGGGGCACAGCCATGGCTCAACACAGCTGAAAGCTCTGACTTGTTCTTACAGTCTGGTCTCTCCTGCTGCTCAGACCAGACTTTCTTAGGCCATTTCCTTTATCAAGCAGGATACAATTAGCAGGAAATTCCTCGGGTGGATTTCCTATTCTATGATAATCCATGGCATGCTTACGCATTGGTTAGGACAGGACAGGGGTAAGGGGTGGGGGGGCTGAAAGCAGTTTGCAGAATCAGGAAACTAAACCAAGAGAGAGGAATTCGTCTGCTTTTAAATCTGCTTATTATAGTGTGTTTTTGTGTTAAGATTGTCCTTTGACGGGGACATCAAAGTAAAGCTCCAGAGGAAGAGGTGAGGTTRTACCGTGTGTTTGTCCTCCATGTGTATTCCCAAGATGCAGGAGAATCCTATAGGGCTGCATTTCCTCCTAGGCACAGATATGCCTCCCTCACAATTTGCACAGCTGCATCTCAGTTAGAATTTGGCTCACTGTCATTGTTTTGGTGCAAAAGCCTGTTCTGTTTGTGAAACAAAGCACCAAGACATTTCTGTTAGCAGTGTGGCTGTGTAAGCAGACTGGGGTAAACGCATCACTGTAGTTTATAGCTAGAGATGGGCCCACGTGTAAAGCACTTTGGGAGACTCCAGCTATAACAGTGGGTATTTTGGATATTAAAGAGTCCATCTGGGAGGATCTTACTCTGTTGCTTTTGCCATTTGGTCCCAAGAGTAACATAGACATGCAGCTTTCTCATTTTCTCTGCTTTAAATTATGTGTATGGTTCTCTGCTGCTGTGGCTTGTGTGTGTGCACTGTCACCTCCAAGCACGTGGGAAAGGAAGATGGGCAGGACACTGAGACACTCAGGACCATGTCTGTGGGGTGGTGCTGCAGTACAGATGAGAGCCACAAATATGACCCGGACATCTGACTCAACGGCCCCACCATCAGCAAATTAGCTTTGGAGAAACCTGTGTTGTGAACTGCAGTATCTGTGGAGAAGTCAGTGCAGTGCTGGTAACAAAGATGGCAAAGCAAAGAAAGCAGTGTGTATTAAGTACTGCTGACCCTGTGCTGTGGCAGTCTTTCGAACCCTTTTCAGCCTGACTTTTGTGGTCAATTAGCAAGCAATGGTGCTATGCATTGTTGGCAGCGGAGGTGATGGCTCACCCTCATTCCCATAGCATGACTCTCCCCTCACCTATATAGCCACCAGCCACTTTGCCAGCGTGCCCCAAGTTTGTTCTGATGCTTCGTATCATAGTTGGAAGGCAAAAAACRTGGTATGGAAAGCAGAGCCCTGTATGTGTATGATCCAGAAGGACTTACCTGTGGTCTCCATTCTCCCACAACTCCTCTGCTACTCACCCCAYATGCAAGTCCCATCCACGCACTGCTGTGTAAGCCTACAGTTCTACTCCAGACGCTTATGCCACTGTTGTCTTTCCATTCTCTGTGAGCACAGATCCCAGCGGTTAACAACACCTGTTACTGCCCCCTGTATTACTAATATCTGTAAATTAGTTTTTCCACATGTGCTGTTATCCCAAAACAGTCTTACTGCTCACATACATTCAGATCAAAGTGGAAAACAGAAACATGGGTGAAGCTTGTGACTGAATATTTAAAGACAGTGTTTTCATGCTTCCCTTTCCCCAGATTACCTTGACAGACTCTATCCATCTGCTCTCTGCTGTTGGGCAAGGGATATGATCTGTAATTCAGGGCCTTCAAAAGAGAGCATGGAGAAAGAAATTGTGGGCCTTTAGTGCAGCCATAGGACAGATTCCAAAGCAAAAGTGCTGAATTTGGGGTATTTGACAAAAAGCAGAGTTCACAGCAGTAGAATCATAAAGCCAGAATGCTCACTGTAAGAAAATATGCAGATCTCCCCTTTCTAAGTTGCCATTTCAGGCTTTCTGCGGATACATCATTATGTCAGTTATATTGGACTTTGTCCCAGAGATGTTAGTGTTAGAAAAAAAACATTTTTATTTTAAATAAGAACTGACATCCTTTGGGCCAATTCTGCAGCATGTTGCAAAGTCCATGACTGGTAATACAATATCCATGGTGCACAGTCCATGATCACACGGATATATCTGATTGTGTTGTACTTGTGGATAATCTAACAAACCCCCTTTCTTAATCTACCTGCTCTGACTCTTCTGTTTTATGACTTGAGTGTGACTGAAAGATGGGGATGGAAGAATAGGAAAGACAGRGAGGCAAGAACAGGCAGTTGGAGGAGAGCTAAACAAGGTGAAATCAGTCATGGAGAAATTTGATGGGGCTTGGCAAAGGGAGAAACATGCCTGTCATGATCAGTCTAGATGTGGATCTTGCTATGATTCTGTTGAACCTGTTATGACACACACTTGTGCACCTAAATACAGAAAGCTCTGTTTGACTCTCCTCTCCTTCTCACAGCTGCCAAGCTGCCTACAGAACAGGAGCACTGTCATCCAGTCCAAGGCTCTTCCCACGTGCTGACAGCTGCCGCAGAAGCCCTGAGCCTGTTTCATTGTGGACTTGGACCTTCTGGGATAAAATCATTTCAAAGAGGGTGCTCATTTCTGAAAGGAAAGTGCTGGCCAGTTTTGTCCCAGCGGCACTCGAGTCAGACTCAGCAACTTTGCCAAATGTCTCAAAGGTCCTTGGTTTCTCCTGCCTTGCAGCTTCCTGGTCCTGAGGTGAATGCAGAGAATCAGGGGAGAAGACATTGTCTTTGTAACTACTCGTGAGCGGCAAGGAGAGCCGAGCCACCCATTCTGGGTCTGCAGCCGTCAGCCTCTTGAGGGCCAGCTCTGGAGGGAGTGAAAACAAGAACTGTTGGTGAGATATGTAGCAGGGGAGACCACGGAGGAAAAAATGAGAAATGAGGAGACTTACTGAGATCAACTGTGAGAGGAGTAATTGTAAGCAAGTCTAACAATAAGCTACCAGTGGCGTCATTCACACCAGCAGCTTAAAAAAACAGAATTGATTTAAAACTCCTGTGATTTTTTTTTTTTTTTTTAATAACTGTTAGGATCACTTTGCTTTCTCATTTATTGCAGTTTCAAGTGGCACTTCAATAAATTGTTAGCAAAGCCAGAGAAAGTGAGGGTTTAGGACTGGCTAAAGGGGAGGCAACAATGGAAAGCTTTCAAAGGGGGGAAGTAGCAGGCAGAATAAAGGTCACTAGTGGACTTCCTCAGGGCTCACTTTAGAAGTGAGAATTTGCTGATAAACAGGTAGATTGAGACCAAAAAGAAATGGATTATTGTGAAGACAGTAATAACAGAAGTGGAATGAAATTCTGGATTATAAAATGCACAGCTGGATGGCTGAGGACTAGTAACAAAAAAATAAGCTATAAAGTAGTTGTTCATCAATTGGAAACAGATGAGGAGCAGTGGGAGCCTGGTGTGGGTGTTGATTGCAGGCTCATTAATGCACCACTAATGTGATTCTGCCCTGAAATGGGCAAATGAAATCATAAAATGTGTTGGTCAAGGTATTCCCTGGTGGCATAAAAAAACAACAACACATCCATGGTGTTGTTATTAGGTCTGGCAAGACCTGATTAGGAGTATTACATACAAATTTGATCATCCATCCCTAGGAAAGAGGATCTGAAATGACAGAACTGCAAAGAAAACTGTTCAGATGAAAACAGGAATGAGTCCAAGCTTACAAGATGGAGACCCCAAGAGATAGGGTTGTTTAGCCTAAGAAAGCAAATGCTTGTAGGGGATCTGATTGCAACCTGTTGTTATTTTGATGAGGTAAGCCCCGACRAAGGAAATATTTATGCTCAAAATAGTATTGGCACAAGAAGAAGTGATTATAAACTCTCCATGAATAAATACATACTGGAAATGAAAGGAAGGACCCCGTAGCAGCCTGAGCCTAGAATAGCTTCCTCAACAGGCAGCAGGAAAGGAAACAGGAATTCTTGTTTTTAAGGTAGAGCTTAGCAGTTGATGAAGAGACTCTGGTGTGGTGCACAGAAGCTCCCTTCTAGCCCTGCATTTCTTCATTTCCAAAGCGTACACTAGAAGCACAAAAGCTGGAAGRTTTGAGGTGACAGCCACGTCAGTGAAATGCTTCTGGAGTCAGAGAGCAGCAAAACAAGTAACTCATGTCTGATAATAAAACATCAAATACCATGACAGTCCCAATCAGATAGGACAAGTTTGTGCCATTATTATAATTACATGGCTCTCACTGACTTACTTTAATAAAGTGATCTCTGAAAGGATGGTCCCTATTCTCATACACTTAATCATGCTGCTTCCAGAAGATAGACTAATCAATAACCTGCCACAGCCTGGGACACGTGGTCTTCAATCAGCAGCTGGCCAATTCCCAAGACAAGTCTACTTCCTCAGCCTACTAAGTGATCGGTCCTTTTCCTCTGAAACAGAATTATGTCCCAAATTGTGGAAAGTTTGGTATTTAAACCTGTTGAAAGCATGGTGAGGAGAGACTGGGAATTTATTACGTAGGTTTTGTTTCAGTTAAAGCCCCAAATTTCTTTCATGTTGCTTAATTTTCAGGGTTTGTTTGGGGGTTGGGGTTTTTTTGCAATTGAGGTATTTTCTGCCTTTCGTTTTCAGCAGCTGTCCCTTAAGAGATGGCCCAAGTGTGATGAAGTCCCATGTATTTGCTTTAAAACATCCACATTTCTGTCCTCCTTAGCTTGTGAAAAGGCACAACGCCCAGTGTTTGCTAAATGCTAACACAGTACTCCAGAGAAACTGCCCAGGAGCGTATCAGGAATGGCAAGAGTATTACTGTACACCTTCTCTGAATATTTTGATACTTCAGCTCTGAAACGGGGTAGTATAGTAGTCTGGGTTTGGTAGAGAGCTAGGACTTGGTGTGCTGATCTTCCTGGCCCCTGTGACCGTGAAATCTTATAATTAGGTATGTTTAATTTGACCCATAGCTCTTTACTGCCTCATTTTAATGGGTATTTGGGGGGGGTTTTATAATCAATAAAGCTGTATCTTCTCGGTTGCTGTGACTGCTCTGTGTTTCCCTGGTATGGGATAGGTGCTAATACATAGTCCTCAGTGCTCAGATTTCAGTCTGCTGCTCGATGCTTATAGTATAAGCAAACAGGTCGCAGGCTAGGGCAGATTATTCACTCAGTTTTCCCCCCACTGTGAATAACACAAAGGCCCAGACAGCCTCAGCCAGCTGTTATGATACTTTTGAGCCCAAGCAATGCTTCCTTCCTCCCTAACTCAGGATGCAAGTCCACTTCTCTGTTTGTGTTTGGGAGAGGAGGAAGGAGTCCAGGAGCTCTGTGGTGTGTTGCCTTTGTGGGAAGGTTTGGGCTCATGGATAAAATTATTTTTCATCACAGAAAGCTAACTTGGTCTTATTTGTCATGTCCAGCACTGCTGCAGGGGCAGGAAACCAAACTAACATAGTCTCAACACACGCTTTTGGTGCTTACTGCAAAATCTGAATAATTTAGTATAAGGTTTTTCCCATTGCATCCAAACAGCAGGGAAGACATGGATATGTCTGTCTGTAGCATGGATCTTCTAGCTGGGGTCGTATCAGATGCTGCCTGACTGGGTAGGACTGGATCTGGACAGCTTTCTTTGTTGAGTAGGTCCACCAGGGCCTTACTGGGACTGGCAAATGTCAGCACCTCAGTACAGCCGTAGACTGGAGTTGGGCAGCCTGCTCTTTGCTGAAGATCTTTAAATCTGAGGAGGCTGGCAGCTCCGACTGTGCCCACAAAATGGGAGGCTGTCACCTAATGCCTCTCCTGGTGCTCTCYGCTGACACTGTGGTGCAGCTCCTCTGCACCGTCATTAAGCATTAGAAGGAACGTGCAAACCAGGGAGCGTTCTGATGCTTGGCAAGGGTGTCCTGGCRCGTGAGAGCCCCTGTGAAGTCAGTGGTCTAGGCCCTCAGGCGAGCACGTGGAGCTGGGGGAGCTCGTGGCTGCACGGGGCAGGAGGAAAACACGGATACTCTCCCCTGCTGGCATGCTGGCAGCCAGAGATGGACAGAGAAGCTGCCTGAACACCAGATGGATCCTAATTTGTCTTCAGAAGTAGAAAGCAGCCTGACCCTAGGACCACRTGCCATAGCCTGGTATAGACAGCTAAGCTGGATTGAAGGCCTGTCCAGGTAGCTTTTCCACTCGGTCTTTCTCAGTTCATCTTCCCCACAGTAACTTTGCTCTCATTTCACCCAGCCTTTCTTTCACTTGCTCCTTATTAGAAGGGCAGGAAGGCAAAGAGACTAAACCAGCATGGTTCTCCCCCCCACTAAACGAGAGCACAGAAAACCCTCAAGTCTGGAGTTAAAGTGGAATTTACTGCACTCGCTCCCCCATTTACTTCACTGGGTGCTGAAAGCCTACTTCCAGGTGGTACGGAGAATATTCGAAATGCAGACTTGGACGCTGAGCATAAAAGCATGATAAGGCAGGCCAAAAACACTTCTGAAGAACASCTCACCAAAGGCTGCTAATACCCTTTTTTCAAAGCAGTGGATGTGGACRGTATGTTGTTCAGTAGGAGCAAGAGCTGACTGGGGTGTAAAAGGATCATTCAAAGAAGGTACGGCCACAGCAGAAAACCTAAATGAATTCTTCGTGCTTCTGCTTGCTATGAAGGAGTGCAGAGGCTCCGCAATGAAATTTTTGCTACAGGACATGAGTCAGACTAACTCCTTCAGATTGAAATGCCAGTAGAAGAGATTTTAGAACAAATCAATAAAATGAACATGTAGAAAATGTCAGGCCCAGATGGTATTCACCCAAGAGTGCTAAAGGAACTCAAATATGAAATTGCTTCATTTATTAACTGTTGTTCGTTAACTCCTGCTTAAAATGAATATTGTATCAGAGGGACAGAAGGTAGAAATTGTGACGAGTTTTTAAGTGCGTAAAGGTGGATCTAGTCTGGGCAAATTCACAGAAATCATTATATCTGAGACTCAGTAGATAGATGAATACCTGCTATGTAGACAAGAACTGACAGGACATTTGCAGGCTGAGCAATTCTGTTTTGCAGATTTCTGGAGTCTTTGAAGGAGGCAGACAAAGAGTCCTGGTGCACTTGGGCTGCCAGAAGAGCACCAAGACAGACTCTCAAAGGACCCAGGCTGCCCCAGAATTAACAGCAAGTCTCTGGCAGGGACTAATACGTGTTAAAAGCTAGGAAAGCAGGGTAGGAATAAATAATCTATCTACCCCAAAAAGAGAGATCATTAGTGGAATCTCACCAGAATATGAGAGACCTGTGCTATTCAACATAGTAGTAAACAATGTAGAAAAGTGGATGGCATTAGTGTTGATTCTACTAAAATACTCAAAGAGGTAAAAGCCAAACTGACTGCAGGGAGTTGCTGAAGGACCTGATGATACTGAGTGACTTCAGGAAAAAAATGACTAGTGGCTTTCTATGTCAATAGCTGTGGAACGATTGACATGGAGAACACCACGTATTGATGACTCTCCCACCACGCAGAGGAGGGGTTTTGGAGCTGCCATGAACCGTTCTAATGACAGAGCTCAGTTTGGAGCTTGGGCAGGAAAGGAATGAAAARCAAACCGGAAAACTTCCTTATACCACCGGTGTAAGTGTATCTTAAAAACTGTGCATAGTTCCAGTCACCACATCTCAATAAAAATATACTAAAACTAGAAAAAAATGTAGAAAATAACAAGGATGATAACAGGAGACTAGACAGGACCACTTTGGCATGGTGGAAAAGCACTGGCTGATGGGGATCAAGGGGTCTATAAGGCTGTGAGGGGCTTGCCAAGGGCTAGCAGCGCAACTCTTCACCTGTCTCATACTGCAAGGACTAGGAGGCATGAAAGGAACGGGCTCACATCACCACGGGAAGTGGTGCTTTCGTGTGGTACATAAACTGGGATTCGCTGCTACAGTGACAAGGAGGCCAGTTTTATGAATAAGCTCAATAACAGAGGMGTCAAATCCATGGAGTTTCTACCAAGGGTAATTGAGCACATGAAAAATCCAATGTAAAGCTCAGCAAGCCCCTTCACTGTAGCTTACTTGGGACCAGTATCGTAGGCTGGCCCGTTCTCACATGCCATGCCAAGCGTGTGCCACTGTCAGACCCACCCAACGAGGCTAGACGTCCTTGGGCCTGCCCCAGGCCTGCCAATTTCATCTTCTACATGGGGCTAGTGTGGTATGCAAGGAGATCCCGCTGCCTGAGCCCACCGCCAGTCCCAGCCTGCCCACCAGAAGGGCCCCAGTGCGTATCAAAYGCAGCAAGACAGCCTCACCTGCCTGCGGGTCCAGAAGGGTCTCAAGTTCTTCTCCCACCAGCTGCTGCATGGAAAGATCAAACCCGTTCTCTGAATCGCGGTCTTCTGCCTCGCTCTCTCCATGGCCACTGTCCTTCGTACTCAGGCAGTCGGTGTCCAGCCCCGCAGCCCTGCAGGGAGGCCAAGGGCAAAACACCGAAATCGCACCTGAACCACCAGCACCAGTCTGCCTCGTCCCTACCTGGTCTATTATTATGACGGTGGCTGTCTTTATCCTCCACAGAATGACACAAACCTTGGGTGCTTTTAGAGGCTAACTAGTCAAATTCTGTTACATTCACTCAGGGGATTTTCCCCAGTTTTGGATACAGAGCTTGCTAATGGGATGTGATTTTTCTGTCATATCAAAAGTAGGTTCAAGATCCTGGAGCGCCTCACCATTCCCCTGCACGCTGCTCCCTCGATTCCCAAGGGGCAGGCTCAGCTCCAGCCCTCCAACACAGCARCCTGCGGGCTCCTTGTGCCCCATCCGTCTGCAAACGGCCTCCCAGATGAGTCAGCTAAGAGGAGCCCTCAGGAGCTGGGGAAGCTTGCAGAGGTTTTCCGAATCACCACTTTTGCCATCATTTTAGTTCCCACCAATTCATTAATTCTTTTAATATTCATGTAAACCAAAGCACTGGGCACTGCAGTGACATGAGCCCTCTGAAAAATGGGCTCTGGCTGGGTGCTGGGCTAGATGCGGGGCTTCCCCACATTTCTTGCTAGAGACAGTTTTTCCTTTTGCAGTGAAACACTGCCCTGAACCRACAGGGAGCTGTTGGCTCTTCCTGGAGAATCCAGAGGAGCTACTTGTGCACGGAGCATCTCAGCCTAGTCTTGCGCCAGCATCTCCAGCGCTGGATCTCACCCACTTTCTAACACACATGCCTTCAAGCAGAGACTATTTGCAAACCTGAAGGCACCAGTCTCCAGACAAGGAGAAACTAATGCCAGGCCCCTGGGCAGYGAGACTCTCGCAGCTCCTGTGCTGGTGGCGGTGTCTACGCTGTGCTGGGCCAGGTTCCCGCCTGCTCGTCAGGAGACGGAGCAGAGCCGGGCTTCTCGCAGTCCTTCGGCAGCACAGCAGGGTCCCGCAGCTCACCTCCCTGCAGCTTGCACCCTCTTGTCCCCGGAGGGGGGACGGCAAGGCCTTAGTGGCAAGTGCAGTGGGGCACGGAGCAGGTGGAAGGAGAGGTAGTTTGGGCAGGGGGAGATGATGATGAGAATGGTGGAGAAAACTGTGTCTACCTGCTGGTTTTTCCTTAACCGAGTCCTTTCCCCTCTTTCCTATCTTGGCAGATGAGGAGGACACAGTAAGGCAGTGATAAGGCCCTGCTTGCTGTTCCCTCCTGCTCGATTTCCCCTCCTGGGCCCATAGCCCGTGGTGTCCTGGCCTCTCCGGAGCCCTAGGGTCAGGCTGACACCTTGCATGCTTGCAGCCATGCATGAAGCCAGCTGCCCTGGAGGAGGGCTGGCTCCCACCTTGGGCTCCTACTCCTGAGCAGTGCAGACCCTCTCCAACACGCCTGCTGGTGGCCTCGTCAGCCCCGCAGCTTCCCTGAGCACTGCCATTCACCCCTTCATCATCAGCAAGCTGGTGGCAGCGGGGGCACAGAGGAAGACGCCTCCCTCCGYCACCAGGAGCATTCACCCAGACATGTAAACACCACAATTTAACGGGACCACTTTAAAATTCCTCTCTCTCTGGGGATGTCTTCAACACACAGCTGGGATATCTCAAGTCCTTCTCATCTCTGCCCTCCTCTCTGCCCTCCTGGCAGAGGGACAGATGCACTTAATTCATGTCAACAGGCAATGACATCTCTAAGAAAGTACCCAGAGCAAGTCAGAGCAGTGCGAAAGCTTGTCCTTGTGCATGCTGCCTCCAACGCTGTGGCTCAGCGTGCTCATCAATGCGCTGTTTCCCTGCATTTGAACACACTGTTTCTTTCCCCAGCAAAGGCAAGCAGATGGTTCCTGGCAGCAGGGGAAGCTCAGACGGATACGAAGAAGCTGGGAGACGAAGGTGCCGCAGGGAGGAGATGAAGCGCAGCCCGAGCAGGGAGCTGCATAGCTGTGTCAGCGTGGACATGGGACCAGAGGAGCCGTCATCTTCCGCAGGGAGGACCTGCCAGCAGTGGCTTCTGTGCCAGGTACATGACTATGTACTTCCCTGACCAGCCACTTTCCAAGGCTCAGGCCAGGGAAAGTGGGGACAAGCTGGTGTCTCTTGCTCTGGAGGCCTTTGGGGCCAGCAAGGTTGAAGAAGAAGCAGGCAGAGACACTAAGGGACAGTGTGTGAGAGAGGGAAAGGGCTGAGAGCAAACCTTACCTGCTGCCGTTCTTGGCCGTGTATTTGTTTCCCCTGTGATTCGTTTTGGGCTGGAACTGGCCCTGGTGCAGCAGGGACAGCAGCTGAGAGATTTGCTGTAAGACAGGAAAAGCCTATTGAGCCCATGCAATCACCACTCAAGATGCTTCCTGCCAGGATGTCCCCTCTAAACTGCACTGCCTTTTTATAGCGTTTCCTCCTTTTGCAGATGGTTAGGCATCCCCACTTGGAGGTTTTGAGGTGGAAAAACAAGAGATCAAGCAGCCCACCTGGCCCCAGCACTTCCCCTCCATCCACGGTGCTGTTTCAGCATGTCATGCCCTCCCAGCACGCACCCTTTCCCCTTGGTTGGGAGAAGCTAACCCAAGACCATCCCTGTCTCTGTGTGACGGCCACTCTCCATCCCTGCTCCCAGGATGTCCTGGCAGGTGTCCGGAGACCATTCCCATGGCAGGGAGGCCATTCATCCAACCCAAACTGTATCTGCCCAGGGCCTGGGAAAGAGACCACATCGCACACCACCAGGTTAATTTTTGCCTTCAAGGTGCATTCCCACAACCCCAGGGTGCACAAAAATCAAACAATCACAGAATGGTTGAGGTTGGAAGGGACCTCTGGAGATCATCTAGTCCAACCCTCCTGCTCAAGTAGGGTCACCTAAAGCACCTTGCCCAGGAACCTGTCCAGATAGCTTTTGAATATCTCCAAGGATGGAGACTCCACAACCTCTCTGGGCAACCTGTTCTAGTGCTCTGTTAGAACCTGATGAGGCAGGATTTGGGGGTTTTCCCACCTCCAGCAACCCGCGGGGCAGCTCCTACCTGGACTGGGGGCGACTCCATGGCAAATTCTCCCGTGGGGCTCTGCTCTGCAAGCGCCACCAGCGAGAGCCGAACCAGGCTCCTGAGGATGTGCTGGTGGGGCTGGGCCTCGCCAGGCACCCCGTCTGCCTCGGCACCGCTCCGTCCCTTCAAAGCAATGCCTGCAGGCTGGTTCGGTGGCAGCAAGGGGTCTCCCACCGGCCTCAGCTGTGGCTTCACCAAGCTCTTGCAATGAGGCAGCGCATCTGGAGGGCTTGCGGGCTCTTTGGCTGAATTTTTCAGTCTGTGAGGCTGGCAGGGCCGGCGCTGCATTAGAGTGAGGTTAAAAGCATCCTGCTGCTCACCCGAGTCTCTTTGGTTCCTCTGGTTTCTCAGGGTCCGATAGAGAGTGGGGGTCAGGTGGAAAGGAGCCTGCAAGGAGCCCCTGCGCTCGGGGTCCATGGCACCCTCACTTAGCAGAGCCTCCTCGCAGGGATGCAGGAGCTCGGCCTCTCTGGGCCCATCCGACCTGCTCCTGAGCACCGGGACTAGGTGTATGTCCGTCTTCTGAATCTGCCTGTGCGGCTTCTTGAGCTGCTGCTGCCTGTAGGCATCCTCTGCCTCCCTGCAGTTGTAGGCCATGCTGTCCTTCTTCTCTTTTTTGCACAAAGACACAATTAAAACCAGAATAAGAAGGAACATGCCCAAGAGAGCAGCCAGGCAGATAACAGTGACCACTGACGGGCTCAGCCTCTGAGACTCCTGGGCTGAAGTTTTGGAGAAAGCACCATGATTTCTGAAAACTAACCGCACACAGGCCTGGGTGTGCAGGGGCACGTCTCCTCCATCACTCACCTGTATTGCCAGCTCCCTCTCACTCCCGGCCAGACTACTGGCATTGCTGGAGTTGAGGAACACCTGTCCTGAGAGCGGATCGAGGACAAAAAGTCTGGCATCGTTCCCACCCACAATGGCATACTGGAGAGCCCCATTCAGGCCAGAGTCCAGGTCCCTGGCTGCGATGGTGAAGAGCAAGGGAGCGTCCGAGCAGGACACGCATGTCACGTTGACAGGTGCTGCCCCAGGGGYGCTCCAGTTCCCAGGGACTGTGCAGAAGCACCCCGTCTCCAGGCTGATGAGAACGGAAATCGTTGCTGCACCTCCCACCAGCTCCGGCTCGGTGATGACGGGGGCATTGTCATTCTCGTCAAGCACAGCCAACCTCACAGAGGCGTTTGACATGAGTCTGGGGTGACCGCCGTCTTCTGCTGTCACCAAGAACTCGAGGCTGCTCATATGCTCGTGATCAAAAGCTCGGAGGGCGAAAATATCCCCAGTGCTGGGGTCAATAGAGACCAGACCTGAAACAAAGGAATCCTGGATGCTGTAGGTGATTTTTCCATTGAAATCTAAGTCAGGATCGTTGGCACTGACGGTAATCAAGTAAGAAGGTGATCGACTGTTCTCAGCAATGGCAGTATCATAGGTACCCTTTTCAAATTTGGGGGCGTTGTCGTTAACATCACTGATACAAATAGTGAGGTACTTGAGCACAGCTAAGGAGAGATTGCCCTGGTCTTGCACCAGCAAGGTCAGGTTGTATTCAGCACAGAGCTCCCTGTCCAGCGTGGCGTTGGTCATCAGCACGTAACTGYGGCTGGTGGTCCTTTTCAGCCTGAAGTGTTCATATCCGTGACTAAGAGAGCAATGCACTTGTCCATTGTTTCCTGAATCAGGGTCACTGGCAGTCACCAGAGCCACAAAGCTGTCTTTGGGAAGGGCCTCGGAGAGCACGGGCACTCGGGCAGCCCAGGTGATGTGAACATCGGGGGCATTGTCGTTGACGTCCAGCACTTTGATGAGGATCTTGCAGTGCGCTGGGATGGGATTGGCACCCAGATCTCTGGCCTGTACATCCAGTTCATAGGTGTGGATTTCCTCATAGTCCAGGGGGTGCTTCAGGACAACACTGCCGGTCTGGGCATCGATGCTGAAGGTGCTCAGCACCTGCAGGGGAGCATGCTTGCTGAGGCAGTACTCTATTTCTCCATTGGGACCCTGGTCAGGGTCTGTGGCTGTGACTGTTATGAGGAGAGTCCCAGGCGGAGCATCTTCCCAAATCTCTACTGTCAAAGAGCTCTCTGCAAAGACAGGGCTGTTATCATTGGAGTCGAGAACTATGACTTTAATTAGAGTGGTACCTGATTTTGGCGGTTCTCCACGATCAACAGCTGTCAATATTAGATCGAAAGAAGAGTGCAGCTCTCGGTCTACTTCTTTAACAACAACAAGCTCCGCATGTTTTGTTCCATCAGAGCCCGAGACAACCTCCAGAGCAAAGTGTTCGCTAGGAGACAGCGAGTAGGAGCAGAGCGCATTGTGGCCAGTGTCCAGATCCAAGGCTCGATCCAGCGGGATCCGCGTCTGTAAAGACGCACTCTCTGAAATCTCCAGCTCCAGTTCAGGCGTTGGAAATTGAGGCCCATTATCATTGATATCTAATACTTGTATCTCCACATGGATTAGAGCCAAATTTTGGGCAGTCAGCACATCGAAAGAGACCAAGCATGGATCGTTATGCCTGCAGAGCTGTTCCCTGTCCACCCGTCCTGCAGTGCTGAGCAAGCCATCCCCACTTCCCACCCGGAGTGGGAACCTCCTTGGGAACTGCATCAGTTGGAAGGTTTCCACTGTTTTACTTCCCCCACCCCAATCAAAATGCTCTGATAATTTTCCTATTACCGTTCCATTCGGTACTTCTTCAAACACTTTGTATTGCACTGTGAACGTGGCCACCTCCTGGGCATCCACAGAGAGAAAAAGGTACCACCACAAGGCTGGGATCTGAAGAGTCAAGTGGCACAGCAAAAGCATGCTTCTGAGAAAGCCAACCGCACTGCCGCTCTGTCCCAGTACAGCGGATGCGTCCATGTAGCTCTGCATACCCAAACAAAGTTTACAGTATTTGCAAATCCTTTGCATCCTCTCCCATTTCCAAATCCCATAGGCACATGTTACCAATTGGAAAGGAACAGAAATCCCAAGTCCAGCTGTGTTGAGTAGCAGTTCTCCCCTTCCCTACCATCGCCGGAGGACAGGCAGAAGATGCCGGTGATTGCTGCGCTGAAATGCCTCGGCACCGGAGGAGAAGAGGACTGCCACCAGAACAGCTTCAGTCAGGGAGCGCCGCGTCCGGCCGGCCGCTGGCCAGGGCTGGGAGGTGGACGAGCTGGTGTTTCCTATGGAAACCCCACCTACAGGAAAAGGGAGGACCGGGGCCTTGGTACAATGCTGTCCCGGGGGTGGGGGCTTGTGGAGCGTCATGCTTCCCAGCTCCAAGAAAGGTAAGGAAATGCCCTTGATTTTGAACCTAAAGGAACCATCACAACTGTCTGATGTGACCTGCAAAATACATTTTTACAGAACCTGCAACTCTTGCAGAAAGTCCCTAATTCATTTCTGAACTCAAATGCATATCTCAGAAAGATGTCTGTAAAGACTAGAAATGATGATGAACTACTGTTCCTGTATTTATCCTAAAGGCTTGTTCACTGCACTGTTAAACTCCTTATTCTTTATTTTAATTTAGTCTAAATGTAGCCTGTAAATCCTGGTTCTTGTTCTGCCTGTTACTGCTGGTTTTGAGGGCAACGCTCACACATTGTCTTTTTCAGTACACAGCTTTTGATTATGTCACACTTTCATCTGGACAAACCAAAATGACTCTTAGTGCCTTAATGGATCACTGGGAAAGCTGCCACTTAAAACAAGGGCAGGTGGACTCAGGGCACAAGGAAAGCAATTCAGCGATGGCAGATGCAAGCTCCCAGCACCCTGCGTCCATTTATCCTGCCCAGCTGCGCTGGCTCTGCACATGCTGTCTTGCCTTCAGCTCTGCCTTGATTTCCCCGGTGCTGCTTCTCACCCAGCACAGATTTTGCGCTAGCTTTGCCCAGATCCCTGCTCTGCTTCATTTCGGCCTCTTACCCCAAGCTCCTGCCTGCATGTGGCCTACGTACAATCACCCACAGGGCTGCTACCTTTTGCTACCCATTTTCTGGCCAGTTGTGTATGGGCATGCATTGCACCACGTGCAATTCAAAACTGTTTCATGTATTGCTCCTAGGCTAACCCCACCTATGCAGGCAGGCAGGGCAGCAGGCAGCGGCTGGTTGCAGGGTCAAATGCTCCGAACAGGGCTGTATTTTGGGTCTTGAGGCCACAGACGGCGTTCAGACTGGGGACGTTGTCGTGGAAGTCTCCTCGGCCGTTTCTGAGAGCGGAGCATCCGCACGAAGCGGATCATCTTTTACAGCACGTCTTAACACCACAATAAACACAGCAAAAGGACTCTGGGGGAAGAGCAGCCCAGCGCTGACCAGCCGCATGGCCTTGGCAGGGTCAGTGCCACCGCTTGGCACGGCGGCTCCCGTCCCGCCTGCCCGCTCGGCTGCTGGCGGCAGCACCGGCACAGCATGGCCGCAGCGGTGGGCCAGCAGGAGCCGCGGTGCTATTCCTGGATTCGGCACCCGCTCCGGGGGACCTTTGCCAAGCCGTTTCCCTTCTTTGTGCTATCGCTTCCTCCTTGGCTAAACAAAGCGAATCCGTGGGCTCTCCTGGCGGGGTGCGCTCTCGTGTGCGGGCTGGCTAAGGACCTGTGGCTGCGAACACGGGTGTCTCGGCACAGACTCTGCTTTCAGGTGGGTGGGAGTGAAGGCTGCTTTCTTCTGGGGGGGTCCCATCCTTCCACCTCCTTCGTTACACCTCCTTCGTTACACCTCCCCTTTTCCAGGGACGGTGAGGAAGGGGAATGGAGATCTGCATGGAAATCTCATGAAAAGAAGAAACAAATGCAATCCCTGAAAAAGGTTGGAAGTTTTCCCCTGCAAAAGCCCTAAAAGGCACATCCTTTTCCTCCCCATCACCTCCTGTTTAGGCTGCCAGGGCCCCAAAAGGTTCCTTTTCCTCCCTGAAGGCGAAGAGGTGAAGGCGATGGAGCGCCAGCTGGCTCAGCCTCCGCAGGAAAATGCGGATGTGGCAGCCCYGTGCCGGCAGGAGAACAGGGCCGGTCCCTGGGGCGAGCACCGCGGCCTCCGCAGAGGGCTGTGCCCAGTCCCCGAATGCCTGCACAGCTACGGCCGCTGGTGACAGACCTGGACTGCCCAAGGGAAAAGGAGCTGGGGAAGCTAATGCATTAATAATTACAGCACTCCAGGAATAAATCCCTCTCGGCTAGACCGGTGGCCCCGCACCTTCAGGAAGTTAGCAGATTGTGGCTGCAGGATACAGAGCAAGTATTCCTGAGCTGCAAGCCATATAGGCCCTATCTTGACATAAAATAAGGAAATAGAAAGATAGAAAAGAAAATGTGGGAGATGAGCTGAGATTTGCAAGAAGCACCGATAGCAAAATAAGCTTGGATGCTAATAACAAAGTAGGTTTCCTGCAGCTTTCACTTCCTTTTCATGCACATGCAGGTTCCCAACTTGTGGGTGCTCCGAGACCTTCATAGAAAGCATTGCCTGCCAYAGCACAAGATTTCTCCCCTAGGAGGCTCTGCAGCCTTTCATCTACACCGTAGAAAGAGCATCAGTTATATTCAGTTACTGCACTGTTCTTTTTGTGCCCATCACGTTATGCTGCTCATGCTTAAAAGTAGAGGTAAATGCGGTTTGCTGGTGGGAAAATCTGTCTTCTCCAAAGCCCGTCTGCCGAGCTCCRCAGGCTGCACGTACCTGCACACGGGCACGGCCATGGGTGAGGGCCACCCCAGCGCCGCAGGGTCCAGCCCCTCACGTTATCTCAGTCTCTGCTGCACAGCCACAGGCTTTCAGACAGCATTTGGGTTTTTTTGCAGAGCCATGAACCACTCAGCTGCGTTGTACACCACTGGCGGGTGGCATAGGGCAGCGAGGGATTATCACGAGCCAGAAATACTGGCCCCTTTCCCGGCCCGACCACGTTAACTCCTCTCCTGGGAAGAGGAAGCCGTTTCTGGGCAGTTGCCAGCTTTGCAGATTTATGACGCAGAGAAATGATACAGCAAGTCCAGCTTCACTAGAAAAACGAGGAAGAGCTTGAAAGCTGCTTCTTCCTCGTTCCTTGGTGATACGTATTTGTTGCCGTGCACAGCACCAGTTCAGATTGCAGACAGGATTTGTACTGCTCTGGGGCAGAAAGAAGGTAAAGAAATGCTGGTATCAGTCTCACAACTAATTTTTGTTACAATTACTCATAAGGGAATAGAAGATACGGGAAGGGAAAAGAAATATTTTAAAATTTAATAATGAAAAATCATGTCAAGGGAGAAGAGTTCAAAATGAACATGACCAGTGAGTCTGGGCCAATATTTGGCCTCAGTAGCATATTCAGAGCTTACCTTGTCCCACGGACTGGGCAGGAAAGCGGGACTTGTTCTCGTCCACGCTCTGCGGGGTGGGGACGGTGCCCGAGGGCCGAGGTGGGGGCTGGATGCAGAGCCCAGCAGTGACCCAGGGCAGGGGCAGCACTGTCACCCCGTGCTGAGCGCGGATGCCAGTGATGGCTCCCGTCTTCTCCGGGGCGTTGGTGCAACCCCAGGAGAGGAGGCAGGCAGTGATGCACCAACGCACCTGGAGGCAGGATGCACCCTGTGGTCTGCACCCAGCCCTGCGTCCCCGAGCACCCTGGGGGAGCACTGTGCTGCATTTTGCTTTTTTCTTGCCTGTCCTGGAGCTGTACACAGGCAGGTTTAGATGGGGCAATGAAAAGCATGACAGCCCCCTGCTAGCTAGTTTCCTTGCATCACCAGTCTTGCTTCTTCTCTGGTCTGTCCCAATTTTCAGGACCTATCAATACACTGAAATTGCATCGGGTTCAGTTTATGTTCAGTTTGCATTGAAATCGAGAAGCATGGTGCCAGACTGATGAAGAAGCTGATGGAAGCACAGCTGTTTCCTGGCTGCTGTAATAGGGGCAATATCTGACCTGCCTTCGGAAGAGCTGCAGAGGCAGCCCAGCCAGTTTGTGCTTTGCTAGAAGTAGCACTCCCTTCTCAGCGAAAAATCTGTTTCTGAAATCCATCTCCATCCATGAATTCTGTCATTCGCACTGGGAGATCTAGTAGAGCTCTATGCGGGAGTGCAAGAAGGCCTAGGACCTGCCCTCAGCTCTTGGCTGGCCATGGGGACCAGGGAGGCTCCTGCGGGAGAGCACGCAGGGATGCCTGCTTCAGGAGGAAGGAGAGGATCCACTGACTTGCCCCAAACCATGCGTGCGCAAGCACAAAATCTGCTCGAGGTAGCTTGGCCCTTCTCTCGGGGGCCCTCTTGTGGGAGACCACTGCCTTTCTCTGTGGTCATTTTCTCCATTAAATAAAACATAGTAATAATAAATAAATGATACTGGTTGAAAGGGACCTCCACAGGCTACCTGGTCCAGCCTCCCACTCCAATTGGGTCCGTTTTAGATTGGGTTACTCGAGATCTTGTCCCTCCAAGTGTTGACTGTCTCTGACATTGGAGACTTCRCCACCTCTCCTGGCAGCCTTTCCCAGCGCTCCACTCCCCTCAAGAGTGATTTTTTTTTTCTCCCCTCTTACTATTTAACCGGAACATCCCTTGCTGCAGTTTGTGCCTGTTGCTTCTTATCCTTCTCCAGATGCCTCCAAGAAGAGCCTGGTTCAATCGCTTCTGCAGACGCCGTTGAGGTAGGAGGGGACAGGACCCACCAGGCTGGCCAAACCCCGATCTTCCCACCTCTGCCCGCACGTCCCGCGCTCCCGCTCCTGACCCATTCGCCTGCACCCTTTGGACTCGCTCCAGTCTGCCGATGCCTTCCTCGTACCGGGGAGCCCAAAACCGGGCACATGACTGCAAACGCAAGTTTACTCCCGACACAGTCTCACCGATGCTGAACGGAGGCGGGGGGGAATCGCTTCCCCAAGCTGCTGGCTGCCCCCCTGCGCACCCAGTGTGCAGTTGGCCTCCTTCACCACCAGAGCACACTGCTGGCTCACGTTCAGCTGACTACTGTGCGCACTGCCGACACACTCAGCCTCCATGCGCCATCGCTGGCGCTCACTACCTCTTGTGGTTCGTCCGCACGGGGCAAAAACCCAACAAGCCCCRGCAGGCGCTCTGCAACACCCCAGAGCAAGCCCTCCGCAAGCAACCGACCTCCCAGGGCAGGCGAGCAGACGGGGCCTCCGTCCCTCGCAGGAGGGTCTCTGGCCCACGTTGCCTTGCCACCGCTTCCCCTCGACGTGGACGCTCAGCTCAGGCTCAGCTGGCTCCGACACGCCCTTTCACAGGGCTTATTTTTTCGGGATACACGGATCTGTAGCAGCAGCTCTGCAGGCGCAGCAGGAGCCCAGAAGTTGCTGGCTTCCAGCTTCTCCCAGCCTGAAGGCCCATCGTGGAGGCCCCTCGTGGAGCCCAGCGCCTCGCTGTCCCTCCTTCCCAGCCCCATCCTACTGTTCATCCCCCCCAGCGCTAGCAGCCTGCTCACCTCCTCCGCAGCTCCCGGTGACCCCCTGCCTCAGCCTTGCCTCCTGCTAGCCCACGGGGCCACCATCACCCCAGGGAGAGGCACGGGGCAACCCGGCAGCCACAGACCAGGCAGCAGCACCCCCCCTCTGGGGCTCAGCCTCTAATACGCCTGCAGGAGATGCTCCAGCCAGCGCTCATACCTCCCTCACAGCACATCTCCACCATGGTTGCACCATTTTAAGTCCTGACCAGGCTTTCCGGGCACTGCTACAACACTGTCTATGAAGTCCCCATTCGCTGCTGCTGTGACCTCCCCTCCTGCCGGGGAGCTATATAGGTTGTCCTCCTGCAGTGGGCGAGTACCTCCTCATCAGGAGGCAGGAGAAGGAAAGAGGTGTGGGCAATCCCTAATCCAGACACAGCTACCAGGAGAGAGAAGATGTGGTAGTGTTTGGAGGCGACCTAAAGCAGAAGTCCACCTTTGAGAAAAACAACCAACTAYGACGTTAACACGAGAGCTCTGCCAGCTGCTCCCGTCTGCTGGGCTCCAGTAGCTCCCCAGCRTATGCAGCACGAGGAGCAGAGTTACTGCAGCTCTGCATTCATAAAAAGATTGTTAGGGGTGGAAAAAAATGGAATAAATTGGAATGAGCTTAGTGTTCGAACAGGAGCAATAATGTTGTGATAACTTGCCTGCAGAGCCTCTGCCACCCAAGAATCCTAATGTGTTTTTTAAAGTCTTGTGCTGAAAAGAGCAAACTTTTAAAGCAGATAACAGTAAAGCTGGCCAAATATAAAAGAGAAAAATCTGTTAAAATGCCATTTTATCATATAGGAGAAAGCAATGAGAAGCCGAGTCAAAAGTAACTCTTGGTGCCCTTCTGAAGAAGAARGTTGGAAAAGATTGTCATTTGTTTGTATTTATATGGGCTAGTTTGTTATTATGAGTCTTATAGCAATTCTTTTTTTCTTTCTGTATTTCTAAAAGCTATATGCAAATATGTGTTCACAAATGAAATAAGTGCCGATACTAGATCTTTGCAGAACAGGTCACTCTTACTCACTTCCTCCCCATCCTAACTGCGAGCTGGGACACACAGGTTCAGGCCAGCCTACTCGTAAAATGGTAACACCCGGCTTATTTTCACAGCCTACATCTGTAATCTGCAAACACCCAAAGAGCGAATAACCTGCCAGTGACGTCCGTATGACGGCCACGGGTTGTGACTGCCTGGCCTGGCCGGGCGGCGAGAAGGTGCTGGGAACAGCAAGGCCGGTGGGAGGAGGTCCCCCAAAGAGGACCGGAGCACGGGGCAAATACCGGAGGAAACGGAGCTTCAGTAGCACTGCGGCTCCCCGGCACTTTTGTCTGCTTTTACTTTGACAAACTGAAATATCTACAGAATGGCAAAGCATTTTGAAAAGGTGGCGTTTCCCCAGCTCCTGAACTATATAATTGATATATCTAGGCCAAAGCACACTATAACATAAATTAGACCTCTAAAAGTCCTGAGCAGCTGAAAATCRATGAGTTTTAGTAATAATTACCTGTTTTACCTTCCTGCTTATTAATATTTAGATGTGTCTAATCTTTTCTTTGCAAACATGATGTTTCCCTGCTGCTGTTGGCCTTTAGGGAAAGCTAAAAGAAAGCTTCTGGCTTCTTTGATTAAAGATTGAGCGCTGAACCTTTAACAGAGCTGTTACTTTTTTGAAACAACAAGATCAAGCAAGCTGACTGCTGACTTAGCTAATTTACCCCGGCTGGGTGACACCACCTCCCCGCACAGCTGCGCTCGGCCAGGCACACGCGCCTCAAAACACAGCGTAGCCAGGCAAGGTACTATTTCTCCATTCCCATGATTTTAATCCAAATCTTGTAATTATCCTTACAGTTTTTCTTCAGCTCTAACTCTTGACTTCTCAGTTACGAAGAGGGTGACTGGTGGGGTTATCACAACCTAAAGTCATCATTTAAAGATAGGGTCCCTGTCAAGTTATTACCTTTTCAGATGTTGTTTGCTACTTACAGATGTATAAAATGAAAAATTAACAATTAAAAATTAATGTTACCATTTTTTAAAAGCATGTGTTAGCATAGCAAGAGAGATGATAATCTCAGTAATTTTCAACAAAAATAATACACTTCATCCCCCTAACACAGGAGTGGGAAAGCTGGAAATGCACTATAACCGATGGAGAAAAAAATGGAGAAAAAAATGAAAACAGAAAGTAACAAAAAAAAAAAAGTAATATAAATTACATTTATTGCAAAGACCAAAACTTTTCTGCAAGKTCAACTGCTACTTAGCTTTAGCGTAATTGAGCAAACAAACTGGAAATAAGTGAGACGAAGGAAGGAAGCTGGATAATGGGCAGAGTCAGAAACGCCTTTGGACAGCAGGAGGAATTTGTAAAAGAACCCAATTCGTTTGTAAAAGAGCCCATTTCGTTTCGCGGGATAGCGCAGGGTTGGAAGAAACCACGCTCGGGATGCAGCTTAGGCCGGAGGGGGCCGGGGCAGGGGGCAAGCGCCCGCGGGAGGACGCGGTTCAGCCCTCCTGCTGCAGGAGATGGCACAAGGCTTCGGCCGTCCGCACCAGGACACGGAGCTCGTTCCCGGGCACGGGGCGGCCAGGCGCCCTCCGGCCGTACAGCCGGGTTGCCACAGGCAGGGGACAYGCAGGCGGCTGCTTGTGGCCTCCTGCCACCTGCTCCCTGCCCAACGCGGTCTTGGTGTAGGTCACAGCACCCTCGCAGCACCCAGAAGGGATTAAAAACAGTATTCTGCTTTTTCACTGAAATTAATCTCTCTGTTTTTCAAAAAAGTTCCATGTTCTCCCCTGCCAAAGGGAAGAATTTCCACCCAACACGGTATTTTTCGCCACAAGCAGCACTGGGAGGAACCCAGCAAACGGCGCCTGCACTTCGCCATTCCTCCGTTGACTTTTTTGGTTCTCACGTGGGGAGGGCAGAGGCGACAACCATATTTTGATTTCCCAGACTATTCTGCAGTACAAAACCCTTGGGGCCTATCCCAGAGGTGCTGCTTCCCCACGGGACTTTCCTCAGGGCCCACGCACTGAAGATGGGTTTCGATTTCCATCTTTCACAGAGGCAGGAGAAACCGAGACCAGTTTCTCATCCAGAGAGATTCCCGGGCGCCTCCGGGAGCAAACACCGCTGCCGGGGGCTGTTGTCACAAGGAGCCTTGCTGCAATAAGGACGACGTTTCAGCTCTGCAACCCGCTGCCGAGGCGCTTCTTCGACAAGCTTTGGCCCCGGGGCAACCGAGCCACGTGAACGTCCGCCGTGGCGTCACTGGCGACCCCGCTCCCACCGCTGCTCCCTCCTCGCCTGGGCTGCGCCCTGCTCCATCGGTGCTAAAGCCCGCCAGTGCCTAGGAGCGGCGGACAAGGACGGGGACGACACAGGTGACCTCAGGTCTCCCCGTGCCCCGTCCCATTCGGCTCTTCCCCCTCCGTGCACGTCTCTGCTCAGCAGAGGACCAGCCCTGAGCTGCGGGATGGTCCGCGCTTTCCTAGAGCCGGTGCTCCTTTCCTGTTTTCCCACAGGCAGGAAAGGCTCGGCGAGCTGCAGATTCGTTACCTCTGCTGAGGCCCCCGCGCACGTCAGAGTGCAATCCCTGCCCCGAGCCCGCACCGCCAGCCTCGAGGCAAGGGCGGCTGCAGGAAAGCGCGAAGCCACGGCATCAGGCCGGCTTCGCTGGATGACCGCACAGCAGCGGGTAGGGCTGGGCAGAGGGAGCAACGTGCTGCCTCYTGCCTCCGAGTCCAGCCACGTCCCTGCTCCAACAGCGAGTTCCACGCTGACACCCATAAAGGCTATATTTTGGGGTGGGGCAGGACACTTCGTGCTCTACCACTGGCTGCACTGCTGAAACACCAAGGGTTTCAAGCCCTGCCTCATCTCTTCAAGCTGTTTGCCAGCGTTCAGGTTGTGCCCCACCGTCTCGGCTGGCCAGGGCCTGTCTGGAGGGAGGACGGTGTTTCAGCCCTTGAGGGAAGGAAAGGTGCTGTAACATGGAGGAAAAAAAGAGGCTGGAGGCCCCAGGAAGCTTTTCTGTGCCGTATAAACAGAATAACGAGGACAGTGTGTGTGGAAACATCCGTAATGTGGAAAGTGATTCCAGACAACGCAACTTTCAGCTCCTGCCAAGGGGCTGATCCTACGCTCAGCGCTCCCCAGCCACAGGCAGCAAGGGCCGGAGACAGCTCCTGAGCATCCCCAGGCAGCACCTGGGATGGCCCGGAGGTAAACAGGGCTAGAAAAAACGGAAGAAACCCTAAAGCTGGCCTACATAGACTGACCCGGCCACAGAGCCTGGGCTGGGGATCCAGCTGTKGCTTAGTGCCRCTGCCTGGTCGGAGCTGCGCACTGTGCAGGGGAYGGCAGCCCCGTGGCCAGATGTCTGYGGGTCGCCAGAGACGTGCCTCGACGTGGCCACCGGGCAGRGGCTCCATACCCAGCTCTGCCATTGGCCAAGCTGCTCTGCTTGCTGCTCCATGCCTCGGTTTCCCCATTTTCTAGGAGATGAYGGAGGATCTAGCCAGCTGCCCTCTGGGTTCGGTCTCTGCTCTGGGGGTGGAGAGGGGACAGGAGGTGGCTCAGTTTGCCTGGGCGAATGCTGAATGTTTGCCCCAGTCTCCCTCCGATGTTGCAGCAGCCTCTTTCGATTCGGTCACAGACACACACTTCAGCAGCACCCAAGCCTCTTTATTCTGAAGGTACCTTTAATCTACAGAGGATGGGTCATTCTGCTGAYGTTCACAGCTTCTTCAGTAAGTCTACCTGGAGAGAGACACAAATTCTGGGATGCTAAAACCTCAGTGTGCAGGTTCTGGTGAGTCTCCAGCCAACCCAGCCTTCCAGTCACCATTTTTCCAACAGGCCTATGCTCCCTTGAGCCCCACCTGGACTGGGTGGCCCATGGTCTGGTCACAAGTACGTGATCTCTATGATGTTAGGTTCAGCGTTCCTGCAGGGAAAGTGGTGCTTACATGAGCACTGGTAGCTTACCCCAGCCATGTCCTTGCTGTCCAGCTCTCGCTGGCAGTACTGAGCTGACTGCTTCCTCTGGGAGCCCAGCTTCTTCCAGTCTGTGAGGTACACGCCGCCATCCAAGTCCTGYGGCATGGGCTCATGGTAAAGGGTGATTTGGATGGTGCGGAGATGAGGACCATAGTGCACCACAATGATAATGAAGACAGCCAAGAGGACAAAGATGACAACGATTACAGAGATCAYGGGCAGCGCATCAGACTTCTTTGTCACACTCTTAACAACAGAGATGGGAGTGAATCCGGCTGAGTCCTGGGGCTCGGGCTGTCTCAGCTGGCTGTTGGGGGCAGAGATGTTCATGGTTCAGCAGGCTAACCTGTGACAGAGAAATGCTGGTTGGAAATGGGTTATCAGCAAGCAGAGGCTGTCTCATGTGTGCCCTCATCCTCTGTCCTCGATTACGCAGCTCCTGCCTGTCACCCATCTGCACTTGCAGCTCCCCAGGCACAGAGACTCAGGGGGAGGCACTGGATGCAGTTTCTTCTGTGTGTGAGCGAGGGAAAAGATCAGGCCTGGGACAAGGACTCTGGGCATTGAGCAAACCCTCCTGAATGACTCGCAGCTCTCTGGGCTGGGAATGGGCATGATGAGCACTTCATCCTYCCTGAGTGCCCTGTGCAAGGGTAGGAGTCTCCCTGCAGTGTGAAAGGCACTCTGCAGACCCCCAGCAGGGGGGAGCACAGGTGCCCAGACAGCTATTTGGGTTAAACCAGACCAAACATAAGTGCCTGGTGCGATGGCTTTGGGGCTGGAGGGGAGGCTGAGCAAGTGCTTTCAACAGGCAGGAACACATGCAGGCAGGTCCTGGGTGAACGAGCCTGTCCTGTACGCAGTCACCCCCTGGGGCTCTTCGGACAGAGCAGGGCAAACACATGGCAGCTGCAAACACCGATGGAGCCTGGTCCAAGGGACAGCAGGACTTTGGCTGAATTCATACTCCTCAGCATCGGCCGCTGGCAGCAGAGCAGCCTGTTTGCACTGAATCCGGCCACAGTGATCTGCAGGAGCATCCTCTAAGGACCCCATCGTGACAACCCCGCTTCTGCCTGATTTACTCCACAAACAGTTAATGATCCGAGAGGAGAGCGAAGCACTGCAAAAGCCACCTGGGCCAGGCTGTCTGTCTCCACTAGCAAGGCTGGAGTGGGCTGAGCCACTGGCAGAATTTGGGGGATATATCTGGGGTTGTAGGGATGGTGCCCTGGACGCATTCAATCAGGTGGCAATCAGAGCACAGCCAGAGAGGCTGTTCCCTGTGTTCCCTTGTCCCGGACACCTTTGGAGTCGTGGGGCTTCCTTCCCACCACACCATGCCCCTCCGCTACAGCCTTACATGAGCTAAGAGATCCTGAAGGGGAGATTTCAACTTGCCCTTCCTCCTCTCAGTACCGCAGTGCTAATCCAACACCAAACCTCGCAGGCAACTTCCTGGAAAGGTCAACCCTGCCAAAACACACCAGGAGGTATTTGTGATTCAGGCCGGTGCCGCAGCAGCAAAAACCCAGCGTGAGCCGCGAGGGGAAGGATGGCTGAGAGCTGGGAGGCAGGGGGGCGGCAGGAGGAGAAGAGGGAAAGGAAGGAGAAAGAGCCTTCCCCCACCCCAGAGGGGCACAGGCAGTACCTCGGTATCCCAGCTCCGTGGGAATCATTATCTCCAGGGGGGACGCTGGGAAGCTCAGGGTAGAACCAGCAGAAAAGACTCCTGGAAGGTTATTTGGGGGCCGGAGAGGCTGTAGCGTAATTCGACTCACCTCAGAAACCGCCACGTCATGCCTCAGACCCACACCCCCAGGGATTCCCCACCCCGGGCAGGGAAAGAGGAAACGCCTGCTCATCCCACACGTGCTCCGCAGAGGTGCTCCCTCACCTAGCAGAGTGCCACATCATCCGTGCTTCCTCCTCCTCCTCCTCCTCCTCCTCGCTGCCACACACACGCACACAGGAACCGCTCCTCACTCGCCTGCTGCAACACAAGTGCCCTTTGCTCGGGAGCAAACACCTCACTGCCCCTTCGCGTGCACACCCACACGCGCACACGCAAGCCACCAGCCTTCCTACCCAGAGGAAATCTTTTCACCCCCCTCCCCTTCTTTTATTGACTTGTCTTTAAAATTTATTGAGCTTAAAAAAACTAGTGTAAAAATATCCCTCTGTGTGCGAGCTCCTTGCAAAGTCCCGTAACCCATACACGCGCAGTGCTCTGAGCTGGAAGTACCTTTGCCCGGTGAAACGCTGCAGCCGCAAGAGCTACAGGCTGATCTCTTTTTCTGCCAGGCATCCTGCTGCTCAGGCCCTTTGGCCCGCTGCCGCAGGAGGCTGTTCAGGAGATAGATAGGTGCGTACTAAGGGGGTGTGTTTGAAGCACACGCTCACCCTCGCAGGATGTGCCCTTCTGGGCACAACAGCAGGTCCCACCGCAGCAGAAGGGAAAGTGTCTCTTCCAAGCAGCCACAGACACGCTTGGTGTAACGCAGCCCTGAAGCACAGGCACGCTGCTGTCTTCCCTCCCACCCACCTCGCAACTGCTGCTGCCTGTGCCTGGCAGGCCTGATGCCCCCTCACCGATCACCCTGGTCCCACGGGGGCTGTGGAAGGGTGCACAGCTGGAGCAGCATCAGGACCGGGGAAAAGCACTCTGCACCATCGGATGGGTGAAAGTTTGGATGACTACAATTCCCCTTCAGAATAAGGCAGCCTCTGCAACCCGGTGCGACCCTGAGCACGTCACAGCTACGGTAAAGATGGATCATCTGCAGCTTTCTCTATCTCTGCAAAGCCATTTATGAAACCGCCCCAGCTTCCCTCATCTCTCCCCACACACCTTTCCTTCCCAGAACAAAACCGCTCTTACCTTGTGGCTGCCTCTCAGCAGRCAAGCCTAGGTGAATATTTGGGATCCGTCTTTCACATACATGGGGAGGACAGGACTGGAAATGCCTCTTTCCCCCTTTAGCCAAGCAAGCTGACAGAAGAGATTTGGCTGCACGATAAGGCTGCTGCGACTGGGAATTTGTACTCATTTCAGGATTCAGTAAAACCTTAATCTACAGCATAATCTCTGGGCATCACATCTGTGCAAAACACACAAAAAAAAGGTGTGTGTGGGGGGGTGATGTTAAGAGAGGGTTTGTAAAAGCAAAAGCTGCTGTGAGAAGCTGGCTCCTTTTGGCCTGATGGTTTGCTTAGGTTTTTGGAGGTCCTTGAAGAGATCCGGTGAAATCTAACAAGCTGTAMGGTGCATTAGAGATCTCCCTCCATTCCTGCAGCCTTCTTCCAGCCATGGAAAGCAAGGACCTTGCAAGCGGCACAAGACCATCYCCTTGATGCCATCCATGCAGTGACAGTAACAGGGAAGGAGCAGCTCCACTGCCCCCGGTCTGGGCTCTGCCTGCTTTCCCGGGCTCTGCCTGCTTTCCCAGGCTCCCCCTGCCCCAGGGGCTGTGGAAGGGGGCTGGATGCAGCCTCCTGAGTCCAGAAGTCAGGGAAGGGGCTGTGGCACGAGGCTGGGCTTGGCCACACGCTTTCCAATGGGGTCCTTGTGAGCTCCTGGAGGTGCACGTCAACCACAGCGTGGTGTGACAGTGTCCCTTGCTCTGTGACGTCCTCCACACCTCTAACATGCCGGATGCAGCTGGCAAACAGGCTGTGGATCATGCCAGCTTGCTGGAGCGGGTGACCAGGGCGTTCTGGAGGGGGAGAGAGATGGCAGCACCACAGAGAGGGATGYGTTACTCATGACTGGTGGGAAATTTGAGTCACCTGAGTGCAGAGCAGAGCTCTGGACCCATGGGTCTCGACCRTGGAGCATGGGACAGCCCAGGCCAGGCAGACAGATCCTGGACTCTCCCTAAACACCTGCCCCTCTGTGATACAACCTCCTCTCCCACCCCAAGGCTGCCAAAGGGAAATAAACCCATTACCCCGAAAGAGAGCATCTTGTAAAGAAACTGAAGGCCCTGCTCCTTGCCCAAAGAGATACCACATTGAGCATGGAGAGGGTCCGGGCAGCCTTTGAAGAGCCCGAGGGTGGGAGAAGCAGCCCCTGCCAACAGCCACCCCYGCGGGGCAGGCATGGGGCAAGACAGCTGACCAGTCTGACCAGTCAGCCCCAGCTGGGACCGTCTTGCCACCATACTGGCCTCCTGCTTCGGAGTGCTGCAGTGATCCAAAGGGCACAGCAGCAAATAATGTGGAARTGCCATGAAATCTGAGGTAAACTCAGTGTCTGGGCTAAAAGCTCAAACCTGGCCACATTAACAAGCAGTGGTGTCAGCACTAAAGCCACTGACATTGCGGTTCCCGTGGATTTGTACCTGGAACTCCAGCAKGGCTCCTCTGAGATGGGCCAATACTGTAGCTTTCCATCGTGGGAGCACTGAGACAACCTCTTTCTCCCCCCCCAGCCACCTATTTCCATCAAACATATGGCAGCTCCTTATCTTTGAAGTTCAAAATAAGCTGGCAGGGGACACAGAGACAGACCAGAACATGCACAGACGCAGAAAACGTGGCAGCCTGGATCTCATCTCGGGGACAAGCACGCTACCAGCCAAAGGCTCTGCTCCCGCCACCACTCAGTCACAAAGTCAGGGCCAAGAAACCAAACGCACCGAACCCCTTTGCTAGCAGAGCTGAACGTGGGGCAGGACTGAACTGATTTTTCAATTCCTCCCCTCATCGAAGAACTAGACCCTGGAGTTTCTCTTTCTTTTTCACGTCTAAATCAGTGTGTCTCTCTGTTTCAGCTGGGAAGGAAACCTCTGCAATCCGAGGTTCCCTGGGCATGACCCAACTCAGCCCCCAACAGCAGCCGGACCAGCTGCCTTGGAGGAAAGCGAAGGAGTCTCCCTCCTCTCCTAGCAGACAGAAAATAATCAACCCCCCACCGGCTCCCCCTAATCCCCRCTAGTTAGGCTGAACTTAATATCCACACAAAGGCCAGATGAGTTTTTCCTCTAATTACAGTCCCCTGACAGATTTAATTCAGTAAAACCGCTCTCGTTTTCTATGCGCTTGAAGCTGCCACGGGGTGTCAGCTGCCCAGCCACGCGTGCTGCCTGCCTTCGTTTCAGCTCCAGGCTTTAGCGCCACGGAAGGCAATAAACCCTTTGCAAAACAGCAGCWCAAACTCAGGCACAGCCCCCTAACAGAGAGCGTTTGTGGCAGGGAGCAGTGCTTAGGCTGGGGGTAGGGTTATTCAAAGCCTGGATGTCCTGCTGGGAAACGATGTTGCTGCTGCATCAAAAACTGACGTGTCCTGGGTACCCACCAGGAGCAGATACTTCCAGCAGCCACTTCTAACCCCTCTCAGAGGATTTAAGAAAGTCCCCTCTCCCATGAGAGGGAAGGTTGGCTCCTCCGATGGCACCCAGGAGCAGCTTTTCTCCCAGGGAGGACCAGGCCAGCTTGTAGCCCTCACTGCTCTGCGCAGAGCAGAGGCRCGAGTTGCTCCAGGCCAGGAGCAGAGTTGAACTCGAGGTGCCAGCTTTGTGCTCAGCAGACCCTCAACACAAATACATGGTTTCCAATAAAACCAGCACCGTAAAGAAGCAACTGAGGCCTGAAGCAAGGCAGGACCGTTGTGCACATTGCGCTGCTGTTCTCCCCCACTATGAGAACAGAATTCCCTAACAAAATGATGCTAAGGTTTCCTTTGCATTCGGTAAACTATGCCTCATATCCTTTTCAACCATAATGGGCTAAAAACACAGTTCCGTGGCGTGAGTTCCCTTGTGGATTCAGTCTGTTTCCTTCTATTCTTTAACAGGAAGCTCTAAAAGAATCAACCCAGGCAGGCAAATCTCTCCTCATCCTTTTTTCACTCTCAGTATGGACAGAGCCCTAGCAGGGCTGTACGGTTACAAGCTACCGAGAAGATGCTGCCTACGTCTCTCCATCCGCTCTTGTGGCTATTTGGCTGTGTTCTTTTCAGAGGTAAGGTGCTTCAGTCGCATCCCAAGGAAGGCTCAGTGGTGCAGAGCAGGCAGGTTTTCAGAGCTTATCTTCCACACATGCACTAAAGAGAACTGGCCGGAGATTCGAGTTTGTAGTAGCTGCCATTGGAAAGCTCAGCCTTTAAATTTGGAGCCAGTGGCAGGAGGCTGTTTGGAAATATCTGGCCATATTAGCTTCTGCAGAATTTACGTAAGAAGGAATGCAGTGGAATAAAACAGACAGTTTCYTGGTTAACAAAAGGATTGTTTCTGTTGAAGTATTGAGATATTGAGGTATTTTGTAGTAAGTGGCATTTGTGCAAATATAGGTAAAGGTAGAACTACAGTACTTTTAAATRTACAAGACATAGTCTTCCTGGAAAGTGTTTTTTTCCTTGATTGAGTTTAATTTTTCCTCTTGCTGATGTAAATATAAAGAACATACAGCATGCAATACACTTATCATTCTTATTGAAAATGAATCTGTAATAGCTCTTATTCTAACTTTTCTTTCACATATGAGTTATGATGTGGGATAAAGTAAATGTACCTACATGGAMTCAGTCTCCCATTCTGAAGTATGACAGTTACTTTTTCTTTCATTGTAAGGCATGTCTTGTGTTGGTGATGGCTGTAGTAGCTATGAGTTTGAAAGCATTCAAAGGAATAGACTGTGACATTATTGCCGTTTCTAATAGATAGCAATCTAAAAATAATAATACCGTCTGTCTTGGATCCAAGGTTCTTATCATTAAACCACAGAARTTGCATAAGGATTAGAGTCACTTTGTTGGTAATAACAGGATTTTTAAAAGGCACAGAAAGCAGAAAACAAATCAATCCATACAACCAAAAATAGTGCTATTGAATCTTTAATTRCTAGTGGTATAATTGTCAGGAGCAAGAGCATATAGACTGGAAAATTTCTCTTCTAGTAGAGGGCAATACTGCTTGCTTCAGCAAAGGGGCAAATTTTGCCCAGTATCAGAGAAGGGGCTTTGAGGCCCCTTTGCCATGCAACTAGGCTTTTCAATGCCTGGCCAGAATGCTACTTTTCCCATAAAAATACTTGCTGTGGTTTGCATGGGATGAGCATGCCACACAGGTTTTCAGGTACCTTTTCTGGATCATCTGCATGATATTAAGATCCACCCCCTCTCGCCTACATGCGGGATTTTTGACTGATTGCCCCGTTTCCCAAGAGATTTACATAGCAGTTTACTCTCTGCAGTCGTGGGATCAGGTGGCAAGGATGTCGTCAGGACAGTCTGCCACTGTCCTGTCCGTCAGCCCTCAATGACTCACTTCGCTTGTCCGTAACTCTGTCCCCTGCTTCTGCTTAAAATTTGGGGGCAGGGACTGTTTTCACCAGCTGTGTGCCCAACAGCTAGCGATTATCCCAGTGGGGCCACTGCCTACAGTCTGTGCTAACAGCATTACTAGTGCTTGCTGTGCTACATTTGTACCTACTGTGGGTTCGATCCAGACGTCCAACAAGCAACTGGCCTTCAACACTTTCATGTATTTTGTCTCAGTTTTTGTTCTGCCACTGATAGGAAGTTCCAAAATGGCTCCAGAGGTTTTTTTTTTTTTTTTAATTTTAGAGCAAAGTCACCCAGGTCTACCTGTCGCATTTTACTTCATAACAGTGGTCCACTAATTGGGGGAAACATTTCTACACAAGGGAAAGCACAAGGCTGAGTGAAAGGGGCAGAGGACCGATCAGTGATGCTCCTGGTTATCCGGTACATAGGTAACCAAAGGAGGGAGCTAGGGGCTCTTAAACGTGACATAAGAGCTCAGTGGTCTCCTTATGCATCAGAAGGATGGAGGTAGCCTTGACGCAGTGAAAGAATTTGCTCTGGAGCACAACAGGGTACAGTCAGAACACCTGTAAGGCCATGAAGATGGTGTTGATGTGGCAGTGCAATCTTCTAGGCCAGAGCTGGAGCAGCTGTTACAAACTGGGTGGGCAGTGTAAGAGCAAGGAAAGACAAGGACCAGAGGAGGGTGGGGAAAACTTCCCTGCTGCAGGAGACTCTGGGAACTTCCAAACTGCACCAAGATGAAAAGCCAAAAATCACAAGTAATATCACAAGCCAGTAGTCCCAAAGCTGGGCTGAATAGCTGGCTGAAAACTAGTAATTGTCTGTTTCAGCACAGGCCTTTTCTACGTTTTGCAAGTTTTGTTATTCATTATTTTAAATTTCTAAGCTCAGAGTTATTTCAAAGGGAATGATTAAATACTGTCATTTTGAAATTGCTGAAATGAGAAGTCTTGAAAGTTTCCAACCTTTTTTCCCCCAGAAATGCTTGACAAAAAAATTGTCCAAACAAACCTTTTCCTATAAACACTTTCCATTATAACAGACTGGCATTTTCCAGACAAAAGATTTCCACTGAAAACATCCTCATGGGGAGCTAATGAGAATCCTGCAGGCTTTTCCCATTGCCAGTCCATCTACTGCTTTCCTTATCTGCACTAGAGGCAGTGACTGGATAATGCCACGAGAAGTACGACATACATGTAACTGAGAACATAAGATGCTGCTAGAGGACAGACATCCAGCTAACAGGAGACCTTCCAGACACAGTATTTACACACCAGTGCATCCTAAAACTGACTCTTGTTGCTTCTCTGCCTGTGTTCCTCAGAAAATGAGGACAGAATACATCCTCTCTTTAGGCATCCAGGGAGCTGCAAAAATCACATTAAAAAAACTATGCCGGCACCAATAACAACAAAATACAGTGCTTTTAAAAATGCATTTGACAAGAGACATTAGATGTCTGTAGTGGCAGAGACCCTAATGCAGACCCTTTTGGTTTGTTTTCACAGTAAAGGCTGGGAATAAAATCACTAGTGCCTTGGGTGTCAGGAGGAACTACAGTCAGAAAGCAATTCCTCCTGATGCAGCATGGTGCAATGCCAGGGTAGCTTCACCCCTTTCTTGTTCACCAGATAAAGCTCATGGCTGGAGAAGTCCAAAGTGATGGAGCACTGCTATTCAGCAGCTTGAGTGCTCACTGCGGTGCYAAAGGCGGCATCTCATTCGGGTCCTGCCTCTTACTCTACTAAGTTGCAGCATAAGTCTCCTCTGTCTGTATGGACAGATGTTTCCTTCGCTAGTCCCTGACCATATCAGATGATGCCCGAGAAGAACCCCAAGATCCTTCCCTGACCCTTCTTGACCAAACAGAAGAGGCTAGTTTGACCTTGATCTAGTGTACAAGAGAACGGCAAAGGAGGGAGCGTTGAGGAGAAATGTTTGCTCACAAAGCAGACTACTCGCTTCTAGTAAAATGTAATTCTGTAGACAATTCTCTGCAAAGCTGATACAAGCGGCTGGACGCTGTTTCCAGGAATTATGTTCTCTTACAATAAGTGAGTCAACAGCAGGTGTCTTTGGAGGAGACAGCGCTGGTATTCCAACATGGAGGATGCTCCTGCTTGGAAAGTGAATGTTGGTTCTTAAGCCAAGCCTGGAAAATGCCTTGTTTAACAGTAGCAAAGGGCATTACTGCCAAGCCTCAGCTAGAAGGTCTAGTTACTCCAGTTTCAAGGGACATGAAAATGAGCCTGCTTACCAGATGAGCCCCTTCAGCATGATACAACCACAGCTATGAGAAGGAACTTCTCATTTAGTCTGCTCAGCAGACTTAAGGACTCAGGGAGGCATGTTTTTACCTTTCCACTGAATCATTCTAGTATAGGATAAGGGAGTATGAAAAGCCAGGCCCTTTCCAGTATCTCGGGCTGTGGTGGTGTTTGGAGGTGTTAAAGTTTCAAGGAAACTTTGACCCTCAATGTCTCTAGATGGTGAAACTTGCTAGAAACCTGGTGAAACCAGGGATGTGGTTAAATGCCACTGCCTAACTAACAGCTGGATTTCACAGTTTAGGATAATTTTCTGACTACTTGCAACTCACTGGTTTGGGACCCAGTCCACCAAGATCAAGGTTGCTTATCTTGGACACAGTGAAGGGACAGGGACATCATAGTAGAGAAGCAAGATTCAAACCCAAATGCTCTTAGGTATTGAGGGTTCAGCTGAGGATACCAGCTTAGACCCACCTTGAAAAACTCAAGTGTTGAGCCCTGTTTTCCACATCATGTACAGACAGAGGGGGGAAGGTATGGTCCCCACTAGTGACGAGTCCAAATGCCCTCAGGTCCACTGGGACACTGCAGATCTCCTTCTCTGGGCAGTCAAGCTAACAGCTACGGATTACCACTCCATGCAAAGAGGAGGCAGAGAGTGCTCATGACGAGCTGTTTGTKGCAGCAATGTGGAACAGGAGGCTGCAGACGTGTGGAACATGTCCACTCACCTCCAGAGCAAGCTAGGCAAACCTTTCTAGTGGTGGGACCAGCCACCACTGGGTGAGGAAGGAGATGCAAGCAGTCTTTTGTCTCATCGGATTTCCTCGCCTTTCCCACCACACCGAGATCTGGCACAACTGCAGGCTTTGCATGTTCCCCAGGGCAGCACAGCTCCAGGCAAACGGCTCCCCACATAAGAGGGGGGAGGAGGCAAAGGCTGGGCCTGATCTGGCCCAACACTGCTGCTCAGCTATGGCACCCAGTCAAGGGCTGACACAACCGCTGTGCTCTCCCAAAACCTCCCAGGCTCCCCGGGCATGCCCAGGACAGCCTGGATCTCGCCTCCCTGATCTCAGGGAAGCTAGAACTTCACTCTGAACTCTCTCAGGCCCTGTTTTGCCCAGCAGAAGGAAGGACCATGCAGGGGAGACATGAGCAGCACAGAGAAGTGTTGCTTGCTAAGATGCTTCATGCCCCCTATAGCCTGCAGCATGACTCGGGTCACAGTGTGAGGAGCCCCAGCCTCGCCCTGCACCAAGAAATGGGTTTGTAAAGAGGCTTGGAAAACATCAGGCCTATTTTGACAAATACCAGCAACTTGACCAAATGCAGAGGAACCATCCCAGCTTTGGCCATGAACCYGGCATTGTCAGCCCATCCCAGCACTGATAACCGTGACATACTGGAGCAAAACATTTGATTCAGCAGGCTCCTCTAAGATGTTGACTAGAGGTGGCTCTGGAGCTGCTAAACATCTCAGAATCACACTGACATTAGRGTGAATAGAAATCAGGGAAGCAGCATGTCATAGCTGGTGTGCTGGATGGGGACACAGGACCACTGGCCCGTCAGTGTGCTGCCTTCTGTATCTGCCACTTAACACTGAGACAGTCACATAACACTCCCATGCCTTGGTTTCCTTGTATGTGAAACGGGGCTAATGACATGGCCTGCTCTGTAGTGTGCTTTGAAAACTGTGGATAAAACCTAGGTGATATGTGTGGGGTAACTCACCTAAAATCTGAAGCCAGATGAAGTTTGCCAGGTCAAGAAGCTTTAACAGCTTCTTCTCACTCAGACTCAGTATTTCAGGGAGCAAGCTGTAAAAATACCTTCCCAGCAATGCTGTATGAAAYGAATATATTCAAGCAGGGACTGTTTCACCTCTTCCTTCAGCTGCTCCCCTGAGGTTCAAGCTAAGAGACTTAAGAAAATGAAATGAATGGGAATTAAAAGAATACCCCATGCCACTGGTCCTTTACGAACCTTCTTTTCCTCAGTCACTAGGTGGGAGCTGAACAGATCCCAGCAGACCACATTGCTGCAGGGCGTATCACGAACACCACACAGACCATCTACTATCAGCAATATCCTCTCCACCCAAATAAACTCGGGGAATCCCAGAAACATGAAAACTGAGGCAAAGAGCAACCATGACTTTAGGAGAAGTGATAAATGTATCTGCCAGAGACACCCTACCACCAATCCATCACTTTGGTTGTACTGCTGCAGGGAATGGTAATTTGTGTGCTGTTATAAGGCTGTGTGGATGCTTGTCCAGATGCATACTGAATAAGCAAATTCAGTAGCAGATCTCCCACAGCACATTACATTCRGCGAGGAACAAAAATCTTACAAAATAATGAGGATGACTTGCAGCGTGACCTGCACAATGGCAGAAGCTTGGCTGGTAGCCTAATTAAGATGCGAGAGCAGTGCTCCTGAACCAGCCTGCAACTCATAGCACTTACTCAGCACCTCCGTTTCTCCATGTTTAAAGAACAAAACAGAGCTAACACCATCCCACTCCACTGTAAAGTGCTTTGAGATCTGCTGGTGAAAGCTACTACTTAAAAAAAAAAAAAACGTATGAGAACAACAGGCAGGCAAAAAGTGCATCCTGGGCTCCGGCTCCCAGAAGTCAGCCTGGATAGCTTGCTCCCCTCAGGCTATTTCATTTGAACTTGGCATGGAGCAATTCCTTCACCAAACTCCCAGACAGACCGACAAACCCTAAGAGCGGCGTGGCCAGGAGAATGGCAGGACCCACAGCACCAGTATGACAGAGTATAGCAAACGTACAGCTCTCAGACAACCAGGCTGTGGAGGAAACTGGAACCAGTGAACAGCGGGGAGGCTCACAGTGCAGCAGCTAGGACAGCAGCCTATTTGGAGCACGTATTTACTCCCCACACACTATGGAGCAGTGGTGGCCCAGACAGGCATGGCCCAGGCTTGGGGGTTGCATTCAGGAGAAAACTATGCCATTTTACTCTTCTAGGAGTGACTTTGTGTTGTTTGTGAGAAAACAGGGCTTCAGCACACACCGTGATGTGGCAGGGCCCATTCTGTGCATGTGGTTTCCCCACATTGTTTGCCTTCTGGCTTGTTTTTTAACATTCAAGTAGCTTTTAATTGCCTTCCGATGGAACAGTGCTCTGCTTCCAGAACAGCTCACCAGAGAGAACAGAGCACGATGCTCAGAGGATGCCCAGACCCGGCTTCAGCCCTCGAGGGGCAGAGGAAGGATAAGATTGTTTTTAATGATTCAGGAGATCCGGATTTAATTCCTGGCTCTCTCTAAACTTTCCGTAAAACTTTGGCCAAGTCATTTCAATCTAGAACCATGGCGGTGAGCTGCCAAACTCCTTGATGTTGTTGGACAAGTAGGTATTTAAATACCTCTGTCGATCTGGGATCTGATTTAGACTGCCAATTATCAATTCTGTATAGAAAGAATAGCGATCTTTCCCTTCTTTCCCTTGCATCTTCTGCCTTACCTGTTCTGCTGTGAGCCCCTCTGGACAGAGGCATCTTTTCTTTTGTGCCTGTCAGGTGCCTAATAAAACGGGATTTAGACTTCTGCAAGGCTCGCTGCTCTCCAGAGCTTCTAACACAGGGTCTTCCTTCATACAGAAGTCAAACGTGGTGTTGTTGCTCTCACTGTTTCAACAGCTGCTGCATTCCACCCAGGAAACAGCTGCAATTTGTGCTAAGTGGTCAGCATAATTTTGTCATGGGTCATTTTACTGAAGTGGAAATATATGAATTGAAAAATCTAATTTTAGGTTGTTAGGAAAACTTAGCTAAAGTGCTTCTGAGAGGTTGAGCTGGAAGGTACTACAGGAAAAAAACTCCTTTATCCACCTTTTTTCTGAAAGCATTTGTTTATACAACCTAACAGCAAAGGGTGATGTTGGTGCAGCAAGCCTGTACAGTGCCAGACAGGCTTTAGCGCTCCCCGCCAGGGAATACACCATGCAGAAACAGGTAGAAGGACATCACTTCTCCTTCTGAGGCTGTTGGGGAAGGAGAAGAGCACAGTGAGTCCAGTGTTACATGTTGCAAGGGGGTTAGACGGTCCGCCTCTCTCACCAGTTCTGAGCGTGATGGGATCAGTCCCAGTCTCTGAGCCTTCATACTGGTCCCAGAGATCCTCCCTTGTGAGTCCATCAGTCTATCAACACACAGACTGGACAACACAAGCCCGTTGAAATATTTTCAACAGTCGGTCCAGGTCTCTCCTGCAGCAGGGAAAATGTGCAGCTATGCTGTTATACTGAGGCCGTGTCATAAAGTCTTTTTAAAACAAGTGCCTCTCTTTGGTCAGGAGCTGAAGAAACAACTCCTTAAATGCCTAAAACTGCCAGAATAAGACACCAAAGCAGAAATATCTGAACCTCGCTTAGTCTCTTTTCATTTAACACTGAGGGGTGGTGCACAGAGCGGGGCGAGAAGCCAGCTCTGGGAACTTCTCAGCTGCTGGGGCCGCTGAGAACAGGCTACGTGGAAGGGCCCCTCTGCTTTCAAATGCGACACTCGCATCTAACATCAGAAAAGGAATATCACAAATAACAGAAATCCAAAATTCCCCTGTCCCTCACCCTCTGCAAAAAATTAACTGAAAAAGACCCTAGTTCAGAGTCAGAGAACTGAAACGCATCCACAGTTGTGATACATTTCTCTTAGGCCCTATTGCTCTGATCGGTTATCAGGACTTTCCCATTACAGCAAGAGCATAAAGCAGTATTTCCTATCGTAAATCCCTCAGCAAGTTCCCAGTCTCCACCTAAAAACTGCACAATCTAACTGTAAATCACTTGCACCCAAACAGTCAACAACAAATAGCTCGGCAGCGCTCACACTCAACGGCAAGCCAGTTAAATGGCTTTGATGTTTATAGCAATTACAACCATGCTGGCTGCGTCCTGAGTATTATTGTTACTTGTTTATACAGCAGCCACGGCCAGAGCCTGCCACACAGGGACCAGGGCTGTGCTGCCAGAAACGCAGGGAGGAGACGGCGCTATGGCCAGGTGCCACTGTCAGCATCACGGCACTGACGGCACAAGGGTCCCCCGGGCAGCCCGCAGGGAGCTGCGACACGTGGCGTTTCTTTTGTACTTACCCATCCTGCTGCCCAGCCCCACAAAACACGCGCTGGGGCTCTTCCTGTTTTGTGCACGCCTGTTTCAATTGTGGTCGCTAAGCACCTTCCCCGAAAGAAAACACCTGACACAACAGGACTCTGGATTATTTAAGTTGGCAGAGAAGGCACAACAAGAAGCAGCGGCCAGGAGCCAGAGCCAGACATGCTCCATTTAGAAATAATGTGCTGTTGTGTTTATAGAAGCCAGAGTAATTTACTGGAGAACAAAGACCCAAGAGAGGGATCTCCATCCCTTCACCTCTTCACAGCGAGCCTGGTCACTTTTCTGCAACGGATACAAAGCACAAAGGCAGCAGACGGGTCCGCATCTACTTGGCCAGATGAAGTCCAGAGCCTGTGACACGGGGGAGATCTGATGCTTTCTTTGGCATCATATTTTTTCAGGGTTTCCTGTTCCTCCCACATCCCCTCTCTCTCCAGGGAGGGGGAGCTGTGCCCTCCAGCAGGAGCTGGACTGATCGGTGAGTTCAGGTCAGCAGTGAGGGGAGAAATCCCTCCCGGTCCTGCCTGCCTGGTAGAGGCAGCTCGGAGAGGCCAGGCATCCTGCTCCACAACCCCCTTCCAGGGCAGCAGGGTCTCCTCAAGGCTCTTCCCATTCCCCACCGTGGCCCCTCCTGCTGTGCTAGCTGTGCAGGGAGCTGGTCCAGCTAAAACACAAACATCTTTACTGAGCTGTTCTTTGGCCACTTAGTGCCATGATCCAGGGCACTACATGCCCAAGCAAACTTATGCTAGCACAAGAGAGGACACAGCAGCAGGGCTGTTGAACAAACCTAAGTTAACCTCAGAAGATTGGGCATGGAGAACACCTGCTTACTTGTTTTATTTATAATAACCCCAAGGTTTAATTTTGCAAATCGTTTTGTGATATCAGCTTAGAAGCCAGAGCTCTGATCTGGCCTTCAGCAAAGGGCTGATCCTCTTCCTCTTGTACTAGTTCTGGGGGTACCTGAGCTGCCTCATGGGATAGTCCCATCCAGGTCTAACAGTATGGGGCAGCAGTCAATGTCATCTTCCTTTCTCTCAGCTTCCTCCTGTTCCCCAGAGGCCCAATTCAAGCTTTCGGATTTCTCAATTACACCAAAAAAGGATGAATAAACTGCCAGCTGAGAAGTCTCTTTAGCTCCCTTTTCCTCTAAGGAAGTATATTAAGCACCAGCTAAGCTGTCTGGAAGTTACTGAGTGAAGACAATAGCTATTTGAGTGATTCTTGGTGCTTTCACATAACATGGGCACTACAAAAAACTATGACAATTTCAAGAAGAAAATACACTGTTGCAGGCAGTTACTTCTCCCACTGAAGTGACAGGATGATGGCTTCAGTTTCCGTAAGGGAATGTTGGAGACAGAGGGGCTGCTTGAATTCTGCAGCTACTAGATATTTGCCCCAGGATGATTTTGATACATTACTGTGTGTTGAACGTATACAGACTGTTTCTCAAGGCACTTGCAAAACTACATCCAGAACATTTGTGCTGTAATGCTGTTTGAGAAGAGGAAGGCCAGTGACAAAGCAAGAGAGAAAACTTGGCAAACGGATGCAAACTGCCCAAGTTACTGTGCGTTCTTGCCTGAGTCAGCTGGGCTTCTGGGGAGCAGACAGAGCCCCACAGCATCCTACGCGACAGGGCTGCACTCCCCTTTCCCAAAAGAAGCATCTCTACCTCTTTAAGAAGGAACACCATGTGCCCAAAGGACTCTTTTTCAGTTATACTAGCTGATTCACTAAGCAACGTTGCTTCTCTCCACAACCCTGCTTATGTTTTTAGACTGATGTACATTTAACCTGCTCTTTAAAACCTCCGAAGAAGGATATCCCACAGTCCTCCTATGCAGTCATGCGTAGCAACTCACGATCCTTGTGTTAAAGTTTCCTACTGTCCAACCTCCCTTTCTCTTGCTCCAGGTTCAGCTCACTTTTCTCTTGGCCCGTTCGCAGTGGATGTAGAGAACTGATTAGCCCCTTCCTCTCTAGGTTATTAAAGACTGCCATCATGTCTCCTCTCAGTCTTACCTATGGGCTAAACAAGTCCAGTCCTTTCACTCTTTCTTCTCTGCAGGCGTCTGAGTGAAAGCTATCTAGAGCACGGCCCTGGAGAGATCCACAGAAAGAATATTCCCCAGTACCAGTGCTGCTATGCAAACAGGTTTTGCCAGCCTGCTGCCCAGTAAGCTAGAACAGAAAGGCATGGAAGAGTTTAAGTCAGGTGTGATTTTTATAGGCAAATCCTATCTGGAAAGATTGTTTTATTATGCATTCACAGTGGTTTACACACTGTTTTGATTCCGGTTGGGCTGGGATCCTTTTCATAAAGCCTTAGAGGAAAAAAACAATTAGGGCTCCAAGATAGTTACATGAGGAAGATGACATCAATCAGGAGCTCGCTAGACCCAGACAGTCCCCCGAGGGGTGGGCGCCGAGCCAAGCTGCAATAACCCGCACACACTGTGCGCTAAAGACTTCTACTGCTCCCTCGCGCGGGCTGCAGGGGCAAAACCAGCCCCGCGTTCGACGGCTCCTCCAGCCTGAGCCTGCTCTTGCTTACACTGGCAAACAAGCCTTAGCTCATAGCAGCAGAAATCTCCCATTCCAGACCTCTGCYGCTGTCAGGGTGGGATTCGCCTGACCTTTTCCAGACATCCACAACACAATGTAGGCGCCTACCACTAAGCTTATTTACCTTACCTCTATAGGTCCGGGTGAGAAACAGGATGTTGCAGGCTGCGGCTCCTTTCACTGTAAGGCAGAAATCTAAAATAGATCAGATCAATAAGGTTTTAGAAGTACCTGATCCTCTCTTTGAGGAGAAAGGGAGCCTAGAGATTAGCTCTCTTGCAGACCCGCTCATAACAGAGGTATAACAGTAGCTGATACGAATCTTGCATGTAGAGGCTGCAGAATCGGGCTGTAAAACAACAGGAGGGCAAGCAGTACGGCTGGTGTTGCTGTGCTGGCTCTCTCCCTCCTCTTGCCCCACGGGCCTCTTGCGAAGGCACCGTACCTGACCAGCCCGCTCCTTCAAACACGCAGCGCTCTACGGCATTACAAGGGGACAGCGAGCTGGGAGGATTCAGTGTTTCTTGCTGTCCCTTTTCGTCTGAACCCGCTAGGACCCGTCAGCTCGCACAGGACTCCAGTGAGACGGATCACCAGCGGGGATCAGTTTCAACCGCTTTCTTTAGCTCTAATGTAGTTTCTTTGACGAGTCTTTTGGCAGTGTCAGTATCACCAGCAATAATTATTAAAATGCTAATTAGGATGTGCATTAAAAAAAAAGGAAACTCAAAGTCCCATTTTCAAAATTAAACCAGTTGGTTTTGATTTCTGAGCATTTAAAGTATATTTTGCTCACTTTTTCTAGTTTTTGTCCCAACTACGGGAACTAGATGTTTCTTTTTCCTTTTTAAATGGCAATGCTTTTAAATGGAATCTCAGCTTATCATAGGATTCCAGGCGCTGAGGCTTAAAGAAAAGTACCAGATAGCCTAAGAGCTGACAACACAGAGGATCACTGCTGGGATGCCTCAGCATAAATTCAAAACCAAAAAAAATTCAGCTGAGAAACCAGAGACTCTCTGCAACACCTACAGTCCTGGGATACAAAAGTCCATGCAATACGCTCCTCCAAACACCAGCCTAACTCTGCCCACGAGGGAAGGCAGCTCTGAGTCAGGCCATAAGCTGCAGCCACCCACCAGTTCACCAAGTCAGGACTAACACAGCCACAAGGCTTCAGCCAGCTCCCTAGGAGGCAATTGCAGGGGACAGAAGGTAGGAGACAGGAAGAAAAACAGTCTGGAGACCTTTGCAAATCTCATCCATCAAGGCCTCAAAGAAACAAAGCATTCAAGTGTCTTAGCTCTTTAAACAGCTTCAGAAACCAATTCAAATGGCCTTTTTCTGCCAAGAAAGAGCTAGAGGCTCACAGGGAAGGAATGACACCACTTATATTGCCTTGCGTTTCCCTAAAGGGTTTGGCTTCATCTGACGCACCCTCAACCCCTCTTCCCACATCCAGCTAGCCTGGCTCTCAGAGGCGGATCTTCCCCACCCTGCTCCGCTCTGGGGAGGGGATGGGCAGACAAAGGCATTTATCCTGGCTGAATAAACTCCAGTAGTAATTTGCTCAGAACAAACCTAATATCTCATATTTAACTAAGTAGCTTTACACTCTCAAAGTGTTCATTACTACTTCTTAGCTAATGCTCTTGGAAAAATTGATGCATTTCAAAGTCAGTCCCTACAGAAAATGGGGAAAACCCAAACCACACAACCAGCAAGAACACTGATGCATTGGTGTGTGCCAGACATTAGCACTGTTTAAATTGTTGTTGTTTCATTTCAGGTACTACAACCTCCACAGAACCCTCTGTCCATGCTGTAGCAGGTACGACCTGGGTTTTGATCTTATTAAAAAGTCCATTTGGATGTGTGCGTGCATGCCCATGTGTGGATGCAGATGGGAACACAGGTTCACAAGTGGGAACCAGGTTCAGAACCCTCCCACCTGCTAAAGTGCCTTTTCATGGGAGCTTGCATTGCCCAGTTCTGCATGCCACATTTATAACCAGTGCCCCCTCAGTCTCCAGGGCCTGTGGAGAAGACACCTAACCCTGGATACATGACCCTGGCTGCTCCCCATTTTCTGCTCTCTCTGCCCAGCCTTGTCTGGAAGGGAGGAGGACCCCATTTCAGGAGGCCTCTCAGAAGCAGAGGGAGTGAAGGGAGGAAGATGAGGCAGGGATCCTGTCTTGCCTTTGCTTCCCCCTTTCCTCTCAGATGTTTCCTAGCCATTCTCCGGTAACATGCCTTCCTCTGGAGATCCTCAGAGCCACGCTCCCTTTGCCCACAGGCTTCTACATCCGCATCAGTGACAAATGCTCTCCTCTGCACCTCTTGCTCCTGTCACCCTCTCAGCTTTATCGGGTATAATGGCCTCTTTCTGTCCCATCCTTCAAACCTCCCTAAGGGGACCCCACCAACAAGGAGCACATGCATAGAAGATGTCACCTCCATGACTCTCTGCTTCTGTTACAGGTCAGTCTCAAACAACAACACACAGCCCTGAACTAAAGAACCATACCTCAGGTAATGCATACTATAGGAGAAGTACTCTGTGCCTTCCTCTTCCTCTCTCCAAGGGCTGTTACAGACACCCCGTGACAGTGGATGGTAACAGGACTACCAGCGCTCTTCTGAAGAGCGGATAGTGCAGATATACACTGCTTTTGGACCCTGAGGGCATCCTGGGAAGCTTGTAAAGGGTCTGTATGTACATCAGTCCTTTTGGGCTGTCTAGAAGCAGGTTAGGAGAGTATAGTGGTGGGGAGGAAGAAGATTCTGTCCTGGGGAAGAAGAGGATTTTGTGGCATAAGGGCTTCTGATCCAGCCAGCTTACCCCAAAAGGATCACGGGACAGGGGTAAGAATGGGGGAAAAATCACCAAATTGAGTGGGGAGAAGCAGGGTCACAACACAGAGAGGATCCTCACGGAGAGGGGCAAACCCTGGGTTTGGAGCTACTGCCTTGTCCGTGCAAGGGATGCACACCCCTGCGCCCAGCCAAGGAGGCAGGTTGGGCCGCATCTGCGTCACTGTGTCCTGTCATCATACACTTTGCTTAGCGGCTCTTTACTGCAAGGACAGTTCGATCTGAGTGCGATATGTGCATGCACAGCGCCTCACGGACCTGGTCTGCCCTTGGTTCTTGAGCGTTGTAGCGGAAGTAACAGTAATAAAGCCATTGTTATGCGTTTCCCCACATTACATTTACTGCTTGTTTATTGTTATTGATTTCTTGATAAGTCTGACTACACTTTTTTAAAATAACTACCAATTTCCAGTGCTTTGCACACCCCTCAGCACCTCACATACGAAGCAAGCTGATGTGTTCCCCCTTTCTCTAAGAGGAAAAGGGAGGCACGAAGAGACTTGCCCTAAACAGCACAATGTTTGTGACAGTGCAAGGACTGAACACTGCCTTAGGTTTAATTCAGTCATTAATGATGACTGTTTTGCTTTGTTATCTATTTCCATGGAAACAGCAATCAAATCACTCACAAGGGCAGATGACATTTAAAAAGTAGCATGAACCTCTGCAGAATTCCCTTACCTTATTCTCTTTTTTTTTTGCTCTCCCACTCTGCTGCAACTGGCTTCAGGACACCACCATGTGTCATGGTCACATAGGAGCCCTGGAAGTGGGAGCAGTGAGTTGTAAGCAAAAAGTTACACGTTTCAGTCTACAAATATACCAAACCCAAATAAGACGCAATGGGATCTCTCCAACTCCAGACTCAGATCTGTTCTTCCACTGAGAGATCTTTGGAGGTGTAATTCCTGTTCTGTCTGAAAAATTCTGTTCTAAACACAACTTTCCCTTCAAAGAGACCCCAAAATTTAAAGGAAAAAGTTAAGTTCCCAAAAATCTGCCCAGCACTCGACAGGTTTGAGATTCTACTCCTACGCCTTGCAAAAAAAGATAAACTTACTCCTAAATGCAAGTATTCTGGTGAAACATTTTGTTGAAAGGAGGGGAAAAAAAACCCTAAAAAGTAAAAAACTTAGAACTGGTTTCATTCCTTTTTCATTTTTACTGGAAAGCCATGAGAAATCGAGAGAAATAACTTGCCTATAAAACCAATCTTGCTGATCCACTCTTCCTTGCAGAGGGTTTATCAAAAGATTTTTCCCCCCTACCATGTTGTTCTAGATGCATGGGGTTCATGTTCTCACCACGTTGCTTTGAACATCAGGTTGAAAAAGATGCCAAAGCCTTCAGTCCATTGCAAGAAATGAACTATTTGTGCAGTTTAGGGACTCCCAGTCAAATGAAACATAAAAGCTAGCATTTTACAACAAGCAAGCCAGCATGTGGATGCCAGGCAGCTCTAGCTAAAGTGATGAAGTGATAAAAGTGATGAAAATATTTATTTTAAAAGTGAAAAAGTGGTGGCAAAACTAGGCTGAACTTTTGCCATGCACCTCTTGAGTTGCCAGCTCAGCACCTCTGTACACCCCTGCCTGGCCTTGCCAAAAAGGCAAAAGTTAATGCCAAAGTACCAAAGCTGTCTCCCTGAGCAGGACTAAGGATATTTCCCTGTCTGTTCAACTCAATGTTTCTCCCAGTAGATTTTCCATAATCCCCAAGGGGCCCAAGAATTCACTTCAAAAAGAACATGTCCTCTTCCAAGCTGTTTCTGAAGAGAACCCGTAGTGCAGACAGCTATTTCAAATAACCCTGTGCTTACTCTACAGAGCCTTCAACTTCAGCAAAGTCAGCAACAACAGCTGCCTTGAATCTCACCTCTTTGGACCCGATTACTACAACCAAAAGCTCTACCACCTCTACGACAACACTAACATCATCCATGCCAGGTAAGTGCCCGCCACTGCCTTCACAGAACTATGGAAAAAACATAAATTTTTGCTCATGCAGGACCAGCGCTCCTGTTTGTGAACCCTTCCTTATCCAAGTGAGCCTGGCGCATCAGAAAGTCTGAGCTACTTCACGCCACACGAATTGCTCAGTGGCAGCACTCTTTTGAGGTGGTCTCGCTGTCTTTGCTGACAGGAGCCACTCGTTCTAGCTCCCCAAAAGCACAGGGCTGGACGCAGCCGTGATCCGGAGCAAGCCAACATCAGGAAAGCCAGATGGCACTCTGCACCAGGTGATGCTTTCAGGAGGAGTTACAGGTTCCCGCAGTCCCCAGTAGAGCTCTCCCAAAGTTCACGTCTCATGCACACCCTCTCCAATGACTGCGTGAGCAGGACATGGCTTGCAAGCTGGATGGCTTTATTTGTGCTTGGAGGGGAAGTTTCAAGCCTAGAAACAAAGTTCTTTGCCAAGGAATGCAACAGCTCTCCAAAACTCTTGAAACTGTTATTAATTATGCTAAGTCTCCTTTCCTATGTTTTCTTTATCCAGATGAAAAGTCTAATGGAAGCAGAAACACAGTAGCCTCATCAACTCAAGGTATTCTGTTTTTTAAAGAGGAATGATAAATTTAGACAAGGTTTCATTGCAATTAACTTACTTCATTTCCATGGTGCAGGTTATTTAAGCACTAGTCTTTATCTTGGGGTTGAGCCATCAGTAACACTCAAAATCATCTCTAGTATCCTTACAAGCAGTCAGTAAAACAGAAGACCAAATCCATTTAACGTCCTCTGACTGAGATGAACAGCTGAAAGACTAATCTATATTTAGAAACAAGGTCGCCCTTTTAACGCCCTCAAAAAAATCCTTCCTTTGTTTTTGACAATGCACTTAGCCTTGCTTGTAAGCAAAAAACAGAATTCAGTGCGAGTTTCCCAGAATAAGGGCGGAATCCAGGAAAGTCGGTGGGAAGCCTTAAGCCTGATAACTGCACTGATCCTTCATTTTAAAGATTCAGACTCAAGAATCTGCACTGATCAAGAACAAGAAACTCTTCTGCCTCTCTGCCTCTCTCCCAGATCTTCCCCAAGTTTCACTCATGCAAGGTTAAAATCCTGGGGTCAGCTCTGCCTGCACAGATGTCCAACCAGCAAGTCTGTGCCCAGCTAAGCCAAGAGTCCTTTAATTAGAGCAGATTAATATTAATTATAACCCTGCTTTATCTGAAAAGCGCAATACATTTTTGACTACAGAAATGCTGCTGATGCTTCCAGAATAAGGCCCCTGCTACGTGAGACACAGTATTTCCCAAGAACTGGGTATCTAGGCCAGGCTCAAACTGCAGCTTTTATCTACTCACGGTAGCTAAAAGAATAACTTCAGAATGAAACAAAGGGTTTAATAACTGTTAAAAAATGTTATACAGCAGCAATTATAAACAGCCACCATTTTTCAGGACTGTTCTGCGCCATGAGCTTACCGGTTTCTGAACAAGTTAAATTTGTTCTTTCAAAAAAAATTTTGTTTGAGAACATGCTTCATCTATGCCAAGATTCTTCATTAACAGCAAGAATTTTTTTTCCTCATATCCAGAGAGAAGTCAATTTGAATCCATATTTTATTAAATGTGCTGGAAGGCTTTATTCCTATATTTGCAAGTAGCTTTCTTCCACATCTTGATTTCATATTTCCACCTTTTCTTCTGACTTTATACAAAATGACATTTTAAAATGCTGATATTTTCTGCGAGATGGGAAATCCAGTTTCAGGTCAGCTCTATGGGAGCCCATAGGACAGCTGCACTCCCACTCAGAACGACAGGAGCTGTTTTACAGTTTTTCAGGTAGCGCATACTTGTGGCCAATTTTGCTTTTGGGAAGGAGGGGATGGGAAAGGAAGAAGGGAGATCCTGCCTTACCTATAGATGATCTCTGAAGTCCTCAAGTATCAATTTTAGCATCCTGACAATGCTTGTAGCTGTTCAATAAGGTCAAGGCAAATAATTAGCAAAGGATGTATCACTGTACAAGTGAAATACACAGGCTGGCTTTAAAATTGCTTACACTGGTTTGTGACAGCTGCTTCCAGTGCCTAAGAGCTTCACAGAAGCCAGTTCATCCCACTGAGAACTGGAGTCCTTGGTTGAACAAGCCTCTACACCGCCACAGCTAGAACTACATATGGTGTCCAAATCAGCTCACCTCAAGGTAGCTTAAATATTTCCAGATAACATGCAGTCTGCAGGTATGCAGTAATTCCAAGTGCAATGCAAGCCAACCAGTCAACCCACACCCATATACTGCGGAACTTCTAAAAATATCATCTGGTTAGGGGAGGAGAAAGCCCAGTCTCATCTAAAATTTGTGAGCAAGGGCAAATCTGTAACCTTCTCAGTTCACTGCTCCAGTATTTAATTGCTGTATCTGCCTGAAAACTGTTGGGATTGCAGAAACTGAATCTGAACAGTGACAGATATTTTAATCCCTTGTTTCCCTGATTTTTCTTTAGGTATGGCAAATAGAACAAAGTCTGTTTGGTGGGGAGGTTTCACTCTGAAAATGAATGCCCTATTTCCCTGGATATCCCCATCATTAGTGCGAATCTATTCTTCTCTCTAGCACATCCATTAATTCTTTTGGTTGTTACACTGTCTTCAAGGACAAGTCTCATGCTCTATGTTTCCTCTGTCCAGGTCAAGAGCCCAAGAGAAGCCAGATTCCTACAACATCAGCAATTCAAGGTGCTTTCTCCTTGCACAGAGAAATAAACAACATTGGAAGTTTTACAGTCCTTCTCACAGCCAACAGCAATGCCATCATACTGCTCTCTTTAAGGCAGCATGGTGAAGAGCTAACCAGAGCACCTGAGGGCTACTGGCTGCTCCATCTAGTCCTTGAAAAAAAATCTGAAAAGCTGCACAGAAACAGCACTTCTTTTGGGCAATCTGTCCAACCTGAGAAGACTGGTGGCTAGTCAAGGCAGGAAAGGTGCTAGTATGGTTAGAGTTTATAAAAGGAGGGAGACAGGACAGGCCCCGTCCTCAAATACACCACCAGATCAATCCCTCTACCTACCATGCTCAGCTTCCTCATTGCTACCCCAGCAGAAGACACTAATGATGGGAATATCACTTGCTCAGAGATTGCTGATAAAAGGGGCCTCACTAAGGCAATCTCTGATGCCTGCTTAGGTCTTGGTCATTTTGCTGTAAATACTGATGGGGCTGGTCTAGGATCCACTGTTATTCTCTTCAATAAGGTGAAGTGATAAGCCCTGTAACTTTGCTAGGAATTGTCTTCTCACCTTGGAAGAAAACCTTTATATAAAGCTACTTTTCCCTCCCCTCTCACAGGCACCTCGCAAAGAGCTACCCCAACACCAGAGTCCTCTGGCTACCTGCCCATGCCTACTCCTACAGATGCCAAATCACCACTGATGGTGGCAGCTTTTGGTAAGGTCTTTTGTGATCTGGGGAGAGGAGGGGAGTTCTGTTTTGCCAAGACAGTCAGTTTTGGACACCCAGCTTCAGCAGTTAGGCTTCCCTGGGGAACAGCTCCTCAGTTTTCCTCTTCAGCATGCCCAATTCTGGAGTTTGAGTGCAAGGGAAAACCCTCCAAAAAAAAAAAAAAAAGATTTGTCATCAGGCAGTAAAGAATCTAAGTAACAATTACTCTCATTCATGCCTAAAATACCATGGATAGGCATTTTGAAAGTCCGTCATGGCATGCCTGAACTTGGGATCTCACTCCCAGCACCAGTATTTGCCCTAGCTACATTCCAGCTCTGTGTTACAGCAAGAGGCACAAATTATCCCATGCCATGCCCTGGTTTCCCTAACAGGGTGCAGAATAAATAAGCTACCTGCCCTGAAGTTTAGACAATCTTTTTTTCCCCCGCAAACCTGCTGGGACTGCATTCCCAGCCCTGCCTTCCTGCTTTCACCCATACATTTTGTCTCACTTGGCAGGGAACAACCAAGTCCTCTGCATCCTTCAGAGACTGTGCAAGGGTGGAGCAAGAGATGCCATACCTTAATCTGACAATTGCCTTGAAGATAGGCATGGGGTAGCCTTAAGACATCCACTCTTTCCCAGGCTCTGCTGCCTCCCCAAGAGCAAAAACAATTTGCACATTTCCAGTGCACTATACAAAAAATCTTATTTCAGAAGCATAAAACAAACAAGTGTTAAAATCATAAGTATCATTTGTTTATATCCTCCAAGGAGAGCCAAAATGAGTCCTGAAGCAAGATTCCTGTGCAATTTATAGAGGCTAGGTGTCAGAATCAAACCTGTGTTTGGCCATTGGTTTATGAGACTGATAACAAATTGTTCAGAGTCCCTAGCTTGTCTTTCCCATTTACATTATGTATTTATCTGACTTTACAGATGTTTAAGATAAGATTTCTCAACTAAGAGACATACTGGCCCAAATCAATCCCTCATGTAATCCAGTTGACTTCTGCCCTCTTGGCACTGTATTATCAATTAGATATTCATCAAAAGTCCTTTGAGGCTAAAACTTAAGATAAATCCATTCACTCTAGTCATTATTTACTTCTCTGGATATTACATACCATGTGTCATTTTAACAGAGATGAATCATTCATTGTTTTCTGGCCCTAATTTTCACTGAGTCAAAGTCCCTCCACTACCCCAGTGGCCAAAGGCAGGCACACTACCATATCAACAGCAGATGATTCTTTCCTCCATCCCCAGGTGTCATCAGCTTCATAGTCATCCTGATAGTGGTTGTGATCATCCTTGTCAGCGCGGTCAGCCTGAGGTTCAAGTGTAACCGTTCAAAGGACTCAGAAGGTATTTGCCTGCCCATTTGGGGTTTTAGGAATTTCAGGTACATCCTTGTGCTGTTCATTTAGGAGGCAGCAGACTTTACTACTTCATGCTCCTCTTTTCAGCTGAAGATGGGCTTAAAGAGTACAAAAATAGTTTCTATATCAGCATTATACCTGAGCCAGAACTCTTCATGCTTGAGTATATCCTGTGGCTGTCTTTCCTTTCCTAGTCAACAAGTTACCAGTTTCTACACTGATGTGGCAATTCTTAAAAGATGAAAGGGTTCCTTTTTAAAAGCTTATGAAATGTGTTGCCGGGGGGCAAGGGGGACAGGTTTAAAGCCAAACTGGAATACAGATTTAGCAATTAGGAATGTGTGACCAGCTCTTTAGAGTCCCAGACCAGACCCATCTGCACAAGGAGGCAGAAGGAAGGTTGCTGCGCCTGCTGCAGTTAAAAATTGCAAATTTCCGCACATATGCGGCGCTTTCAGCAAAGCGGTTGTGGAGTTTGGTACTCATTTTCCCCAGAATCCCAATTCTCATTAAGCACTGCCCACTAGAGGGCAAGGCTGCTCTACGGCAAGGCAGAGAACTACCAAGAGCACAAAGGAAGCCAGCAATTAAGTAAGCAGCAAAACATTCTCTCTTGCCTGTAAAAATACAAAATTAGTTGCAGCAGTTTCTCTAACCAACTCTCAAGTATCTGATGGTGGCTCTAATCTCATTTGGATGTCATTTATAAACCTTTACAATGCAATTCTCAATAGAGCTAACTTGATTTATTTTATTGCTTAGCTGTGACGTTCTCACCTACATATCAGCTACTTTTCTCCCCCCCAGATAAGCAGAAGCCAGGGAGCGTCATGGTGTCAGAGAGGTAAGGCTGCCCCGTGACCTCACTTATTCACATCCTATTGAAAGCATGTATTTTATTCCAGAACTAATTTTAGCAAGAAGAGGAGCCTTTGGTTATATCACATGGAAGGAAGTGTTTCAGGACTTGAGAAGGGTTTAAGAAAAAAAAAAGTGCTGACAGTCTCATCCTGTGTCTGATGGAGTCGAAGCTAGAAATTCAGTCACTTATTTAGGGGACTGATTTCAGAGCTGTTTTTCAGGCTCATCACCTTCCAAAAGGGCAGTTCACTTGCTTTGCCTTGCCTAGATACACTTGGACTTGAGGTCCAAACTTGGACTTGGACTTGAGGTCCAAACTTGGGCTTCTGAATCTCAAAGCAATCCCAGTGAGAGGAGATCAGGTCCCCAAAAATATCTTCCAAGATCCCTATTCCAGTTATCAGCAAGTGTGGGAGAAGGGGGACCCCACTCCAGAGGCCTTTGGAAGAGAAACAGCAAGTGGAGGATGGTCTGCCTGAACCTCACAGCCCATCACCACTACCCAGGAGGAGAGGCTGCAGGTGGGAAAGCAGCAGGAAACAGAAGTTGGAAGGAAACTAAAATGAGGAGCAAGGGTAACTGAGTGCCAAAAGCTCTTGCTCCTGCTCCTCTATCTGATAATTTCCTACTAAGGTAGCAATCCAGCTTTAGAAAGGGTGAAGGGACACAGGGAGAAAGGTCCCTAGGTGCTAAATTTGCATTGACATTAATGGTTCCTAAATACCCYTAATGATCATGACCTAAGCGACCTGCAGCCACTCAGGCAGGACATATCAGCAAAGGACTGTGCCCAGAGGCACCCTAATCCCCAAGAGCTTCCACTCTCCATTGGCACTAAATGCAAATCCTAGCCCTTAGGCTAGGGAGAAAGGGGAATCCCACCAATGGTGCTTTCCATTAGGCAAACTGGTCGTGTATCAGAATTCATCTGAATGCATGGCTTCTTTCTCCAGAGACCTCTGAACACAGGCACAGCATGGGGAGTTTAGCTACTAGGAATGTGCCTGAATTATGGCAACAGATCAAAGAGCAGGTCCACATTTTCAGTCTCAGGGGGTGCAGCCAGGACCATAAATCCAGAGTAGGAGTCAATGCTATTCTAGGCCTTGGATGAACCTGTTTCTACGCGTGGGCTGCATCTGAGTCAGTCACCTGGAGGTAGGAAGCTCCCAAATCTACCCAGGTCCAATGTGCCAGCCTGCCTCAGCCTTGCCTTTTTGCCTGCAATTGTGTGCGAAGAGACTCCCTTCTCTCATTTTCCAGATCTCTTAATACCTTCTCTTGTTGACAGCTGCTCTGCAGGCACAAGTGAGAAGGATAACAGCATCACTCTGATCTCCGTGAAGAACATCAACATGAACAACAGCATAAGTTACCCACCATCAGAAAAGGTTTCCCTTTTAAGTCTTGCTTTTTATAGAGTTAGCTGGGGATTATTTCTCTTGCTTGCCTTTGAGGTATTGCCTTTGCTCTGTTATTCCTTCAGAAAAACAATAAAAAGCGTTAAACACCATCAAACTTGTAGAGATCCAAACTGGTTCCAGTGAGCCTGGTGAAAGTTTGGTTGCCTACGAAGCTTATCCAAACTGCTTAAACTCTGAAGGGGTCAAGTATTCCTCATGTATATAGGTGCCATTATCCAGGGCTAGCCAGAGCTAGAGTGGTTTGTCATTAAATAAGCTAGATTTTCTGAAGTCAGGGTCTCATTTTCTAGTTGAAGCTCCCTGTGTTCTTGCTCTGTAGAGTTGTTTGTGATGATGCAGTACATTCTTGTCCGTACTCTAAGATCCATTCCAAAAAAGTAATTCACATCACTTTGATAAGTTGTTTGAAAGCTAAACTAGAAATTGGATTTTGTTTGAAGGAACACCTCGCTTAATTTCTTTTGCCAGCCCAAACAGGCTACTGATGCATCATGGTTTTTTCCTTTTGCAGGTGCTATGAAGACAATGACCCAGAGCTAGAAGCTGACATTTGACAACCAGCAGTGACTTTCTAGGTTCTTGTTGTCCTTTGGGGAAAGAGCAGTGGTGGGCTTTTTTTTTTTTTAATATATAAGTTATTCTGCCCTTTCTGATCAATACGTTTACTGTATCATCCCACATAGCTTCCCCATCTGGGGTCTAAGGGGTCTAGGGGTCTCTAGCTACAGCCTGCCACGCTCAGTGGTTGATATCTAACTGTATTTTTGATATGCATTCAAACTCTCAGATTATCCAAGCAGTAAGGAGCACCAAGGAACTATCTGCTTGGCTGATAAACTGCTGCCCTTGATTAATGGCCCTTATAGTCTGTGCCAGACAGTCACAGGCTTGCTACATAGCTAATCAGTACGGCTCCTGATTGCGCTAAACCCATGCATTAAAAAGCATGGTTCTGAAGCTGAAGGCCTAATGGGACTTATATGCCCAAGCACTGGGTCAAATCAAAGCACAGTTGCTCAAGAGTCTTTTATCCTTGTTGCCTCAGTGTCCCCATAGAGATGGGGATAATCACACTCACCTACCTCACAGGGGTGTTGTGAGGCTACGTTAATCAATGTCTGTAGAGCATTTGGAGAGCCATGAATTAAAGGTGCTGCTGAAATGCAAACTGCCATCTTAAGTATTTTGTTATTAATAACTGAACTTCAGCCAGACAGATCAACTTCCCACAGGTCCATCATGTTGGCAATAAGGAAGACTCGCTGTTTTAAGCATAAAGAACAAGGTTCCTGCCCTGATAGGGCTTTGATTGACCGTGAAATGGAGTGGCCACAAGCAAAGCCAATATTGAGCTGCTTCTGTCTACTGCAACAGCATCTCAGAAAAGACAACCACCTGGAATAGCAGAAGCTCACATGACCACTAGATTTTTCTTTTGTTTTTGATAACCTACCATATTCACAGTCTTCAAGGTGTCATTAACAGTGATGCTCCTACTGCCTTAACTTTCATTCTGTTCCAGATGAATAACAATATCTTCAGCAGAGGTTAGGCAACCCCTTCTGGGATAACAGCTGGAGATCACAAGACACTTTCATGAAGGCTGGTAGTCCGAGTTTGTTGGGAGACCTTCAATCATTTGTTCCACTGCTTTCCCATAGTTTTCTGATGCACCAAAAAAGCAGACGCCCTCTGCAGCAGTTCAGTCCGAGCAGTCTGCCTTACTGCAGCACCAAGAACCATGACTGCGTCCCTGAGTCACTACAATAACAAAGACACAGTCCCCTGCCAGGCTGCGCAGTGCAACAGCTCACACCTGGACCCAGCTGGTTCAAGACCCAAGCTGGTTGTGCTTCCAGCCACTTAAGTCACCAACAGCAAATACATCCTCATAAGCTGAGCTATGATGGAGCTAAGGAGGAAGGAGACATCAATACCCAGTTCCCATATGACTGGGATAGAAACCTGAAGCTGGCTCTATTAGGTGGTTTTGGAGGTCTCAGCTGCTTTATTCAGCAGTGTAATATACTGAAGCCCTAACTCCACAACTATCTTCCTCTCTGCCCATCTTCACCACAATGCCTGCTTGCAAACTTCACCAGCTCCAGAGTCAAGACAGACTTTCAAAGCACCTCACTTAACAGGCAGCACCACAATGAGATACCGGCTTCTCCCAAGATGAACATCAAAATCTATCGACCCTGGAGATAAACCTTGAAGTCAAGGAAAAACAGATTTTATTTACCCAAGCACTCAAAATATGCGTCATTGCACACATTCCCCTGCACAGTTCAATCAAACAGTAATTTCTTGATTTAATTTTATAGGATGGATAAAAGAGGTTTGCTGGAATGTGCAGTGCTAAAGCTAGCTGTGTTTTGCAGCAGGCAATGAAGCGTATGGGATAATGAATGCAACATTTTCACAAGTCCTGCTAAGATCCTAAACAGGCTTTCTATCTTTAGCATATACACCAGGTAAGCCTCATTTTTTAAATAGCCTATTAAACTTTCTGCTAAAATTCCTGAAAAGTAAAACATGGCATCTCTCCACTCTCCCTCCCTCCATGCCCAACGCACCAGAGCAGTGAGCTCGCATAAGCACAGGATCCCCTGTGCTTCCCAGCTGGATGGGTCCATATAGTGCCAAGTCTCACAAACCTGTGACTCAGTGGGGAGTCTCACTAGTAGGTTTTTATGATGTGCTCCTGAGACTTAAAACAGCTTGTGAGCACTCGCAATGCCAACAATATCAGGGAATGCCAAGCTTTAACTAATCTGTCTTCCAGACAAGCCACACTGACCTCTAAAAGACTGTCCCTAGGATCTCATCACTTCTGTAGCTTTTTTAACTCTGAACTCATTGAGCAAAGTCTACAATCAAGACATTTACTCTCTCCTCCAGCTCTGAGCCCTCCTATTATTCCTTTCTACTCAGCTGAAATTAGTCTTACTAGTGCCTTAAATAACCTCTAGATAGGGCTCAGGGCCTTTATTCCGTTCTCACCTTTCTAGACTGCTGTTCAGCATCATCTGCTCCTCTTGACATCTTCCCCTTCCCATGCTTTTTAGCCCACTGGCTTACCTTGTCCTTCTTCCCATATCCTCTTTAGGATCTTGACAGAGCTAGAACCTCTTCCACTCTAGAACTGATCCACATTCAAAAGCGAACAAAAATTCTGATTCTGACCTTGTTCAGAAGGAAGACTGAATTGAAATACACAGTGGAAGTGATGTGACCCCCAGCTTCCAGTTGCAACTGCTCACATAAATGAGAGGGAGAGCTCGACCCTGCCGCGTACGTGCACGTGCCAAGCACTGTTCCTGCACATCATGCTGGTAGGAGACGTTCTTCTAACTCCCTCACACTATCAGCTGCCATGGCACACCATGATTTCTCTCCCACAGCTCATTAGTCCGGTTTTAACTGGCACGTGGGATCAGGGAAAACAAGCCCCGGCACTACTAATGGATGAATGAAGTGTCACGAGCCCAGCTGTAAGGAACTGAGATACGAGGCAACTGAGGGAGTGCCAGTCATGAGGTCTGGGCTACCAGGTTTGGTCAGAAGATGCACAGCAGTTGTTTCTTCAGATTTCTACCAGTCTAACAGCACTGGTTGGAGATGACAGCCCCCCGTCACCCTACCGACAGAAAGAAGTCTGCAGTATCGACACTGCAGTATCACCCACTGAACATATCGTTCTATATTTATAGTATTGACCTCACAGTGGTTTGGCCTGTAACGTGCTGACATAGAGAGACAACCAGCTGATGGAGACCCGGCCCCCGCAAAACACCCACAGCTTCCAGAGCAGCACCAGGCCTTCTTGATTTTTTTCTAAAAACAAGACAAAACGTACAAGACAAATTAGCATGTTCTCACTAGCATTTAATATTCTTTCCAGCATTTAACATCCTTTTCTCACTTAGCCATAAAAAGCCTTTGAGGCACAAAACAACAACAACAAAAGGCTTTATCTTTTTATCGCTGGCTCCCATGAATCACCCATCCCTTGAATACGCAGCTAGGAGCCAGCATTTGCAAGGGTGGAATGAGGCCTGAGGTCTGCAAGAGGGAATGGTTCCTGAGCGACTCTGGCAAAGGCAGTGGTCAAATGTGACCAGCCTATGCCATCTGAAGGGGCCACCAGAATATTACTGATCCTGCCACCTCCCCTAGCACTCAGGAGGCCTCCGAGCTTTGTCAAATACAGCCACCAGCATCATCGTCCAAACCCAGCAGGGGGACTGCTGAAATTTTCCCTCTGCATCCCCTTTTCGGGGCGTCAAATGCAGGCTTGCTGTTGCACGCAGCACTGACTTGCCAGGCAAAAGGGCAGAGGTGCTTTCGCTGCAGGGTCTCACCATACAGCAGCGCAGGCCCGCGTCGCTCCCCCCCGTGCTACGGCTGCCGCCGCTTCTCCGCGGCGCCGGCAATGGGGGGATACGAGCGATGCCCATGCCTTATTCTCAGCCCCCTACTCTCTTCCCTGTCATACAGGTGCAAAGATCGTCCTGTTTGGAGTTTTGCTGTCGGTAGCAAAAGATCACAAAAACAAACCCCCGGTGAACGGCCGGGAGGTCGGCGCTGCTGCCCGGCTGCCGTGGCCGGGGGCCATCCTGCCCCTGCCCCTGCCCCTGCCCCTGGGGGGCTCTGTGCGGCCGACCAGGCGCCGGCAGGGCCCGGCTCCCTCGCACGGGGCAGCAGCACCCGAGGCTGCGCTCAGCACCCCGCCCCGCCCCGCCCTCCTCTGCCACCTGCAGCCGCTCCGCCCCGCCCCAGGAAGCCGCCTATGACATCACGGAGCCCCGCTATGACGTCACGAGGTGCCGCCTGCGTTGCATCACGCGTCGCCATGGCACCCCTCGGCGGCGGCGGCCGGCCCGCCCCCCCTCCTGCCGCGCGGGGCCCTCTGGG
>NW_020449597.1:227439-259287 GCF_003343035.1 Apteryx rowi | reverse complement strand
GCCCCGGCCTGGCCGCCCCGGGCCCGGCGGGGCCTGGGGGGAGGCGGGCGAGTAACGGTGCTGTCGTGYTCGTTTGCAGAATAAAGCGGTGCAGGAATTACTACGAAATTCTGGGGGTGGAGAGAGACGCCAGCGAGGAGGACCTGAAGAAAGCCTACCGCAAACTGGCCCTGAAATTTCACCCTGACAAGAACCGCGCTCCTGGAGCAACGGAGGCTTTTAAAGGTATGCGGGCTGCAGTCCAGCTTTAAAGTAACAAAGCAACATTAAAAGAAGCAAGGAGCGGTTCAGGCTTGCAGCTTTGCACCTTATATGAAAGCTTCGTGCAAGCTCACATAACCCGGCCTTTTCTTAGGCAGGCACGCGATATCTTCATAAAATCCTGCAGCTGCTCAGCAAGCTTTGCCTTTGGAAGGCAGATTTGCAAAATACATGAGAAGCAAAGGAAGGGGCATCCCAGTCTCATTCCTAGATACCACTGCTGCTTCAAAATAACACTTGGAAGTAGCATTGGCCATATAGGAGAGCACATAGTTGTGCAATCAGTAACAGCTCTGTGTCATAATTAAAGCAAAAAAAATTATGCAAACCTGTGAAACCTTAGTCTAATATTCTGGATTTTTCAGTAATGTTGCAGTCTAAGTCTGTATCAACAATGTTAGCATCTAAACTTGTAATTACATTTCTGCCTTCCCCTTGCTGTGTTGCAGGTATACGCAGCAGCATTGTAAGGCAGATCTAGGAAAACAAGGTTTGCATTCATTGTATATTAGAATAAGGACTTTGCGAAGGGTTTTTCTTTATTCTTGTGTTACAGTTGTATTTCTGTATAAACTCACTTACAGCTGTGCTCTTTCAAAGACGAAGGAAGAAGATGAACTAAGCGAACTACTTCTGGGTGGTTTGAGGTTCACTGTAAAATAAATATGCAGGTACAGCTTCACAATCTCTGCTGACAGAAAAACTTGGAATATGGTTCTGCATCTTAATCAACCTCTGCAGCTATTAACTTTGTATTAGCTATATTGTATTTGGAGGTGCACTTCTCCTGTGTCAGTACTTAGGTTGATGTGATAAAAAGTTAAGTTCTCACTCAGTCTCTYGACAGAATTCTGAAATGGACTCTCTTGCCTTAGTTCTTTAAGTATTTGAACTTTCTCCATATACTTTAATGTTTTGTCTTCCTTCTGCTGTCAGTAATAGCAGGAAATAGGTTCCATCACAGCTAATGTCAGTATTATAACATGTCTTTTGCAAAGGCAGTTTTCAAAAACAAATTGTTAATTTTTGGTCAAGCACAAATCTTCTGTGCTTGTCTGGGCCTTTTGCTACTCTGCTTGTAAAAGTCGCTAGATCTGGAGATATTGCATGATATGCATGTGTAACGTTTCTCTTATTCATTCTGCAGCAATAGGCAATGCTTTTGCAGTTTTGAGCAACCCTGAAAAGCGACTACGATATGATGAATTTGGAAGTGACCAAGAGAATGTCAGCACTGGCCAGGCCAGGCACTATAATTATTACACAGAATTTGAAGCAGACATCACACCAGAAGAAATATTCAATGTTTTTTTTGGTGGGCACTTTCCTACAGGTTAGTATCTGTCTGTGGTGTTCTTGAAATGTAAGGAGCTGATACTAAACCACAAATGAAGTTTAGGTTCTCTTAATACTATTTGGTGAGTTGATTATACCTCTGGAAAGAGCAGAAACCTGTTTGCATTTACTCTTTTCTCCCTCCCTAGCTTTTATACCTGGAGAATCTCCTTTAATGCACAGTTTAACTTTTATTTGTTAAGATAGGAGCATTTTAATTCAGCAAGGGTTTAGGCAGTGTGATTCTTGAGTGGGCCACATTTTAACAGCAGCTGTAGCTGACTGTTTTTTTTTCCCCTTTCCCGCTGTCCATTGTCTGAAGTCAGAAGTGGTTTGGTTTTTTTTTAAAAAAAAAAAAAAAAAAAAAAACAAGTGTGAAGGGGAAGGGATCAGAGGTATCTTTGCTCATGGTGTTGTCCTGTATTCAGCACGGCAGCAGTTCCTGGCACTGTGGCCCCAGTGCCCCTATAACCAGAAATGCCAGCTGATGTACCATAAAGAAACTAAAACTTTTTATCTTRGCCTTCACTGAGAGGCATCACTTTGTCTGTTACTGGTTATGCAGAAGAGTAGCGTCTGTACCTGTAGCAGCTCTCGGCATGTCTTGGTCCAACCTTGGCTTTTGGGTTTGTAGTAAAAACGGCAAGATGTTTCATGATTAATGGAATGCCGGTTTGGATTAAAAGTACCTCTGAAAGGTATGGTGAGCCCCAAGCATCTTCCTTGCCAGTATTTTTGTTTAGCAATCTTTGATGACAAATTGCTTTAGCACTCTTGCGTACTGTTTCACGCCTCCAAGGTGTAGTATAAACCAACACGCGCACCAATTACTAAAACCTTAAGCAAGAGATACAGGTAATTACTTACAAGCACCTCATAACCTCAGTCAGTGTGATAGCATCTTGCAGCTAAGGGGATCTCAATTTGTTTTAAAAGTGTTACTAGTAAATGTGCAACATAGGCCAAACTCAGCCTGACATCRTTGCCTCTGAACTTGCAAGAAGTGGCACCTGCATATGCCGGTCGTTTTGGCCACTAACGAGGCATGACCACTAATGAGACACGGCCTCTGGTGGAACGTGGCTGCAGTGTTGCTGCCGGCAGTAGGGACACTTGGAGCTGAGGACAGGAAATTGTGTAGCTGACAAACGGCAGGAGGAATTTGGGTACTAGGGATGGCAGGTCTAGCAGGTAAAATGGCATGAAGAAGTAAATGAAAATAGCTATTAGCTAATAGCTATTAGTAGTAAACAGTAGTTTCCTCCCCCAAAAGTGTTTGGGTCCTAATTTAAGGAAATTTTCCTAACCTAAAAGTGACTTTTTATTTATTGAAAATCAGTTCAGTAGTTTTCCGAGTAAGCAAAATCCGCACAATTTCTACTTAGCAAGAGAATTACTAGTAAGAGGGTGCCCAGATGGGTAAAATAAAGAGAATATTTTTAAAATTGACCTAAAGTGAAGTAGGACTTTGTGTGTATACACTGAAGTTTGTGTTAAGCTACAGTGTTGTGCTGTTGTGCGTTTTGTGACACCTTGCTATCACCAGGCTTTCTGGAACTCCCAATGAAAAATGGTGGTGTTGGGTTAAACTTGTTTTAATAGCTTATGGACATGTTTGTGGCTTTTTGTTGCTATGTTTTTACCCTACACTTTTCTGTGGAAATTCAGTGAAAAAAGTATATAAAATTTATATTTGTAAATATCAGCTTGTAAGTCTGCAAGGAGACGCTCCGCGTGGCATACTGTTGCAATTCAAATTGGTGGAAGCTACAAGTTGGACTCCCTTCCCATAAAAGAATGTGCATGGAAGGAAAGAAACTGCTGGCAGAAGTTCTGTGAGAAACTTAGGACTTGGGAAATGTTCTGCTAGGCACTCTGCAAAAGCCACTCCTACCCTCCCGCACTCACTTCTGGTTTTTTCACAGCTTTATAAAATATTGTCTGAGCAGCATCAGATGATAGAAAGAAACTTTCTTTTTCCTGAGCATCGTTTGGCTGGCTGCTGTCATTTGTTAGAGTGCTAATACAGTTGGAGCTCTGATTGCAAACGTGCTTAGACCCTTGGTATAGTCATTAAACAAGCAAAGAAACAAGTATTTTTACACAATAGTAAAAGTTACTTTTCTCCCCCAAGTTTCTTGATACGACGATAATTTGACAATACTTGCAAAATTCATTGAGAAAGTCAGAGAAAGGATGCTATATGAGCATGAAATGCTGTGTCATTTTTCCCAAGGCTTAAAAATAGATTTGCATTTCTGTTGTCATACAGCTGTAAATTTCAATTCTCTATTATAAAGAAGTTCTGAATTTCAAAAGAAGAGGGCATAGCTATTATAAAGATATTCATATGATGATATAGTCAGAGTTTAAGCTTCAAATGAAAACAGCATTTGCAATTCTTTCCTCATTTTAGAATTTTTAAAAATCAGCTACATTCAGCGTGCAAGAAAGGAAAGTCTGAATTGTACTTTTTCTTAAAAAAACCTTTTTTTATGTCTTTCCTTATTATAAAATCATTAAGTGAATGAATGTATTAAAAGCTTGAAGGAAGACAAAGTAGAAATGTATAGAGCGTATTTAGTAATTATGGGAAGCCGTAATTCATGGACTGTGTTTGAAGCAAAACAGTTTTCCTGCTTAAATCCTGGGAATGCAACACAAACTGTGGTCTTGAAGACGGATATGATAAAACTAATATTAAAGTATGACCTACAATAATAAAAATTATAGCAAGCTTCTGCAGTTTGATGTAAATTCAGATGGTCTTGGAGAAAATTTTACAACTTCCCTGGAACACTTTTTGGAATGTCATATTATTTTGGTATCTAAGTCTGAAGTGCGTTTGCCCTTTTCAGTCTGAGGTCTCATACCCAATTCGGTCTATGTAGTGTAAGTCTGGATAATCAACCAGAAACTGAGAAATACAGGTAAGTACCAGCAACTGGATAAAAATCATGACTCTGTCTTGGTTTCTTTTATCAGGAAATATCCATATGTTCTCAAATGTAGCTAGAGATGCTCACTATTATCCACGGCGGCACCGAAATGAGAGAGCATGGACACAGGAGCAAGAAGAGGAAGAAAACAGGCCACAGGTAGCCAGGAGAAGGGATCTGTGGGCTTAAATGTGCCACCAGGGTGAGGGGTTCACTTACACATCTGAAGTCAATGTCCGCAATGCTGTAACTGCAGTGGATGATTTCAAAAATAACCACGTTATTTGTCTCTTACTAATCACTACCTTCAAAATACATCATATTGGTAGGGTCACAGGCCCTAGAGTTTGTGTCATCAAGTTTTTTGCTGGTGCTTGCTTTTTTGCAAGTTCTAATGGTTTGGTAATCTGACAGCTATTAGTCCAAACGTGGACTGATATTAAATATGGAAGTACTGGCTTGTCCTCATGGTGTACTCAGACCTTCAGAAAACTGGCACACAGTTCCTGCCCAGGTGCTGCACAGGTTTTATCCAGTGCAGGGATGTAGTCCTACGAGCTGAACCCCCTAGAGGAGACGCAGCGTGTTACTTGTTGCTAGCATGCACATGCATGCACACATGCCACCTACCTTTGGAAAAATACTCCTCTGGAGGCAGTTCATCTAACCTAACAAGATCTTTCTCCAGAGGAGATGATTTCTTCCCTGTGAGTTCCTTAAACACAAGCTCTGAAAAGAACTGAGATGAGATGATGGACTTAAGACCGTAAGTTTTCAGACAACTAAGCAATGGCAGATAGATCCCACCTACTGCAAATCAGGTGTCCTTGTTGCTATCCCAGGACAGAAAGGAAAGCCTAAATAGCTGCGTATTTCATTTTGCTCCTGATTAGAAAAGGAATTTTAGAAGGGCAGTTTAAAAATAAAATGAAGAGCAGAAGTAAGGGTCTGGTTTTGTTCCATGACTAGCAGAACTCTTTGGTCCTTAGAGCTTTTTTTCCCACTCTTTTGCTTTATTAAATTTGTGCAAACAAAAAAACCCAAATGCCTGCATCCTGCCTCTGGTCTCTTAACCCTTTACATTTAAGTGGTTTTATCCAGTGATTGTACAGAGATGAGGATTTTAAAAATACATGTAGTAAACTTTAGAAACTGCACAGAAAGCCATAAGCACAGATAGGGATTGCGAAGTGTTCCCTCAGTGTGGCTTGTCAGCCGGTCCTGGGACAGGCACAGTGCTGTGGGCATCTGTTGCCTTGTGGAGGAAGCTGCAGATTAAAGAATTGTCATGAAACTGCAATTAGAAGAAATGGCTTTAAAGACTTTTCTAAGATTATTAATAAAGGTTATTTTAAAATTCAAATGCTATCCCTCTCAAAATTCAAAAGTACTTCCCCCCCCCCCCCAGTTTACATTTGATACATTGTTGATCTGCCTATCATAGCCTGGCTTCGGTGAACAAATATATCCTTTTCCACCTGTATCTTTTCTTGTCTGCTAATTATTGTTGTCCTTTTCAGAACTCATATTCTGCATTTATTCAGTTGATGCCAGTTTTCATAATAATAATAGTGTCCGTTATAACTCAGCTGATGGCAACTAACCCACCCTACAGTCTATTTTACAAATCGTAAGTCATTTAAAAACTAATCTTTTCTGGTCTTCGGTGCTTAGGTTAAGGAGATAGACAGAAGTTGGACTTGACAGAAGAATGCATGTTACTGTTCAGTTCTGCTCTTTATAGAAAGTGTTATCAATTTGTAAATAAGGAAATACTCACAATCTCTTTATATTGACAAGTTCTCCTAAGCATTATCATTATGAAATTAGCTGTGGCGAGCTTTACTGTGCTCTGTACTGAACAAACAGAGGCATGGAGCCAGAGAGCTCTCCCAACTGCTGTGAAATGTTTTTGCGTAGTGCCATAGTAGCAGGAATGTGGGTGTAGCTCAGCTGCAGTAGTTATCAGCCCTCTTGTCTGCAGTCCCGAAGGATCTGCGGACAACTTCTGAGGTTCCCATGTAAAGTAATTAAGAAATCAGGCCTGTTGTTTGCAGTGTTAATTATCTGCACTGGGGCCTGAATTCCACTGGAAGAATTGCAGAGCTCCGCAAATTATTAGTCTTCAAATGCCCTAGTTCGACATCTGCAAAGGAGCAGAATCCCCAGGTCTGCAAGACCAAACTAAATTGGTCAGCTCTGGAAGTAGCAGGAATGCCAGGACTGCGGTAATCTGAGGTTGCGGGCAGAGGAAACCCCCCGTGCTCCTCTGTTCGCAATCCGACGCTGGGAGGAGGGAAGCATGCAGAAGCCTGCTCTAGTAGGCCACCAGCAGCAGTAAGCAGAGCGCTCTAAAAACTCTCCTTGCTCCCTTTGAGGGGCAAAGCTATCTAGGTTTAGGCCCGTCTACTGTCCAGTGTCACACAGTTTGGTTGGCCCAGCGCCCTTTATTGCTTCTACCACAAGATGTCGTTGTGTAGGCCTAGCCTAATACGACATCTTTTTCAGCCAGCGTTTTGAGATCTGCCAGTGCTAAGCGAAATGTCTCACGCTGCCCCTAAGCAACTAATCCCTCCTGTTTTTCTCCACTACCTCCCCTTGTCCTGTTGATTTGAGATAGCCAGGCCTGAGCCTGGCATACGGTTACAGCTGCTGTTTCTCTAAATCGTATCCTTGAAGAACCAACCCCACTAAAAAAACATTTTTATAAAAAGAGAGCATACACCTCTGCGACGTAGAGAGAAGGAAAAGAGTCCATCAAACAGAAGATGAAGGGACAAACTGAGTTGCACTGGACAGAGTGTAACCTTTGTTTTTTGGCTGCCTGCCTCTTTCTCTGGGCAGTGATCTGAAAAACGCCTGGATATCTTCGCTCAAATAAGGAAATTCAGTAGGAGAGAATAGTTTAATCCAGTGACTGAGTCAGGGTGGCTAGTTCAACATGCAGGATGTACTTTGGGATAATCCATACGCCACTTTGCTTATTTGATAATTTTAAAACCCTAAAGGAAGCGCTACTCGAATCTCCCCTGCAGATTCCTATTGCTATTGAAGGATCCAGAAGTCAGGAAAAAACAAGTCTAATTGCACTGTACCTAAGCAATATTGGGCCATGCACCTTTCTTATAATCTCTAAATTTGTCATCATTTCCCATGGATTTCTGTACATAGCTTGCCAAAAATTATCAGTAAACAGAAGAAAGTGTGTAGAGCTTCTTTTTATAGATAAAATTTGCTCTTACACTTTGGAAGCGTCTCGACTGAGCTGTTGAGAACAAACACAGCATTTGGAAAGAACAGTGTCAACTCTGAATCAGTTCTCTGTAGATACCTCTAAGTATTCGATATTTTCACCGTGGGTTTTTTGAGTGAATTCTGTTTGTAGGGAAGTTTGCAGTGCCTGAGACTTGTAATTGCCTTCTTGGATGGTTGAGGGAGCTATAGTCTTGCAGAAAGTTACCGTAGAGGAGAAGTTGTAAATATCTTCTGCTGGAAATACTAATATGGGGAAACATCTCTTGATTTTTTTTTTTTCTTTTGGATATTTGAGCTGCTTAAAAATCTCTTTTTCTATGCTGTTTTCACAGGTCCATAGGCCACGTTATTAGTAGAGAAACAGAGAACTTGCAGGTGCCTTACTATGTTGATAAAAACTTTGAAAAGAATTATCAAGGTGTGGAGCTTCAAGAGCTAGAAAAAACTGTTGAGAAAGATTACATAGACTATATTCAGACCAGCTGCTGGAAGGAGAAACAGCAAAGTAAGTTATCTTTGTTACAGGCGTGTGCATACAACCCATCAGTAGTTGCATCATGGCTATGCTTCGCAGAGCGCTGCCATTTTTAGCCTTATTTTCCGAAGCATGTAACTTTAAAAAACCTTGCACTCACATGTGGTCTTAACACCGAATTTGTTATTTTTAAGAGTCTGTCAAAGTTCATTTTAGGTGATTCTGAGAGAGAAGTGGAAAGTGGATTTCACCATTTGAGACATTTTTTTCCACTGAGTTTTTATGCTTGAATAACTCTTAGTTGATGATGTCTTAAGCATATAATCCACCACACTTGTTTATCTCTGACCGATTGTTAGGGCTAGAAAAGATCTTGAGGGATCACCTGTTCCACCCTTCCTTCACTGAGACAGAAGCATATATGCCTTGGACTATCTCTGTGAGAAATTTATCTAACTTTTTCCTCAAAATTTCCTGAGAAGGAGAGTCCATAGCCTATTCAGGTGGTTTTTGGAAATCTTGCAGTGGACTGTGTTACTGGTATCGGTTTTCAGAGAGGGTACTTTGTGGTTATTTAATGCACTTATTTGCATTTTCTATCTTTAGTTGCATTTGAGATCGTGTGTTTCACCATAGTCGAGACTGTCTTTTAAAAACAAGAATTGAATGCAGAAAGTGGGAACACAGAAATCCGAGCGTTCAAAAATCATTATTCTCATGTCAGTTCTAATGCCATCGGTTGAACATATAAAGGCATGTATGTTAACCCCATATTGCATTATTTGTTAATTACTACCATCTAATTCAGCATACCATTGCAAATGGAATATTCCCATTTTCAGAACCCTGCAAAAATGACAGAAATCAAATTACAAGACTAGCTGAAGCTGGGATGTTGTGCCTGACTCTTTTCAGCTAAAGTACTCAGCACCTTAAAATGAGTAAACACAAAATACTGTCGTGCATGAAGGAAACTGGAAGAAGTTGTTTTCTGTGTAAATATTATAGTAGTAGGAGGTAAGCTGCTTGCACACACGAGTAGGGCTTTTTAAATTGCTCTGTGTAAAAACACTCCTCAGCACACTTAAAAACTGACTTTGCACTGGGTTGCAGTTTCTCTACCAATCGAATCATTATAGCATAAACATGGTAGTATGCGCCTTGTCTAAACAAGATTCGCTTAATCCAACGTGAGAGGTAACAGTAGTGTTGCTGACTCCAAACTACGTGCAGATTTTTGATGAGAAGGATATTTTTGTTTTCATCTAGAGACAGTTTATTTTACATAAAAATTAGCACTCATGCTTTTAAAGAGAAATACACAAATGTAGACTCTGGCATTATAAAAGTAAAAGAACCCAAAACATAAAACCGGAAAGATCCAAACAATGCCTTAATTTTTGGTGTGCTTGACTTGTGATCTCTGAGCATCTGCAGCTGACAGTAGCACTCTCTAGGTACAATATGGCTGTTAATAAGCATAAATCTAGAGGAGAACCCTGGTAATTGACCTGCTAGTGCTACTAAAAATTGCTGTGTTGGCTCTTTCATGTAGGCTTTGAGCTAAAGAGTGCCCTGCCCTAGAAAGGGCAGCAGGGCCTGCGAGTCTAAAAGGGGCTGAGAGTCAGAGGGAAACGATCCAGCATCGAATGCCAAGGAATGCCTGCAAATAACGCTCCTCTTCAGATCTGTACRTTTTAAAACTTTCAGCCGAAATTGCTTCATTTGTCACGTGCGCCCAGTGACGGTACGTGCCAAAGAGAAGCCCTCACTGGGAATGGCAATGGATGAGAACATCCCTATTTGTACAACTGCACGGAGAGGCAGGGAGGGACAGTGACCGCAGCCACCGGCAGCGGTGGCCACAGAGTGCGTGCACATCGGGGGCTGTGGCATCCAGCAGTTGTGCGTGTCTCACGAGACAGCAAAGGCGGCTGCTTCACTGGAGCTACATCCTCGGCTGATTCTCGTGCCGCTGACTACGCTGGTAAACGTGCCCTTACACAGCTGAGCGCTTCATGCAGGCCACCAGATGCAGGTTCTGTTTTTACATCCTGTATAATCCACACGTAGTGACGTGAAGGAATGCTGCTCTCAAAAATCCCTGTGCATCTAGCAAATGAACCTGTGACGTTGTCACTTCAGGTCCTAAGTTAACTGAGGAGCAGAAATACACGCTCGCAAAATTAACTGCCGTATATATTAGTCACACGTCTGCAAATACACTTGCAGTGTCCACAATTAGCAGTAGCCTGAGGATACCACTGTAAGTGGAAAAACGTTTTCAGAACGATTGCCATCTGGGCCAGCAAGCCAGTAATGAATAAGGCTGAGACCGCGCTAACTTTAGTACAGCTAAGTTTGTAAAAATAAACTTTGAATACAAGATGGAGTGATGGTGAGAAGGTTCTCTGGAGACCTTGAGACATTTCTTAATCAGCTGTTGTTTCATACATTTGGTCCATTAATTCTTATTTAAGCGTTAACTTCACGTGGTCGACTTTTTTTTTTCCCTGTCAGTTGAATGTCTGTTAACAGTATGTTTGCTTTATTACTGGAGTTGCATTTCTCTTCAGCACCAGCAAAATATTAGGTTTACAGCCACTGATTTGGTGATTTTTAAGTGTTACCTGATCTCCAACTATCTTACTGAAAACTTCAAAAGTAACTAATACTTCGGTATTTTGTTTAGCTGGTGACTTTTATACTGCTACTGTAAACAGTGTTTCTCCCTTCACAGCAGAATAGAGTGTAAAAACTGCTTACACTATGTTTTTTGGCAGTCTCCTGAAATCTTTGATACAGTTCGGCACAGAAGGCAGGTCCCAGATCTACAAATACAAATGACTGTTCGGTTGTGGTAGCACAATTGTGAAGTGASACTGAGCTCTGCAAAGAGCTCTGAAGCCGAAAGAGTTCCTTAAAGAGCAAAGGTTCAGTCAAATAAGGATGAAGGGACAACTATGTGTGAAAAATTCAAAAATATAAGAAACTAGCTGTAAACTGAGATTCTTCATTGCAGTACTCCAGGCATTTTGGACTTAAAGGCAATCACCTGARTCCTGTTTTGCTGAAGGCTTGTCAAGGCTGTGTCCACCATGCCTGCCACTCTACTTGAGTGGTATTTTAGTTAAAAGAACTGGAAAACTGATTCCTGATCTAAAAATGTTCATGCTTCTCAGTTTGTAAAAGCTTTTCAATAAATAGCTAGAGAGTCAAATGCCTTTAAATTTCAGTGGGACAGAGGACCTATGGCTGGAAAGGTTTTGCTGGGATGTCCTGTTGTTTGTCCTGTTGAGATGTTGTTGCCACTCCGAATGATGAACTTGAGGGACTTGAAAGGTGTATAAAAGCTCTTAGAAAAATTGAATGTCATCAGGTAGCTTGTGCTTAGGGAAATTTTGACCTTTTCAGAAATGAATTACTGCTATTCTCATAGGTGCATCTAATCCAGTATCTAAATTATTCTTTAGGGAGAAAGCTATATTAAGACATCCTTAGCTAATCAGCAAAAGAAACTTCTGAGTTACATTCAAACAATGGGTTTCTTTCAGTTATATATGTTGCTTTTGAGAAGAAAAAAAATAAGTGGAGTACACTTGAGACTATGTTGTTAATGAAAAGGCGCACAGCCCTTCCAGACAAGTCCCTGATCTAGCTGCTCACCTTCCCATAATCATTACCAAAAAAACCCCACCTAATTTATAATGCCTTCTGGGCAAACCTCTTGCCAGACAGAGCTTGAATTTTAAGAAGCACAACATCAAAAAAAAAAAAAATCCAAACAGCTTAAAGTAAAATACTACACTCTGAGCTGTTCCGTTGAAGTTGTGTTTGGATGGGTATTCTGGGCCCTTGCAGAATGGATCTGCCGGAAGAATTGCCTCCATTTTACTGGTAGCGTGTTTGGGTTATTTTAATTGAGTTATTTTAATTGTTTGAATTTTCAAGCAATTATGAAAATACTGTTTTCTTAGGTAGCTAGCTTAGTTGAACCTCATGGCCTCTCATTAAAGAAGGTTTTTAACATGCCTAATATCACTGAAATAAGATGAATAAAAAAGCATGTCATGAGGATTATAAAGCATTGAGAAACAGTTATTTGAAGTAGGCTCACAGAGTTTGTCCTAATATTTTTTCTTTTCATCTTTCAGAATCTGATTTGTCAAATTTGGCCAAGTTATACAGAGATGAACGATTAAAACAGAAAGCAGAATCACTGAAACTTGAGCACTGTGAGAAGCTCTCCAGTCTGATTGGAATGCACAAAGGGGGCTGACCAGGACATACACGTTCTGTGGTTTTATTTATTGCTGTTTTAACTTATGTTTTTATTTTCCTTTGTATAAAAAGGGAAGGAGTCTGTTGTAAAGAGTCTGAATACTTGATTCCTTCATATAATGCAGAGATGGGCCAACACGAGCTGTAGAGCTAGTGTTTGCTTTAATATACTGTACATTACGTTTGGTTCCAAGGACCAGTGGCACTTAGTGTAAATTAATTCCCTGGGAAATGCTATTCAGTTTGGAACCTGTCTTCATGGTAGTTTGTCTGCCATCCAAACAGCGTATACTTCCCGGGAGAGTAGACATAATGTCCCCTGCTTTCTGTATTTTATATGGACCTGCAGTTCACTTGATCATACAGTGTAGTTCTCAGCATTAAAGTATGCTAGCCTTTTCATACTGATCTCACGCAGATGTCCTTGCTTCTACAGTGGTTTGTAATGAGAATTTAGATTGAAAGAGGGCATATTTCTTGTTCTGGTCTAATACTTGATGCTTAATTGAGAAGTATCAGGTACCCGCTTCAGGTAAGCTTTTGAGCACGTTCCTAGCTCATTAACGTCAAAGGGACTTAACCAGGTGCTTGTCTGACTGAAGATCCATGCCTGATCGATTCCTTAGCGAGGAAACAAGCTGCGATTGCAGCAGGAACACGGAACAAGAAGAGGAGAGTCTGTGAATGGGACTGATTCCAATGTCTGCCAAACTGTAGAGAAAGGACAACCGTATTTCTTTTCTCGTGTTCTCAGTGGCATATTTTTAAGCTGGTTGTTTAGTTCTGATTTTATTTGCAAACTCTTCTCCAGCTGTTACAGGGGTTCTGCTTGCTGGTGCAGTTTTGATGTAGCATATTTTTACTCTGAGCAGTTATGAATGTTTCACTGTAGAGATTAGTATTGCAAAGAAAAAGATCTATGTAGTAGTTACCCGTTTTTTCTGAATCCTCCTTTACAAAGCCAGATGTTTACAGGAAGGTTGAGGATGGGTTATGCTTGTAAGCAGCAGAGAACAGAGTATTATTCCAATTAAGCATCATTAAGCTTCTGAGCCAGTTTCGCTGATGTTGTCACTGGTATGTACCATACCAGCAGCAGCATCTAGTTTACCTGGATCAGATTAAAATGAGCCCACCTGAACAATCCCGCTTGTGGGATCGTGCTCTTGCCAGTGAGATGAGAGGAAAATGGGCATGGCCATGATCCTGTGCAGCAGTTGAATTTTTGATCCTTTTTACTTGGGCATAACTTAGAGAAGTCTTAGTTCTGCCCATTCCAGTACACAAGCTTGTACAGAACATTGGAAGATCAGGGCTCTGCACAGGGAGTCTCAACCTGCTCTCTGTACGAACGCACACATATGTAGCTGCACCCTAAATTTCATTCTCTGTACTTCTTTTCAAAATAGTAGGAGGAAGGCACTTTTGTTTTCACATTTTTGATGTACTAGATACCTACAAAACTTGTGGAATGAAGTATTCTAAAGAATGATATCTCCAAGCAGTAGAGGTACCAATGCGACAGGCTTTTGCCCTCCCTCCCTAATGTGGGGATTTAGTGTAGTAGTAGCAGAAGCAGTACTTACCTCCGTGACATGTAAGTACATGTCTGCAAAGAACTGAACAAGTGTATCTGTTGCTGCCCCTATTCCTAAAGCTCCCCACAAATAGTGGAGGAAGCCACAGATTGCCTTTGCTTAAACCTAGAAAATAAAGTGCTCAAAGGTTTTAAAAAAAAAAATGCCAGAATTAAAACTGCCTTTAAAACTTAGACTTCAGTCTCCATGTGCCTGGGCATTAAGGTGCAATCATAGTCTAGTACTCTCTGCATGTGCTGAGGATGTCCTTTTGACATAGCGTACAAGATAGCTGGTACTGAGAGTGAATCAGGACTGTAGATACCAAAACCTGTCCCCGTGGTATACTTGTTGCATTTGTTACAGCAGTTGGAACTGTATAACAAATGAAGCTGGCAGTTGCAGGAAGAGAAGCTCTTCCAGTGATCGAGAACAGAGGGTTGGTGCTTGTATTAGGTTTTGAAACTGTGCTCTGATCTGCATAAGTTGTGCGAATTCGTATCTGCAGACAGATAAGTGCTTTAAACACAAAAGTTTGGCAGCAGCACCCTTATATGCACATCCCATGTATGTTTGGACCATCACAACTACAGCAGCATTGCTGCTATGAAATGGTGGTGGTGTTTAAAGAAATAGAATTAAAAAGAAATCACATAGTTGCCCTTTAAAATAGCGAATGTTTTGGTGTTAATATTTGTGCCCCAGCCCCCCATCGGGAGCTTCTGTAGGAGCACGTGGATAAGTTCAGCAGTGCTCCTCAACCACTCGAGACAGCAAGAGTGCCTTTAAAAGAAGGCACTTAGTGTTGGACTAGTGAGTTGTTGTGAATTGTGTGTAGTAAGGACAAAAATGTTTGATTTTGTTGTTCCAGATTGATAACGTGGCTGAAAGTAGGATAGGCAGCCTTAATTCCGGTATTAACCAATTTTGAGTGCTTAATATGTGTATGTATAAAAAGCAACATTCTTTTAATGTTGCTTTTTATATATTAAATAGTCTGTAGAATATATTTCAATTATATTAAAGTGGTTGGACTTCATTCCAGGTTTGTTATTTTTCCTCCCCTTCCCTGTCATTTCTGTTTGACTCCCATTACTATAAAGTGAAATAGGTGGGGAAACCAAACATGATGACTTTATTGGACTGATGATGTACTGCATAGAACTTGAATACATGTATTTTGCACTTAATATATCGCACCTTTCATCCAAAGATCTCAAAGTGCTTTATAGAGGTGGGAGACTACCTGTGAGAAGCACAGTAATTCTAAGCAACTTCTCTGGGACTAGGAAAGAGGCCAGCATTAGGTGGAAAATGAGATCAAAAGGTAAAAATATTTCAAAAAGCAATAAGATGTTCTTTACACATAATTGTGGGCAAGAATGTTACAGGTGAATCTTTGAGTGCCAGTTTTCTAGGCTGCGAATAAGGACATTTGGCTCTCTAAAATGTCTTCAGTGATGGACGTAATACTTTTTTGTAAAGCACTGGCATCCTGTTTACTAAAAAAAAAAAAAGAAAAAAAAAGAAAAAACATACCCATGACTGTTAAAGTGCGTTACTGTTATTAAGCAAAAGTTACTCACCAAAATGATTGATTTCTAATGATTTCTTGGTCTCTAAAGGGAGAAAATACGTTCTCTGAGCTCTGAGTAGGTCTTATTCACTTTGATCCAGGCTTCCAATGGTTCCTGCCATAGCGGTGGTTTTTGTCTAAGAATATTCATCACTTTTATGAGAGTGCTTGAATCTTTGTAGGATGCTGTTATTTCTTTGGGAATATCAGTAGACTTGCAAATAGGTTTATATATATAATTTTTTTTTTGAAATGAAAGATTTGACATTTCTCTGTCTGTACTGTGGTAAAAAGACTGAATATGAAATAGAAATAATTGTGCAGCCTGGGAATTTTTTTTTTAAATGTGAAATCAATATGCAGCAGCCTCCACAGAGATTTGTAATGAAGAATTAATTACAGACCCAGCGGTGACGGGGAAGCGAAGGAAGCGGCCTGCCGGCCTCCTGGGGCGGCCGCTCGGCCCGCGGGCGACGCCGCCGGCTGAGGCCTGGCCGCGGCCATGCGGCGCCGCCAACCGCCCACCCGACCCACCCCAGGAGGCAAAGCCCGTCCTTGAGCCGCCCCGGCATCGCGCCTGGGCTCGCAGGGGCCGATGGCGCCTGCCCGGCGGAGCCTCCCGCGCGGCCGCTCCGCTGACGGGGCGCCGGGGCTGGCTGCCCGCCCGCTCGCAGGCGGCGGCAGCGCTGAGGGCGGCCGGTGCGCTAGGGCCCGCGGTAACGACGCGGCTTCCTGAGCGCGCAGCCCCGGGGGGAGCTAGAGCTTCGGCCGCGGAGCGCGAGGGGCCGCGCTGTGGGGGCGACCGGGGCCGTGTCCCCGCACGGCTGCGCTGCTGTCGCCCGTCGCGGGCGCAGTCCCCGCAGTGCCGCCCTCCTGGTGCGCGGCCCCGGCTTTTAACGAGAAAATGAAGGGTTTTGTATTCGACGTGACGCCTCTGCTCGCTGCGGGGGCCGGGCGAGGCGCCGGCCCTTTTAAGGAGCGGGGGGGGGGGCTCCCGTTGCTAAGAGACGGGCCCGGCGGCGGCCATTTCCCGCGGGGCTGCGGGAGATGGCGGCGGAGCCGGCGGGTGCTGCGGCGCTGCTACCCGGGCAGCTGCGGCGCCTCGCCGAGGCGCAGGCCGCCCTCATCGAGCGGCTGCGGCGGCGCCCTGCACCGCGGGGGGAGGGGCCTGAGGGGGCCACGCCCCTCCTTGGCACCGGGGGTCATGGGAGAGAGGCGGTTGGAGAGGCCACGCCCCTTCTGGCCGTACGGGGCGGGGCTTGGTGTGGGTGGGAGGGGCCTGCCCATGGCCATGGGCCCCCCATGCCCTGGGCCCCGGGGGCTACGGGACCTGGTGCGTGGGTGGCCTGGGCCGGGCTGGGGGCTGGTCCTGCGAGCCAGGGTCCCCAGCACGAGCGGCCCCCCCCGGGGCTGCCCGGCCGGCCCTGAGGCCTTGGGGCAGCTTGCCTTTCAGGAGGAGAGCTCGGYGAGCAGGCAGGACTACGAAGGCGTGGTGAGGCGGCTGCAGGTATCACGCCTCCTCGGAGCCGCGGCCCTTGCCTCGGAGCCGCGCGGCGGYGTGGCTCGGCGGAGCCCTGGTCCTCCCCAGCAGCCTGGGGTCCGGCTTGAGCGGGTGGTTTTCCTTCAGAAATCAGCACGAAGCGGCCCATCTGCCTTGTGAAATAGCCCAAAGCTGCAGCAGTGCTTTGGGATTAGTTGTGCTTCTACGTAGCAACATTCAAAAAGCATTTGGGGCTTTTGGGGGGCATCCAAACAAAAGTTTCTGGAAAGACGCTGCTGCGTTAGGCCAAGTAAGCCGCAGGATCTTGTCTGGGCTGGTTAACTCTTCGTGCAGCACCTTCGGGAAGGTCGTTACTCAGCCCCTTTGCAATTTGCCCTCCTGCTCTCTGGGGTGGGTAGCACGAGTGGAGGGTCTCCAAGGGCCGTGGGTCGGACCTCTGAGCAGAGGCAGCTGCCAGGAGGCAGAGGGATTTAGGAGCCCATCTGCCTGCGGAGTGGGGGGCGCAGCCCGCTCCTGCTGGAGTTAGCTGGGGACGAGGTGCTGCCGGCCCCTCCAGCGAAACAGAGAGGAAGCTGAAACCGTACTCGTGTGCGTGCCTGGAGCAGGGAGAGCACGTAAAGCTGGCCTGGCACGTGAGGCTGGTATGTGTGTTACAGGAAGAGGAGAAAGCGCACGCAAGGACCAAAGACCTGCTCACCAAGGAATCGGAGAAGCTGGACTTTGCGCTGGGGGAAGTGGAGGTTTTGTCCCGGCAGCTCAAGAGAGAAGAACAGATCTTTGAAAAAACGTGAGCTCGGGGCTGGGGCAGGCTGGAATTGTCCCTGGTTCTTTAGCAGAGACAGCGAGTGCTGCCTTGCCTGCAGCTGGGCTGGGGGAGGTGGCACGCAACAGGACTGGCGACAGAGCAAACCACCTTAACCTGAACTTAGCAGAGATCAGAGGTTTCAGACTGAGTGCAGCTCTGTGGGGTTTTGGCTCAGGTTCAGAAAACAGCTTGCAGACAGAGCCTGCGTTTCACTGTGTCTCTCTACCACTCCCTGCACAAAGAGATCTTGGAGTAGGACTAGACCCCCTGTGTATTACGGCAGGAAGAAAAGCACATTCATCCTCAGCAGGCCGGATGCTGCTGCTGGCAGGWCTCCTCCCGCGCCAGGGTGTACTGAACCCGGGCCCATGCTCTGAGAGCTGGAGGTTGAAACTGAAGTCTCAGAAGATCAGACCTTTTAGGCTTCCCCTGAAGCGCATCCCCTTGAGTCTGCACATGGCTTGGGCGTCTTCCCAGTGCCGCTGCCTTGTAACGTGATAATGCGGTGGACAGGAAGGCGTCACTGTGAAGTCCTTGAGTGCTTGCATGGACTTAAAGGCCTGCCCAAGCAGATCACGTTGCAGGGTCAGCCTGGCCCAGTCAAGCTATCTCCATGTGCCCTAGGAGTGCACCTCAAATACTTGGGTATCAAAGTGCTTAAGATTTTTTTCAAAGCTGCTGGCATGTTTCGGATGTCCAGTGAACCTCAGAGGCAGCTTTGAAAGCCTCTGCCAACTTGGGCCTGTATTTCCTACTCTTCTGGAGTTGCAAAATGTAGCTACTTCTTGGGAGAGGCACATTCTGCCTTCAGCAGCCTCTGATAGCCTTCATCTTCCTCTCTGTTGCCTCTGTTTCAGGCTTGACAGCATTAAGAGTAAAGCACTTATGGAACTGACACAAAAAGACAAGTTAATAAACAAATGCAATGGTAAGTCTACCAGGCACTATCACGCTGGCTTAAGTATAAATGTAAACCAGGATTTAAATCAGGATTAGCAAGTCTGACTCTGATTTAAGCGCATCCTGCCAAAAGAGGGGCACATGCAGGCATTTTCCTTAGCAGGCCTCCAGCAGCTGGCACAGACAGGGTGGGTTGCACGTGGGCATGCTTCTCTGCCTGAGGCCACCACATCTCAGGTCATCACCTCCTTCCCAGTGAAAGTGCGAGGTGGAGATGCAGTCTGGGTTCCCAGGCCAACCAGTACGCAGGCCAGCAGGTAGGAGAAGGCTGGTTGCTCTTCTCTGCCTGGGAAAAGAGCTTCAGGGAGGCTGTGCCAGTCTTGCTGTTGCAGCTGATGAGAGCTGGCCTCGCGAGGCAGCACATGACGCGTAACGTCGCTGACTCTGGTGAAGGTGCTGTGAGATGTAAAGGCTCCTGGTCAGGCACGCTGAGCCGTGTGCTTTGTCCCAGGCAGAGCCGTGCTCTGCTCTCCAGGGGAGCTGGATGTGAGGGCCCAGGCCTTGCTACCAGGAATCCCCCTTTCAGCTCTGCCCATGATGTGCAGTCCCAGAGCTTACCGAGAGAAGGAAAGGGCCTGCTTGGGAGCTGCTCGGAGGTGATCTGAAATGGGGAGGTTTCAGCAATGACCTAGCTCTTCATCACCATCTGTGTCAGCTTGCCTGGGCTGCAGAGCACCCAGCCCTGCCTTTTGCAGGGGGAGCCGTGAAACCAGCTCCCACCGGGACGAGGCTGGTGGCGGGAGAGCTCAGCCTTGATCCGTCTGTTGTTCTACCGTGTGCTTTAACGGGCTGCTCCCCTCTGCACCCCGATATGGGCTTCATGTGGGGCCTGCAAACAGCTGTGCTAGAAAACAAAAACCTCACACGTGAAGTAATTCAGGTGAACATGCAAACTGCGGGACTAGAGCAGATATCTTGTGCTGTGCCATCTGCGGGGTTAATCTCCGCTGAAAGCCAAGGCAAATGCACACCCTCCCCCAACTGTTCTGCCGCAGTTTTACGGGCTGTCACCCTAAAATCTTTGTACCCTAGTGGTTTGTAGGAGGATGAGCTAAGCTGGTGAGACCCCAAGGATCTCAGCCTTGGCTTTCCCTCTTTTCTCTGTAGAAATAAAAAGCCGCATCGTGAAGCAGGAGGATGTGCTGAAGGACAAGGAGAACGAGATCCAGGCACTGCAGCGCTGCATCGCCCAGCAGAAGCAGACACTCAAGTGCGTATCTTGCCCATGGGTTGTTGGCAGCCTCACGCTGCAGCCAGCAGGAGCTTGTCCTGGGTGCCAGGGCGGTCACACAAGACAGCCTGTTTGGGCCATGTGTTAACAGTGTACCCGGAAAGGTGGGTTGTGGCAGCCTTTGGGTTGTTTTAAGAAACCAGCTATCCCAGCAATCCTCACTGCAACTGCTTCTCTGGAAAGAGGCACATCAGCCTCATGGGATGTTTTTCCTCCCCAGCTGAGCAAGAGGCCATCTCAGATCAGCAGAACACAGGGGAGGGAATGGGTTTGGGTGCTGAACCACCCACGTGCTTTACGCATACAAGTCAGAAGGGCTAGCAACTCTCATCCCAGGCCCAGTCTGAAAGGCAGCACTTCTGTAGCAAATGGCCCCTCAGAAAAATTCCTTGCCATACTGGTAGGAGAACCAGGTTTTTCCTTAGCATGGGCCTGTGGAGCAAAGAGTGAACCCTGGGGTGTACTGGGCTAGGCACTCTGTATCCTGTCTCCATCAGTGCTGAGAGTGGGTGCCTGGGAAGGAGGCGAAAGCCTGAGCATGCAGTGGTACTTTCCAGCCACCCTAGCAGCCTCCAGTATTTTCTTGCCACTTGTTGCAGCTGTTTAAACTGTGACTGTTTCATTTTTGGCAGGACCCAAGTGTCAGAGTTAAAGATACAGAAGCAGCAAGAACTGTACATAGCTCAAGTGCTGGAAAAGAAGCAGAGGAAAGGTTTCAAGTGATTACACAAGAAGTTCCTCTAAATCTGCATAGCTTGAGATATACGCACCCGCTGTCAGGACGCCAGGACCTGTAGCTAACAACACAAGCACCTTTCCCTTCGCCCAGCAGTGCTGACTGTTGGAGCAGCCTCCTGCTCCAGCAAGCCATGCAGACCACCAGCTACATATGCGTCCTGGAGGCACCTCTCCCCAGAGGTCTTCCCTCCAGGTGCATCGCATCCAGTGAGACCTGATCTTCAGTCACAGTGCGTTCATTCCCCCTGTGGCCATGACTCCTAGAGGAGTTGACTCCGTGCGAGGCGCTGAAAAGCAGAGGTTGAGTATTTCACCTCTGGCACTGTCCTGGACAGAGCCCAGCTGGCTGCGGGGCTTAGTGTGCGCCACTGGGTCTGAACTAGTGGTGCCACTGCAAATGAATGGTTTTACCTTATCCGGAGCAGCTTCTCCTTCGCCAGCCCCCAGTGCCTGTTTCCCTTGTACCTTCTCTGCAGTTTGCTCCCTTCCTCCGCTCCCTTGCCCTCAGTAGTGGTACCCCAGATGCACTGAAGGTATTCAGCAAGGCGTGAGTGCCCTCCTTGCGCCCTGAGGAGGCCGAAGGCTGGGGAGGACACCAGTTATGCTGCCTGCCTTTGGGGGTGAGGAAGCCCAAGGGCCTGCCCCTGTGACCCCTTTACCCTAGCAGGCCCCCCCAGCTCCACCAGCGTCCACAGGCTGCTGATTTAGTGGCATCGACGACTCCAGCGCCCCAAATGCCACGGGAAAGCAAACCTGGCAGCGGGTCTGCCCTCCTCACCCCGGCTCTGCCGGAGAGCACAGCAGACCCTGCTGCCATGACCCCCCTCCCCCAAGAAGGGGTCCCTCAGGTCCAAGCACTGCTCGCTGCCCCAAACGCCATTCGTCTTGCCAGGAAGTGTCCGGGCTGGCTTGGGACACTTGGCTGCCCRAGCATTATAGGAAAGCACGGTCTGGTCTGTGCAGCGAACCCTGCCTGAGCTGGGCTGGCTGGCAGTGAGGGGCCGGGGAGGCGAGCTGGGAGCTCGCGCYGGGCTCTGCTCACCGCCAGCTGCCAGGCCTTCCCCAACCGCTGCAGCCTGCGTTTTTACACCGCTGCAGAGCAGCTCGGCAGAGAGAGCAGTGCGGCGAAACAGAGGCAGCAGGAGGGCCTGCGCCCCCTCTCCCCCCGAGCACAAATCCCGCTGCAGGACAAGGCCGCGGCAGCGCAGGCGGCTCGGCCCGCTGCCCGCCGAGCGCCAGCTGCGCGCATCCCGCCTGGCGGCGTGTCAAGGCCGGAGCGAGCAGTGACTCAGCAGGCGCCTGCCAGCGCGGCCGGGCCTGCACTGCCCTGGGTGCGCGGGGAGCCGGCCCCGCCGGGCTGGGCGATGCCGGCGAGCCGCAGGCTGAGAGCTGGCGTGCTCCCAGCCGGCAGCCCCAGTGCCAGTCCCTGCGCATGGGGGTCGCTGGTAAAGCCCTTTGGCACCAGGCGATTGCTCTGCAAGACCCATCCCCGATTGCTGGGGGTGCACAAAGCCACCACGCTGGCCACCGTGCCGGCGAGCGCTGCGTTGTCACGGCAGGTCTCCYCCGCTCCCCACCGCTGCAGGAGGCCGCAAATGCTGCCTAGGAACCAYGGCACCAGAGGAGCTCGCGTTCAGCAGCAAAGGGTTAAACAGCAGGGCGTTTATTGAGTAAAAAGTTTTTCATGCCTTTCTTTTCCTTGCCAAGGTTTAAATTTAGTCTCCGTATGAACCCAAACAACTCGGGCATCAAGTTGCTGTGGGGCTGGCAGCGCCGTGGARCACCTGCTGCTGCTCCTTCGCTGCCTCCTGCTTAAAAAATCCCTCCAAAGGCAGGCGGTGAGCTGCACCGCCAGCCGTCGGGGCTGCTGGCTGCAACGCGCAGAGACCCTCGCACCGCRCTCAGCAGCCCCCTCACTTGCTTTGAGCCCCCCGAAAAAGGCAAATCATAACCGCCCTTCGCTCAGCTTCCGCGAGACCTGGAGGTGTTCGATGCCCGGTTTGATTTCAAGCCTTGAATCCGCTCCTGGGCAGCTTGCTGTTAGTTTTGGGGTGGCCTTGGGTGGCTGCCGCTCGGGGCCAGGCTTGCAGCGCTCTGGGCGGCCCGAGGATGGAGAGAACCAGGCCAGAGGGAGCCGCGGCGGGGACGGAGCGGGAGCGTGGGGCCCCCGGCCTCCCTCCGCGCCGCGGAACGGCACGGCCCCRGGTCGCCCCAGGGGGAGCACCGGGTGCCTGCGGGGGGACCGGCAATGCTGGTGTTCTGCGGCGCCTCGCGGCGCTCCTCTGGCCAGGGAGCGTGCCGGGCTGCGCGCTGAGCCCGCGGCCGCCCCCATGTTCAGTATTTCCTCCTTTAATTCAAGCGCGGGCTGGGAGCGAGGGGCTCGCGGGCAGGCGGGGGGTGCGCGGCGCTGCCAGCGGGGCGCCGGGCACTTGGCGTCCCTCCGCGCTGGGGCCGGCGCTCGCCAAGGCACGTGTGATTGATTGATTGAGGGGTTGCTGCGTGGGACGAGCGCATTAAGCCGTGGTGACAGAAAGCAAACCAGAAGGTCAAGTTGCCCGGCTCCGGGGAAGCGGCTCCGCGCAGAGGAGGAGGATCCCACCGCATGCCCGGCTCCACGTGGCGCCCGCRCCCGGCGGAGCCGCCGGCATGATCCCCTGCGGGAAGAGCGACCCAGGCGCGCTGTCCCACACCGGCCGGGCCGCCGAGCTCCCCGGCGGCGACGGCGGCGAGGGTCCCTGCCGCGCCTGCGAGCGCCCCCGCTCCGCCTGCGAGGAGGATGGCCACCTCTTCGGCCTCTCCAGGGACGACCTCCCCAAGAGCATGTCCGACTCCTCCGTCTCCTCCTACCACTCCGCCCTGTGCTCGGAGGGGACGGAGACCTTCGGCGACTGCCTGGAGTTTCTGGAAGAGGAGGGAGAGGCCCCTTCGGCCCCGCCGCCCCCCGAGGACATGGGCTACCCCGCTCCTGCCGAGGGGCCGCTGGGCCACCCCAGGGCTGCCCCAGGGCACTGGGCTCCGGACGGTCCTGCCACCAGCCCGGCCGGCGCTCCCAGCAGCGGGGACGGCAGCCGCCCGCGGGAGGAGAGGACCCGACAGGTTCAGCTGTCAGTCACGGCTAAGAATAGCGCGGCGGCCGGGCACGGGGGCAGGATGGGTCCCGGCCGAGGGGAACGGCAGCCCGCTGCCTCGGCGTACTCGGATCAGCCGTCACCGTTCGATGCGGAGGGACCCGGCGTGATGTTCTGCAACGTGCACAAAGCGAAGAAGAGCRGCCGGGCCCCCGGGGCCGGCAAGGCGGCGTGCGCCCCGCGCGGCGCTCCCAGCGACTCGGACGAGGCCGACGACGAAGTGCAGAAGCTCACGGYGCGCTCCTTCCGCAGCCTCTCGGGCCCCCACGGCGGCTACCTCGACATGTACAGCTCCCACACCTCCTCCAGCCTCTCCAACTCCTTGTCGGAGGACGGCAGCGCTGTGAAGCGGTGGCCGACGTGCGGCGAGCCGCGGGGAGCCGCGCTGGCCCTCCACGCCGGGGCCGCCTGGCCCTTCCCCGCCACCGGCCAGGCCCCGGACAAGGAGCTCCTCGGCAGCTTGCCGGGCAAGGAGCAGTTCGAGTGCGTCGACGTGGAGGTGGAGAGCAACGACGCTAAAAAGGGCCACTGCAAGAAAAGGACCGTCCCCAAGCGCCAGATCCAGCTCAAGAGGAAGGAGAGGAAGGAGGCGGGTTTCCTCCCCTGGGGCGACTGCTCGGCCCGCCAGGCCCCGCCGCCACCCCGAAAGGAGCCGCTGGCGAAGGGCAGGGCCATCAGCGACGAGTTCAGGATAAACTACAAGCAGTTCATGAAGACGGCGTCACTGGACGAYGCCTACAGCGAAACCAGGATGGCCTCGTACCTGGTTAAAAACGTGCTGGCCAAAAAGATGCAGTACGAGCAAAGGATCAAAATGGAGCAGAAAGCGCTGTGGGGCAGCTCGACCTCGTCGGGGCCCTCGTCCGTGGGCACCGACCTGGCGGGCGACTGCCTGGAGGGCAAGTCGAGCTCGCTGTCCAAGTCGGACTGCAGCTACTCGGCCGAGGACATGCGGGGCCGGCCGGGCGGCGAGCGGCCCATCCCGGCGGCCGCCCGGCCCGCCAAGGGGGTGGTGCTCAACGAGCAGACCCGGGAAAACGTCTGCAAGCTGAAGACGACTTTCAATGAGCTCAACGAGCGAATGAGGTACCAGGAGGTGACGCAGTGCCAGCGGCTCCCCGCAGTGGCAGCGGCAGCGGCAGCGGCGGTGACCGGCCCCGTGGAGGAGTCGCCTGGCGGCAGGAGGGAGCCGGCGGCCGAGAGGAAGGACTACAGGCGAGCGCGCGCCGTGTTCGAACCGCAGCAGGGTGACGGGAAGGCACCGGACGCTGCCCCAAAATTTGAGAAACCGCAAAAGCCGTGGCCCAGCTTAAAGCAGCGAGCCATCCGGCTGAGCAAGCCCGAAATGGTCCCCTTCAAGCCAAAGGCCCTGGGGATCGCCGAGGCGGCGCCCCGGAGCGTCTTCACCTCCAGGACGCGGGAGGTGAAGCTGGTCCCGCAGAGTCGGCGGGAGGAGAAGCCGCTGCCGCCGGAGGGCGGCTCCGAGGGGCGTCCCRTGGCAGGGGTGTCCCGGGGGGCCCCGCCGGTCCCCCGCCAGCCCCCCGCCACCCGATCCCCGGAGGGGACCCCCCAGGCTGGAAATAAGGGGAAGGGGCAAATCCCTCAGCCCCGGGACGTCCGCAAGCTGGTGAAGAACACCTACAGCCTCTGCTTCAAGCCGGCGGGCACCCCGGCRCCCGCCGCCCAAGGCAGGAGCGCCGGCGGCCCGAGCCCCCCGGCGGGGGAGCCCGCCGCAGCCTCCCCCCTCTTCATACACTGCACTTCGGTCTGCCGCAAAGAGCCCGTGCCAGCCGTGAGCCGCGCTCGTAAAAAAAGCCCACAACAGCCGGAGGACGGAGACGTGTTGACAGTTGCCGGCCGAGAGCCAGCCGAGGCACGTGCCGACGGCCCCACAAAGCCTCCCGAAAGCCAGCGCTCGGCAGCGAGGGACTCCCCGATGCACATCACGAAAATCCAGTCCACGCGGAGGATCGCTGGCGGGCAGGAGGGGCCGCCGGGCCGCGGCGGAGACGCCCCCGCGCGTCGCGAGCGGAGCGAGCTGACCCTGTCGCCGGTGGCCAGGGCGGCCCCRCACCTGGAGTCCCACCTCCACATCCAGGTCAACCCGCCGTCGGCACCAGTGCCCGGCCCCACGGCAGGACCTAGCCCGGCCCCGTGGGGTGCTGCGCCATGCCGGGACAACCYCTCAGCTCAGGCTGCTCCCAGCTCCGTAGCGAGCAGCGCGGTTCTGCTGACGGAGAAGACCATCCTCTTCCCACCCCCAGCAAGTGCCGCGGAGGAAGCCAAAGGACACCGCGACGTCGCAACCTCAGCCAAAGGGCCCGACCCACCGCTGCAGCAGCCCCTCAGCAGCGAGGGTGGTTTGGGGCCACCTCGGGCTAGCCTGGGGGCCAGCAGGGTCTCTGAACCGGGACCACCCCCYGGAGGCAGCACACATCTGCAACCCATGAAGCCATCAGCAATAAGCGCCCCAAAGCCRTTCACAAATGAGCATCTCGTGAGCATCGCGAGTCCCCGGGAGGCCGAGAGGGAAAGGCGTGACGCGGTGAAGCAGCCAGGCAGCTGGGTGGTTTCAGCAGGGACCAGCGTGTCTCCAGATGGCGTTGGCCCCACCACCATGCATCAAGCAAGAGAGGTCCGTGAAGAGGCCGGGGTGCCCAAAGGTCCTTCTGTCACCCCAGCGCCGCTCACTGGCAGACTGCTGGACTGGAGGGAGAGCTGGGAGCATTTAATGAAGCAGCCAGGAGCCAACGAACAGTATTTTACAGCTACCCCAGTGGAGAATACAAACTACTTAACAATTCCTGTGAAAGCCCCAAAATCCACCCCAGTGCCAAAGCTGCCTTCAGTCCCCAATCTGGCCAGTGYGTCCTTTGGGACCCCCTTGGTGCCCAACCGAGCCGGCACGTCCTTCGGGCATCCATCAGCCTCCAATCTGGCCAGCACGTCCTTTGGGACACCCCTGGTCTCCAACCCAGCCAGCACATCCTTTGAGCATCCATCAGCCTCCAAACTGGCCAGTGCTTCCTTTGGATCTCCCTTGGTGCCCAACCCATCCAGCACATCCTTTGGGACCCCCTTGGTGCCCAACCCATCCAGTACATCCTTTGGGATCCCCTTGGTCACAAACCCAGTCCCCACTTCCCTTGGGCACCCATCAGTCTCTAACCCAGTCAGCTCTTCATTTGGGTCCCCTTTGGTCCCTAACCCCACCATTGCTTCCTTTGGGTCCCCTTTGGCCCCTAACCCAACCAGCCCTCCATCAGTGGGTGGTGTGTCCCTCCTGCCTGGTGGGGAAGCCCCAGGGAGCAAACCCAGCCCTGAGCCACCCCTGCCCCAGGCCCCCAAAGGTCAGGCCACTGCAGAACGTCTTGGGGCCCAGTCCCAGCCTCACCTCGAGGATGCTCCCCATTTCCTAAGGAGGACCGACGGTGCATCGCCAAGCAGTAAGAGCACGCCAAGCCCAACCAGGCCCTTTGCTCCCCATCTGTCCACACACCGAAAAATGCTCGTCGATCCTGACAGCGGGAAATGCTACTACGTGGAGCCACCGAGGCAGCCCCAGCTGAAAACTCTCTACGACCCTGAGACAGGGCAGTACCTCGAGGTACTGATCCCACCAGTGCCCCTGTCGTCCCACACCGGGCTCTACCAGGCTCCTTTCAACCCGCTGGTCATGACATCAGGGGTCTACGGGCCACCCTATGTGCCCTACGCCGGCTTCCCAGGGCTCCCGGCACCCCCACCGCCTGCCACCGCCTCCCCAGCACACCCCGACCCACAGAGCCAGCCGTCAGCAGCCGAAAACACCGCCTTCCCCGTGGCCTTCAGCCCGGCACCCAAGGGCGAGGGGCCCCCAGCTGCGGCGGGCCCCGACTGCGGCTACCTGGACAGCCTGTATTACATCCCCACGGGGATGCGGGCCAGCCCCGGCCCCGGCCAGCCCACCGCCAGTGGCAGCCCGGCCGGGCCCGAGAAGCTGCTCCGGATGTGACGGCCTGTGCCTCTGGGACGGACGTGGCACGCTAACCCTCRAGTGCCTGTACTTTAAAACCTGAACCTGATGCAAGTCAGCATCTGTCCCCAAGCTGTGGTTGGAAATGCCCTGGAGGGAGAAACCCCGTGCCCATGCCTGAGCTCGCAGCACACCCGCGRGGGCGCAGGCCACCAGCTGGACCTGACCGATTTCTAAGCAGAACGGGGAAAAAAAGGTATTTTTCCAATCTATTACAGCATGAGCACCCGGCAGCCCTGGGGGTCCTGAAGTCGCGGGAGCTCGGCTGCTGCCAGCAAAGGGACCAGGATGCATGGCACCCGCTTTCCTCCGTACAGCCGCCTTGTCCCAAGGGCACCCCAGGCTGTGACCTCTTCCCAAGGGCGTCCCAGGCTGTGATCCCCTCCCTAGGGCACCCCCAGGGCTGTGATCCCCTCCCAAGGACACCCCAGGCTGTGATCCCCTCCCTAGGGCTCCCCAGGCTGTGATCCCCTCCCTAGGGCACCCCCAGGGCTGTGACCCCCCTCCCAAGGGCACCCCARGCTGTGATCCCCTCCCTAGGGCACCCCAGGATGTGACCTCTTCCCAAGGGCACCCCAGGCTGTGACCCCCTTCAAGGACGCCCCATTTCGGGCTGGTCTGGGAGGTGCTGATGGCCACGGGCCGAGCGCTGCAGGCTCAGCACCCATGGGTGGGGGCCGGGGCCAGGGCCAGGCAGGGTAAGGGGGTGGCTGGGTGCTGCGTGTTTGCTTGCTGCCTGCTAAGGGACGCTCCGGGAGGAGGCCCAGTGGCTTGCTGGGGAAAACATGCATGAGTATTTGGAAGTGCATCACAGGGCTCAGCAAGGGGGTGCACGGGAGGAGGGAAGGCAGAAAGCACGTCCCGGGAGAAGCAGCCTTACAGCCTCCCTTCGCCAGTTCGTTGCGTTAGGCAAGGAAACGCCTGCTCCCAGGGAGCTCGGCAGAGCTTCGCCTCTAACGCAGCTCAGCCCTGAACTCCCTTGCGAGGAGTCCACTTGCAAAACCGCTGCAAAGCCGCGGGGGAAAGCTCAGCTTGGCTCGCCAGCCCCCGGCCGGGCAGCTGGGCGCCTCCCAGGGCTGTCTTTTGGGGGGGCAGAGGGATGGGGCGAGCCGGGGGCCTGCAGGTCTCCCGCGACCCCGAGGGTGCACAGCCCCTGGACGTGGCAGGCTCTCGCCCCGCTCAGTGCTGCTGTTCTCCTCYCTCCCCGCTGTGCTCATTTTGCTGCTCTCTTCCCCCCGTTCCCAATTACTTGGACACGCTCCCCCAGGACTCCCTGGGACCTCCGCAGGGCTGGGGAGAGYGGCTGGGGGCAGCGCAGGCAGGGAGGGCTGGGCGAGCCGAGAGAGGGGCTCGGCCTGCGAGCGGGGCATCGAACACGCCGCTTAGCTGGGCAAAACCCTTCCCTGGCTCYGTCTGCGCTGCCCTTTTCTCGTGCGCGGAGGAAATGCCCGTACCGCCGGGAAAGGTGAACGCGCTTCAGACCATCAGCCAGGCAGCAACGCTGTGCCGGCGTTTGCTTTGTAACGCCAAGGCTACACAGGGACTGCGATGGCACGGCGGCGTCGATGCCACCGCCAGCTTCTTCRAACACAGGCACCTTTCYCCACCACAGATAAAACGCAGACTTKTWAAAAAAAGCAATAAAAGTGATGAGATGTGATAACTTTGAAAGATGTTATTCAGCACGTGTCTGTGTTGTCCGTAAAGGAGGGAGCACGGGGTCACCTCGTCCCTCGTTCGCTTCGGGGGGTCCCYGGGGCAGGTGCTGTCTGTCTTCAGCACCTTGAGCCCTGCAGCACGAGCGCGTGGCCCCAGCAGCGCGGTCCCCCGGGAGGGCCGGATCSCGCCAGCCACGAGGCCGCGAGTAGGCGTTGCGGGATTGAATTAAACCAAAAACCTTCCGGAGAGGGAAGGCAGCTGGCAGGCGGATAAGGTGCCCAGACGCAGAGCGGCAGCCCCTGGTTTGGGGGGTGGTCCGCGGCGCTGGAGCGGGGCGCCGCCGCCTGCCCTCGCCCCCGCACCTCAGCGGGCCGGCGCGCGGGGACGAACGCCCCCAGCACGGCGCCCTGGGACCCGCCGGGGAGGAGCGCGGGCCGGGCGGCCGGATGCAGGTGCCGCAGCCGCACATCGGCGCCTGCTCGCCGGCCCCGCGGGGCTTTATAGCCGCGGCGCGCCTGCCCCCGGCACTTTCGCAGCCACTCGCGGGCTCCTCGGCAGGCAGGATGAGGCCRCTGCTGGCGGCCTGCGTGGCCCTGAGCCTCCTCGCGGGGAGGAAGGCCGAGGACATGTGCGGCGGCCCCCCGGCGCCCGCGGAGCCGGCCCGCTCGGCGTCCTCGCCGCGGCTCAGCGCCGAGGAGACCCACTCGGCCCACATGCCCGAGCACCTGCGCTGCGACGCCTGCCGCGCCATCGCCTTTCAGGTGGGATCCACGCCGCGGCGGGCGAGGGGGAGCCCCACGYGCCCCCGGACCAGGTCCTGGTGGGGAGGGGACGCCATAGGGACACCCGCCGCCGCGTCCAGCCCGGCCCGGGGCCGTGGCATGGGCGGACGGGGCACCCCGGGGAGGCGCCGCCGGAGGCGCCCAGCTGCCTCCCGCTAGAGGGTAAAAATGGATCATGCAAAGCAGCGGGGCCGGGGCCTGCAGGTGCACGGCCGTCCCGAAAAGCCCTGGCCGCCGGTGGCCTCGCCGGCTCTCCAGCGAGCCCTGCTGGCTCCTGGGCCTCCTCCGGTTCCTGCCACTGGCGTCTCGGCGGGCCGCGGGCTGCTCTTGGCGTACGCCAGCGGGACCGGAGCCGCCTGGTCYGAGGGCGCCAGAGTGGCGCAGTGGTGGTCGGAGCGGGGCCAGCCGGGCAGGAGCTGCCGCTGCCAGCATGGGGGGAAACCGGGAGGGTTTTGGGTCAGCAAAGTGGCCCGGCACCTAATGATGGGAAAGCGTGGGACGCGCGCACCCCTTCGGCTCCCACCGCCCAGCTCCCGGGCACTCCCCGGCGCCGTGCGAACCCCCTGCGCCTCCCGGCGGTGAGTCCCGGGGGCACGGCCGGCCGAGCGGGGCGGGTGGGAAGAAGGGGCGCGGGTGCACCCCCGGGAGCTGGGCAGCGCCGCGGGCGGCAGCACCTGGGGGCCCCCGCGGCCTTCGTCGACCGCTTTCTCTCTCGTTGGTGCCCAAGATCCGGGAGCACCTGAGCAAGGCCGAGTCCAAGCGGTCGCCCAGCAAGAAGGCGAGCGTCGAGCTGCGTGAGTCCGAGTACATGGAGGCGCTGGAGAAGAGCTGCTCGCAGAGCTGGGACGGGTGAGTCACCAAAGGGTGCCCGCCTGCCCTGGTGGCGCCCGGCCGCGGCCATCCTGCGCTGCACGGACGTGCCGGCGAGCTGCCTCCCACCGCCGGGCTCCTGGGTCCCCGCGGCCCCGGCACCCAGCAGGGCCGGGAGGAGAGCGAGGCCGGAGCGCTCGGCCCCATGGCGGCCTGCAGAGCGGAGCCGCAGGGAGCAGGGCCGGGCTGAGCCGCGGGGCCGGGCCCTGCCCATTCGGGCTGAGGCTCCGGCGGGGACGCGGGCGTCCCTCGGGGCGGCCGGACGCCAACGCCGCGTCCCTCCGCAGCTACGGCGTGCTGGAGGTGAACGGGGTGAAGCGCCTCGCGGGGCCGGGGCTGCCGAGCCAGGAGCCCATGAGCGTGATGATGATGGGGGGACCGTGGCCGGGCAGGTAAGACGGGGCGACGGCGCGGGGTGCCACGCGCACCGCTCCGCTCCGTGCCGGGCTGGCCGGGTGCC
>NW_020449597.1:225481-227269 GCF_003343035.1 Apteryx rowi | reverse complement strand
CACAAGATGTGCCACAGCTACGTGGGCGAGCTGGGCGAGGAGCAGCTCTACTGGGCGCACCGCAGCGGGCCCGCCATGCTGGAGGAGCTGCTCTGCCACGGCGCCAAGGGCGCCTGCGCCGGGCTGCGCGGCGCCAAGGGCCGGGCGCCGGCCCCCGCCAAGGCGCTGCAGAACGAGCTGTAGCCCCGCGGCCCCGGCGAGGGGGGTCCCAGCGCGCCGCCGCTGCCACCACTGCACGGGGGGGGCACCCTGGAAAACAAAGGTTTCCTTGTTCCCTCGGTCAACGTGTGGCTCTTTCGGAAGTGCCAGGGCTCAGCGCCGCTCCAGGGAAGTCTGGGGGGCTCCGGGAGTCGTCCTGGGCCAGCTGGCAAAGCGGGGCCCCCTGCGCCATCCCGCACCCCTCGCTTGCCAACGGCCTCGGCCATGTCCCTGCCCCTGCCATGTCCCTGCCGTGTCCCAGTGCCATCGCACCGGCCTGAAGGGCGTTTCAGCAGCAGCACCCACCCAGCGGCCGTGCCGGCAGCGTTTTCTCCCGGGTGGTTTGGGGAAACCTGCAGCCTTGGTGCCCGCCAGGCTCAGCTGCCCGAGCCGTGTGCCCCGCTCGCTTTGGTGGGCGCCAAGCGCCGGGGAGCAGGGCGCCAGGAACGCGGGGTCCCGTGGGCGCCCCGTGGCCCCACACCGCCGTCGGGGCCGCCCCCGCTGCCCGCAGCATCCCGGATGCGGCGGCAGCTCCCGGGCCGCCCCTCGGTCTCCGCCGGCGCCGCGTTCCCGCCCGTGCCAGGCACCAAGCACCGGGGCGTCTCACCCCCGGGGCGAGCGTGCCGGCGCCTCTGCCAGCGCGGTTAATGCTTAATGCCCCAGCGACCTTTGGAGCCAGCGTTGTCACCGAGGGGCGAGGACACGTGCGAGCGGGGCCGGGCGCGGGGAGGTGCGCGGGCGRTGGGCACCTTTCCAGCAGCGCCCGCAGCCGCTGTTCCCCGCTCGCTCCGGAGCCGGGCCCGGGAGGATGGGCTCGTTCCCCGGCCCCGGCACGGCACCGCCAGGTCTGCGACGGCACCCGGAGAGGAGCCGCGGGCCCTTCGCCTCCCTCGCGCCCGGCACTGGCCACCGCGGCCCCACCGTGGCCACCCGCGGACGAGCACCCCCGGCCCATCGATCCCATAACCACCGTGTTAACCGGCCGCTCTAATGTTTTACGAACGTGCTGCAAAGCGCTGGAGAGCCCCGGCCCCCCGGGTGATGCCAGGCCTAATTAAAGGAGTTAATAGCTGATCTTCCCGAGAGGCAGAGCTCGCCCTCTTTCACAACCGGCAGCCAATGGCCGCGCTCCAGATCGCGGTCCATGTCCGAGGCGTTGACTAAAGTCCTCCACGCGGCCATAAAACCCGCCATTCGGCGACATCCCCCGGCCCGGGCCGCTCTGCCGGAGGATGGGGACCAGCTCGGGAGACCTGCCGCAGCCCCAGGTGACCCCGGCGTGCCCGTCCCCGTCCCCAGCCCTGTCCCCGTCTGCTCCTCCTCGCCCACATCCGCCTGCCCATCGCCAGGCGCCTCGGGACGGGGCGGGAGGGCATCTCCGCGGAGGCGGTGGGCAGGGAGGCAGGCAGCCGAGGGCAGAAAGCGGGGTATCAGCCCCAAATTAAAGGCACTGCTGAATTAAGCGGCCAGAAGTAGTGAGGTGTCTYCAGGGAGGTGCCACCACCGGGGCCACGGGGCTGGAGGCTGGTGGCACCCCCAGGGACGTGGGAGCTGCTGTGGGCCGGTGCCGGCACTGGGGCTGTGTCCCCA
>NW_020449597.1:206750-223778 GCF_003343035.1 Apteryx rowi | reverse complement strand
AGAAACCACAACCTCCCTGCGAAAAAGCAGCTCGCGGGAAATCAGGAGGAGCCAGCCCCGCGCGGGAAGAGGCGCTGCCGTCCATGCCGCGCGGGGCCCCGGAGCAGCAGGTGCGAGGGCCGGCCCGTGCCACGGCTCCCCGCGCCCCGGCCCCGGCGGGAGGCAGGCGCGTTTCCCCGCGTCTTGCGCGCGCATGTTTGAGCACGTCCGTTCGTGCTGCTGCAGCAACCGGCACAAACAACTTCATTTCCAGCCGCTCCAAACAGGTTTTGTTTTCCTGGCGTTTTTTTAACCCTTTTTTCCTTCCGCTAACGCTGCAATTGGCAATGAAAACTGGGCAGAGATCATCAAATGAGACTTGTTTAAATAAACAGCGCACGGAAGGGGACAGATTCCCCTTGTTTTGGCCCAGCTTTTCCTGCTGAAACTCTTCCCTGAGTTTGACTCTAGATTTAGGCACAATCCTGGTCCCGCTGCAAAAGCATCCCACCGGCGCCCGCTCCGCGCTGAGGTGGCAGCCGGGCAGCCCTCAGGGACCTCTTCTCTCCCCAGGTCCATCTTTCTGATCGTGCTGTTTGCCCAGTACCTGCGAAACATCACCCTCCGCCTGCCCGGCTACCGCTGGGGCAGGGGCTTCGTGCTGCTCCGCGTACAGATCTTCAAGATGTTCCCGGTAGGGGACGTCGCCTGGCCCAGCCGGGGACTCGATGGCTCGGCGGTGCCCACGGCGCCCCGGCACGCGGTGGCCCAGCACCAAGCGATGCCGGCTGCCTCCCGGGGCCGGCCGGCGAGGGTGCCCACCGCGGAGCCGCTCAGCCCCAGCCTCCCCCCGCAGATCATCCTGGCCATCATGGTGGTGTGGCTGCTCTGCTACCTGCTGACGCGCGCCGACGTCTTCCCCAGCCAGCCCGAGGCGTACGGCTACAAGGCGCGGACGGACGCGCGGGGGGAGATCCTGTCCGTGGCGCCCTGGTTCCGCGTCCCCTACCCGTGTGAGTGCCGGCCCGCAGGCGCCCCGCTCTCCCGCCACCCCTGCCCTGCCCGGCCGCGGGAACAAGCCCCGCGCGGGAGTCCCCACGGCCTGGGCTCAGGGGCGCCCACGGGGGTCCCCGCGGCAGCAGGAGCTGCTCTAGGACACGGGGACCCCAGCGGCGACCATGAGCCCCCCGGCTCACGGCTCTGCTCCCCCGCCAGGTCAGTGGGGGCTGCCCACGGTGACCGCCGCGGCCGTGCTGGGCATGTTCAGCGCCACCCTGGCAGGCATCATCGAGTCCATCGGGGATTACTACTCCTGCGCACGGCTGGCGGGAGCGCCGGCCCCTCCTGTGCACGCCATTAACAGGTACGGGCAAGCGCCCCTCCGGCCTGCGCTCCCCGCAGGGACGGGGACACGGCGCTTTGCTCTGCAGCAGGGCACCGCTCCGGGAGCAGGACGCCTGGGTCTCGTCTCCGGATGGTCAGGGCCTGGCCGGTGCCCGAGCAAGCCTGGCTGGAGGCGCTCAGCAAGCGCAGCCACCCACGAGCTCGGCCAGAGCCGCGTCCTTGGCCACCTCCCCACCAGCCCTCAAACGCGTCCGTCGCCATTGCTTGTGCCGTGGCAAAACAGCGGCATGGACCCGCCTGTTGGGTCTGTTTTCCAGGGGCATTTTCACAGAAGGGATCTCCTGCATCATAGCTGGGCTGCTGGGAACAGGCAACGGCTCCACCTCCTCCAGCCCCAACATCGGCGTCCTGGGCATCACGAAGGTAGCGCCGGGGCCCGGGCAGCCGCTGCGTCCCCCCAGGGACGCCCCAGGGAGGAGGGGTTGCCGCAGGGCGCTCGCTCAGAGCTCAGCTCCCCAGGGCAGGGGCTGCTTCCCGCTCGGCACCGGGGCGCTGCGGCTGTAAGCCCCTTCCCACGTGTCTGCTTTGGTAGACGCAGTCCTCCCTAGGGCTGGCCCGTTGCTGCTGCTCCTCTTTACGTTGTCAGGAGGGTTTAGGTCCTTTCTCACCCAGAGCGGCATGGGGGCTCGGCTGGCCCAGAGAGGAGCTGCCTGCTCTCCGAGCGCCAGGCTCTTCCTATTTGAAGGACGTCAGAGAAGCCACGATACGACAGCCCTCTGCATGCTCGCTCACACGCTAAAGGGGCAGCAAACACCGAGCACCATGACCCCAGCCGATGCCTTTCTACAAGACCTTTCTTCGCAGAGTGCTTTGAAATCCAGGGGTCATCAGTGGTCCGCAGGAGCCAGCTGCAGTGATGAAGTGTGGATGGCCAGCAGCCAGCTCGCCTCAGTTCACTGCAGGTTCTTCTGTGCAGGTGGGAAGCAGAAGAGTGATACAGTACGGAGCCGGGATCATGCTGGTTTTAGGAACCATCGGCAAGTTCACCGCTCTGTTTGCCTCGCTCCCAGACCCGATCCTCGGAGGGATGTTCTGCACGTTATTTGGTAACCTCTCCACAAGTACCTGTTTGTACGTCAAACCCAAACCGCCATTAAATCCCAGTGCTCTGACGGGTCATTTCCCCTGGGATTCAGGCACTGCTGGGCCACACTGGTAAGTGATGGAGCAGCCTCGTACAACAAACCTGAGACATGTAAACCTGCATTTGAGATTTGGCCATCTGGCACCCATTCAAACTGTCAGGGAGGGTCTTAGGGTGAGCTGTTGCCTTCCCTCGTCAGTCACTGAAACTGCTCTGCAGAACCGCTGTTCCCCCTCGGGATAGGCAAGGGCAGGTAGGTCCACACGTATCACTCCGCTCAAGTTTATCTCCTGACTTCAGAGACATTCTCATTAGCGGAAGCCGGTTTTTGTTGCCGTGCTGCTGCACCACACACGTGGCTCRAGGCAATACCCGCAGGCAGAGGGGACGGCACCCTGAGCTGGGATCAGGGCGCCCGCCAGGCTCAGAACGAACTTTGCCGCCTTTGTACTGGAGCAGACAAGGAGCACTGGCTTGTCTGGCTGCCAGAACCACCACGGCACGCTCACCTCCAGCGGAGAGCCGGTGACACAGCCGTGGAGGGGAGCAGGCCACGACTATAAGCTGTTTCTGCAACAACTGCCCAACCGCAGCCTCGTTGCACTCGGCACAACCTCAGAGACGGAGGCAGGCTCCGGTCTCAACGGATCAGTAGGCAGCCGCATCGGCCTCCTCTGGGAGGCCTGCTCTGCCCTGCCTCGCACAGCCGCTACGCAACTGCGTTTCCTCTGCTTGCAGGCATGATCACAGCTGTTGGCCTTTCCAACCTGCAGTTCGTTGACATGAACTCCTCCCGCAACCTTTTTGTTCTGGGATTTGCGATGTTTTTTGGGCTGACGCTGCCGAACTACTTGGATTCTCACCCCAACGCCATTAACACAGGTACACCCCCTCCGCTAAAAGCCTCAGAACGTATTTTACGCTTTCTGTTGCCACCGCAGGAATCACCTCCTCTACCAAATTCTTGGTTCGATAATGTTTAGCGAGAGAGGAGCACAGATCTCTCAGGCACTATGAGAGCACCCTGGGTAAGCAATGATTAATAAGGCAAATCTTAATTACGATAGAATGACTTTAGGAATAACACACAGCTTCCATGGGAACACCATGGGGATTTAAAGCTCTTGCCATGGCCAATATTAGATCTAAGCCCTCGTTAGATGGTTTTCGTTTGCAGCTGTTGGCTTCCTCCTGCTTTGATGCCTGCCTTAAACAGCCCTGGCCACTTCAGCAAAGGCCATGCTCAGTAAACTACACTTTTAAGAACATTTATAAAGCAGAATGCGAGTTAAATTGGGACAACAGCTACAAGGTAAGGTTTACAGTGAATTATTGCRCCTGCAAACTCATCTAATACGAGTGGTAAGGAAGCTCTTGCAAGTAGATGATGACATCTTTAAAAATCATTTGATTGACTTGGGACTAACCATGAACATGCCTTGGTGAGGACCCTAACAGTGTCAATGAGGCCGAGCGCTCAGGAGCAGCCAGGCCTCTCTGCAAAGCCCTGTTTCTCTTTTCTCCCTTTTGGACAGTGCCACCGCCTCTGCCTCCTCCTCCTCCTCCTCCTCCTTCTCCTCCCACGCTCTGCAGTAAACGACCTGTCTGAACTCTTGTAGGTGTCCCCGAACTGGACCAAATATTGACGGTGCTATTAACAACGGAGATGTTTGTTGGGGGGACCATCGCTTTCATACTGGACAACACCATTCCAGGTAACCCCCCCCCCAAGCCATAGGGACAAAACAGGAGGGTTTTATAGTGCACTAACAGCTGTTGCCAGACCAGCTGGCATCCAGGTCCCCTCCCTTCTAAAGTACTTGGAGCCAGCTCTTTTGTTTGTTTTAAATGCTGCAAGAGACTATTGCGAGGCTGCAGGTACCTTCAGAGTTAGCAAAGCCCTACCCCAGAGACCCTAACAGCCAYGCTTCGGCAGGTGTAAGTAAGGGTGGGTTTCCAGAGAGCATCCCCACTAACTAGATTTTTGCTAACTATCGTTCCCTGCTCTAAGCCCTTGCTCTGGGACAACCAGAGGTCACTAAGCGAAACAGCACTAGGGTTTGTAGCAAGTAACGGAGATCTTTGCAATCGCAGCAGATGGCCAAGCATTAGCAGGTCACTACCACAGGTCGTTTGGGTCACTGCCACGACAGAATTTTTTATTCTTTTAAGGAAGATGATGCATTTATAAACACTAGTTGTTGAGGCTGCTCATCAAATGCAGCCTTGCAAACACATCGGCGTTCAGCTCTGGAAGGGGAAAATCCTGTCCCCACAGTTGTGCCTTTGTAAGGGACTTGAGGGGCAGCCAGGAGCTGATTACTTCACAAGAACCTATTTTGCTGTCCTGCCCCAGCACTGGCAGTGGTGCTGTGCAGCCAAAGCTCTGTCTCCCCTTGCAGGGACACAAGAGGAGCGGGGCCTGGTTCAGTGGAAGGCCGGAGCGCACTCAGACAGCACAACAACGGCAAGCTTGAAAAGCTACGATTTTCCTTTTGGGATGAACGTTGTGAGACGAATCTGGTGGCTGAAGTACGTGCCAATTTGCCCAGTCTTCCGAGGATTTAACTCAAGAACAAACAGAAATTGTGATTCAACTGAAAACATACAAGACAACACAGACAACCTCTCCGTATGCACGAAGGTCTGAACACAGGGTAGGATGAACTCCTGCTGGACTGCCACTAGACTCGCATCTCAGTTCTCCCACAGATTGCTAAAGGAAGGCCAGGTTAGAAAGGCCAAGCCAAACTCCTGAGAGGGGCCAGGGTAGGGCTCCCCCCAGGTCACATCAGAGCAGCACTGCTGCAGGGTTTCTAGAACCCATCAAGTCCAAAGCCAAGGTTGCTTCTGCTTGTCTCCAAAACAAGGCTAGGGACATTCAGTTGCCTCTCAGGAACATCGTTAGCCTGTTTTTAAGCTAAAACAGAGCACAAACTCCACAATGAGAACTCCTACAAACAGTAGTGCTCCCCAGATACCGGCTTCAGAACAAGCCACCCACTGTGTAATTTCTAACTCAAGCTTAAATTGGTTTAAGATTTGGTCAAAGCTTTGACGAAGCTCATTAACTATGGTCAGAGCTAGCTAGAACTTGCAAGGCCACTAGTACCAGCCAGAATAATGAATAGCCACCCAGGGCCAAGAATTTTCATGCAATACCCTTGACTTCAGCAAGGTTACTCTGTGGATTAAGTTGGCTCTGTGCAGAGCACAGTATTCAGACCAACCACTATAGAGCACTAGTATTGTCTACTTTAAGATTATGCATTAAAAAAAAAGCCTATTTGCCACATCTGTTTTCACTGGTTTCTCCTGGATCATTTCCTCATCCCTTCTGCATTTCTGAAGGCTTCAGAAGCTTACAGATGGGGACCGCTGCACAGAGTAGCTCACAGCAGACATCCTCTTCTAGACTGCCAAAAAACCAGACACCCAACACAGCTGAAGTTTGTTCAGTTCTAGCTGACCCTTGTTATTCAGTGAGCTTCCCTCTGAACTCTGATCCAGAGACTGAGGTGGAAAGCAAGAGCTTCTGGCAAACCAGTTCTGCTGCTGAGGATGCCAGAAAGTTGGCTTGATCCCCAGCTGTTCCAGTTAAGCGCTGCCTCATGACTTGAGCAGCTGGACAGTTTTCAGTAGCGTGCACAAGACAGCTGATGGCCTCAACACAAGGGCTAACAGAATCAAGCCCATTTTCTGCAGTGGCTCTGATGTGTGGGGGTTAGCAACAAACCCCAAAGCTGAAACAAGCACTGTATTACCCCGTCCTAGTCTGCAAGCACTAGGCAGGAAACAAGTCATACCTAGGAACCCCTAAAAAGCAAAGTGCTCACTGCTCTGGTTTTACTGCACTGATTCCGGTACAGGCACAGATACCTAGCAAGGGATCATGCAAAACACCTCATTAAGTAGACTGCGGAAGAAAGGCACCTTCCTATTTAACATCTTATTTGTGACCTACGCAGGAGTTCTTTGTAGGCATCACCATCGCTCTCAGTAAGTTCACCTCTTTAATAAACCTCTCCATATTATATGGTTAGCTAGATTAGCACAGGAGAAAAGTGAGAGAAGTTCGGCTGTTTCACAACGAGCCGTCTCCTAGCTAAGGCATTTAGTTGCCAGTCATCCCAAGTTAATCGCATCTGGGCCAAAAACCCCAAGAGGAAGTTCACTGCAAGGGCCAAGGCTGCAAGAACTGATGGCAGCAGGACAGGGGAACCCCTGGTAAGACTCCCCCTCCAGCTAAGAATAAGCTGTAACATGGTAGTATGTCATTTCCTGATCTCCAGTCTCAAGGTRCTTGCGTTTAAACTACATCAAAGCCAGCAGAAACACCAGAATAGTTTGGCTGCTTCTAGGAAGACCTAGAGGTTTCCATTCCAAAGAAGGACTGCCAAAACAAAGCAGTATGTTGCAGACTACCATCTGCGTAAAGGCATCATCTCAGTCTTCCTGTACTACAGCACCACGTCGTTTCTGAAGTGTTTCCATTTGGTTTACCCAGAGCTAAACAGAACACACTAACAGTGAGGCGCGGCAAAACTATGAAGGAGGAGCAGATCGAACTTGCATCTAGGGACTGCTGGGGGCCATTGAATGTGGGTAAGTTGCATGCTGGACACATCTCCCTGCAGCTCTGTCAAGTTTACGCAGGCAAGAACAGTCATTCAGAGTGCCCCAGCTCCAAGAGCTACCGTGCCAAAGCCCCTGAAAGCACGTTGCAGGCTGTGGGCTTTATATAGTGCCATCAGCTGTTAACTAGGACTTCCCGTGCTGCCAGGAGCAGTGGAGCTGAACTAGCATTAGCAGCAGTGAGAAGGAACATTTCAGCAAAACAGGCTCAGGGAAACACATAAAGCAGTAAGGCTTCATAGGAGGAAAAAGGAGTAGTCAAGAGCCCAACCTCAGACCGCTATTTCGGATGAGCTTGTTACAAGCAGTACTACAGGCACCATATCTGACATGAAGTGTTAACGTTACCCCTTATCTCGTGTTGCCAAATGAGGGTTACCATGTAAAGATGCATATTCATGAGACGGTCACAAGTCAGTTCTACTATTATTTATTTTTTTAAATATTTTTGAAAAAATATAATTTTTTTACAATATTTTCAACTTAAACACTATTCACACTGAACACGTATGGCAGCTTAACCTACCCAAATATGAAGTTTAAGAAGCCAAAACTGTTCTAGCTTTATTAAAAGAAAAAAGTTGTTGTGCTGTAGACTATTGTGTAGTGATGATTAAACAAAGCAAGGGAAAAGCACCACTCAAATCACTAATGCTAGGGTTTTCTTGGTTAAATCCAGCTATATTAAAGTTGTATGCTAAAAGTTACATAGACAGTGCTATGTATCTGGGTTCTTGGAAGAAATTGTGATGAAACTCACATCTCCTTTAATGTAATTAGGAAGTGAAACATTTCTAACATGATAACATACTGTAAATATAGGAAATTTCTTCCTTCCAATCACTTGGATGTTAGTTCAGTAGCTGAGATCTAGGACTCTGTACAGGTCTGTAAAACTTCCGTTAAAGCTCATGCTGCTTTTAAGCAGCATGAAGTTTTTTTAAGGGGAAAAATTAACATTAGTAACAATACTGATATTTCAAAGGAAAGTTAGCTAATTTGCATAACAATCAGATAACCTTGCTTTCATTTTAAAGTTAAGGCATTATCAGGTGCAAAGCAGCACCAGTTAACACATCTTTAGCTAAAAACAGACCATCCTTAGCAAATTCCAAGTCCTATTAAAAAGACAGAGTCTGCAGAAGTTTTTATATGTGGTACTTTGTCTCAACTTGACTGGTGCTTCTTACCTCACTGTCTCCTTTGCAAAGAGCCAGGGTCCAATTATGTTTCCATTAAACTTTTGACAGGTTTACTTAATAACAGTCTCAGCACTTTTATTGAGCATGCAAGACTAACAAAACTTTGGCAATGCATAAGTGTAACACAGTGACAAGAAGAGAGCTTTTACAATTAAATCTTCTAATACTGGCTTCACAGTGTGGAAATTGTGCTACATCCACCAAAAGAGGGCCCAGTCTACTCAAATATTTAGTACTTCACCCCAGGAACAAACTCCTTTGCGTTTGGATTCAGATTACTCTTGACCTAAGGAAGGGAAAAAACAGAAGTCTAGTTGAATCATTTTCATCTTCCACTTTTAAGCTGAATACAATTCTAGGTGGACACCACCAGTAAAACAAAATTGTTTTTTACAGATTTAGAATAACATTGAGGCATATAACAGGGTTTTACATGTACTGTCTCTACACTCATCAAAAATCCCACTCTATGCTACTAACTGCACTATTCATCCTTCATTAGCACCACCTGGAGGTTTCAATCTGATGAGGGCTCAGTGAATAAGAAACAAGAACACGGATATACACATCAAACACAGCAACTCTGATTATTGCTGAAGGCCTTTCCTGAGGTTGAACTGTTAAGTGTGTCACAAGGTTTTTAGATCTTGCTTATTTGAGCAAGAAGAGATTCGTTCAAGGAAGTTAAGCCACTTCTGGCAATTAAAACAAATACAATGCTCTCATGTTAAATCCTCCTATGCCCGCGAGTGCCCTTTCCACCCAGCTGGCAAGCAGCTGCTCTACAGTCTTCTGCAGTTATTTTGGTAGCAGATACAGGTGGGCAACCAGCATCTCCAGAATGAGCTATTTATTGTTAGGAACGAAAAGGAGGATTAGGCTTATATGTTCTTAGCTGGGTTAGAAACTGCTGCCTTCATCTCCTTAAGCTTGGAAAATATAGAGTTCTGCATCTGAATTTTTACAGAATTATGTGGCTTATCTGTGTGGGTTTTGTACTACCAATAACTCCATTACATATTCTGTTAAGCAAAAACGTACAGACTGCCCTTTCCTTTTAGTCGAGCTCTGGACTGAGAAGCCGTACACAAGAACCAGGGAAATAACAATCACAGTTTAGCTGGTTTCCTCTTCCTAGAATTTCTACAAAAAGATCTGCTGTAGTTCACACAATCCAAATCGGATCTTAGAACATGACTTGCACCTACCCAGTACGTGTAAGCGTTGAAAGTTGCTGGATTAAAGTTTTGCAGTCCTGCCACTGAATTGCACTTCATGAAGTCAGCACGATTCGCTCTTTGCCCTTCATTCATAATATAGCACGCGCACCCAAACACACGTGAATTTATGCCATGGCCTAGGAAAGGCACCATGCAGTTATGAACAAAACCACCGAACTGGTCATGTCATCTGAGGAAACAGACCTTACCCAACTGTTCCGTATTTCCCCCTCCACCATAGCTATGCACGGTGTGAGAGTCGCTGGCCTACCTACAAAGGATTTTCTACTGCCACTACCAGAAGCAGAAACCAGCCTTGCACAAGGAGAGCTGTCAAGTTTTAGAAATATGGTGAGAAACTGAATTTACCACCAGATCCTCCAGTGATGAGCTGTCACTGATAACAAGGTCATTGAACTGGTCCTGGATTTGATCCATTGTTTGTGGGAGATCACGGGCTGGAATAAACCATTCGTGCTCCTCCTCTTCTTCCAGCATCTCTTGGAAACAGCGCTCAATAAATTCTTCTTCCCACAATTCCTCTTCAATCTACACAATGAGAAGAAATGGCTTTATCAAAGCTATTGAGAGGTTGGGCCTTTATTTCAGGTTTGTGCACCCAGCTGACCATCTTTCTAGCACTTGCACTAGGACTTCTGGCAGAACACCCTATTTCTGCTGTAGGAAGGCAAGCAGCTTTGATTCTTTCGCACGGAAAAGCGCATTGTCCCAGGAACTCAGGTTGCGGTAAGATGAGAATGGCAGGACAACCCATCAGTCCTAGCTGTCTGGTCCACATGCTTACAGCAGAGAACTTGTTACCAGCTCAAGGAGAAGGAGAACATAGGTTCTAAGTCAAAATCTCAGCTGTGCCACCTAGTCTGGACCGAACCCACCATTTAACCTAGGTAAAGTACGAGGAAGGGAACCAGGGATGATGTGTGCAGCCGTGCAACATGTACACTCAATAGAAAAATGCCCCATAAGACTTAAAAAATTACTGCCTGTCACGTGGAGCAGGGAATAACAAGCATCTCCTAGGCCACAGATTACATTTTCACACAACGTAGTTCTCGTAAGAAACTCCACACAATCACAGCAGTCATTAAGACCACTGACCTGCAGTACAAATCAGCTGACGCAGAACTGACATGCATTGAGGAACATAGATTAAAGGAAAGTTTTGCTTGGTTGTTCAGTAAACAAGTTTTGAAGGAGTTGATCCTGACAGGTTTTCTGTGTCCTGCGTCACAGTACTTAGAGTGGAAAGCATGGAAACAGATGATGACATGAATGATTTGCCAGACATAAGGGAGGAGGGGGGAAAAAAAAAAGATCAGAACAGATTAAGTGCATTTAATGGAAGCTTCAGCAAGTTTTCCCATCTATCCTTCACCCTGAAAATCAAACATGCACTAGATCCTGAGATGGAAATAGTTACACACCAGAAAAAGTCAAAAAAGTTAGCATCAGAGTTCAGGATTCCCATAAAATCTAGGCCCCCTATCCTTGCGGCAAGCGCACTCACCAGCTCCCTTAGTACTTAAGATACACAGTACGCAGCTCTTGGGGGACAGGGACTCGTTACCATACGCTTTAAGTGACTGTCCAGACAATTCAAGCCCTGCATGAAGCAGTGACTTACTAATTTCTTCAGAAAACCCAGTGCAAAGCACCCCAGCACAGGCAGATTAGTGCTCCAGTTTCCAATCCTTCTTTTGAGGCACCGTCTCCTTCCTGTGTGGGGGTAAAGGAAACCGTGGGCACAGTCACAAGTTAATATTACAACAGCTGTTGCCCAACTCCAGGTGTTTTGTTACATTGCTGCACACCTACAGGTGCCTCCAATGGAGGTTCCAAGAGTCCTAAGTAAAGTTTAATTACCCAAATGGCTTGAAATTAATATTGCCACAGTTTGTATTCCCAGCCGAAGTTTTGACTCGTTCAGCTTCACAGAGAGATGTGCCTACAGGGGCAAGGGAACAGGATCTCACACGGTATTTGCCTGCCTGAATAAAAGCGTTCTCCTCTCAGGCTCCCATCCCTGTTCTCTTAAAATGGAGTCTGTATCTGATAAATAGTTAATTCACTGCACAACTCAGCTCATACCCCAAGCACTGCACATCCTGTATGCTAACTAGAGTCGAGTCCCTGAGGAGGAAGAAACCCACCAAACAGGAAACAACGTTGAGACCATCCTGGCGTATGCACAAGAGAACATAGATTGTGCGAGCAACCTGAATTTGAAACTAGCTTTGTACCTACTTGCACCCAATAAAGAGCTCTAAAGAGAGAGCAGGAGACTTACATTTCATAAGCTTACACTTCTGAGCCTTCAGCACTGCCACGCTTTTGCAGTACAGAGAAAGCAGCAATCTGAGCAACAAGATGAAGCAATGATTATTATGAAAAGGGGAATGGAAAGAGGGGGCTCTCCCCAACCTCCGCTGGAGGGAAAACTGCATCCAGATAGAAGGGGGAAGATGAAATCAAAGCTTCCTTCCAATGAGGTTGCAAGGACCAGCTTTAAAGTATTAAGCAACCCAAACAGAACTGTCACTCAACAACTATGTCCACCAACTCCCTTACTAACAGCCCTGTTGATAAGGCACATTTGCACCTGAACTTATCCAATTTGAAACGACCACACCTGGCACGCTTGCCCAAGCTAAAAATCATAACAGCTCAGTGCCCTAGCAAGATCAGTGCTTTCCAACATGCCACATGTTAAGCCTGTCGACTATATTTTTTTTCCTCCATCCTGAAGAAGTATGGAATTAATGGATGCATGAGAACATTCTGCACTTCCTATATTTTCCAACAATTTCATAGAAAACAAATATTTATTGTTAGAGAAACTATATCCGTCCCCCAGAATCATTCTAGCAAGCCTACCTAGAAACCCTGGCTCTAAAGGATTCCCAGTCCTGTACACTGGTTGTTAGGCCGCAGCACCTCTCCCTTAAGCTAGAAAATAGCAAGGCACATCACAACACATCTACACAGGGAAACAACTTGCCTGCCTGTTAAATTCCTCTTCGTTTTCCATCCACATGTACTCCGCAAAGGGATTGTCATCTTCATGAGAATGACCATTTATAATCACATCTTCATTGATGATGCTTGGGCTAGTACTGCTGCGACTTGGATCTTTCATGGCTGCGTCTTTGTTTTGACGTCTACAATTAAGAAATGCAGTAATTAAAGATGTGCAGATTCACTCATCACCCTGCTTCTGCACAGACGCCGCCCAAGGGAAAGCTGCACCTGTATTTCAGGGCTCCAGGTAGCCTTGACATGGCAGTAGCAGAGTGAGTAAAAACCACACGAAACTGAGTTCTGCTAATAAGCCAACCATCATAACAAGTGGAAGAACATCATAAGCTCGGTTTTTATTGTGTACAGATTAGAGCGACTTCCCCAAATTAAACCTCACCAAATCAGCAAGAGCCAAGCACCAAGGCTGATGAAAAGTGGCAGAAAAAATAGAAAGGATGCATACTTGCCAATAGGAGGAGAGTATCTGAGGCAACATTCAGGGAACAAAGGAAAATTTGCTTTTCAAAATACATTTAAAACTCTCACCTGCGTTTTAGCAAGCTTCCCTGGAAATAAACTGCCCAGTGTCCATACTGTTACAGAGACAGCATGCAACACTTCGGGGGAATTTCCAAGGAAATACATGATTGGGAAAAACTTCAGTGCAACTTTTAGACTACCCAAGTCCAGTTGCAAGAGCTTACATGTGATTGCATGAACCAACTTGCACGGACATTTCATTGCTCAGAAATCCTGCAAGCCCTCAGAGGCAGAAGCTATGATGCACCGATTCTTCAGAGAGGCAATTTGGCATTACAGGTTTTGTAGCTAGTCCATTAGCAAAAGCCCCCGATTGAGACATTTCAGATAAAGACAACATCAGAATGAACCAGAAGACAGTACATGCTTGCCTCTCATCCCACTTCATTAATGTGGATTGAGTCACATCTGGAGAGCGCTCAACTTTTCTGCGTGTCCACAGTACATGATATCACAACGTCCTGAACTCGAGGAACGAAGGTAGAGTTGGTAAAAGTGTTTTGTTCCACCTAACCACAGCTAAAACAAACCAGGACAAGTCTCAATTGCAGTCTGAATCTTTGTCAGAACGACGATATTGAAGCCTTTCCATAAGGCTGGTAAGCAATACAAGTTCAGATACCCAAGCCTCTTCATATCCAAGTTTTTTTTATATATATATTATATATATGTACATACACACAAGTGCATACATGTGTATATATACATATATGTATATAAACATACACACATGTATAAAAATAAAAAATCCCCTTTGTGTTGTGATCCAAGTGAGATAGCCCTGTTTTTTTCCCTCCCACACCATGTTTAAGTACAGACACTAATATTGGAGATGCTGAATATTTTGACCAGAGTAAGCAAGATGTGAGGCAACGATATCCAAAAAGCCCAAAAAACAAAGAAGCCCAACAAACTCAAACATTTCTCATATCTTTTGGTATATTCTAAGTGGGAGGGGAGGGGGGGAGGCTGTGCCAACTTCCAGCAGCCCAACTTCTCCTGCGACCTGTATTCATGAGGTCAAGTTTGTTCTGTAACATTACTCATTTGCAACTGACAGCAATTTCAAATTTAGGACCGAAGACTGCTAAAAATTTGCAATGAGATAATGCAGCAGTAAGCAAAAATATTTTTGTTTCATCACCCAGTCAACTTTTTAGCTATTACTCGGCATGTCCAAATGCAGTAGAAGAGGATATCAAAATACAGCCTCCATTGTTACTACAATACCAGAGCTTAATGCACGGCAGCTCATGTTTTCTCTTCATATTCCGATTGATCCTATTAGCTATAGGATGAATTTAAGTTTTGGCTCAATACCTTGTCCTTGATAACACCAAGTCAAAGACCTGCTACATCCAAATGATCAGTTAAGAAAAGCAGAGGGAAGAAAAAAAAGGAACTTTCCTGGTTTATTCTATTTAAGGTTTTTAATCAAAGGCAAAGCCAAGTACGGAAATCAGTTTAACTCCCTAGGAAATACCACAAATGAGACCAGAAACTAGACAACTCTAGCAACAGAAAACAGGTTATTTTTGATGTTCTTTCAAAACAAACTTGCAAAGGAGTACAGACATCATTTAACATAAAACAGGAAGAGACATTGCATTTAACACCCCAGTTCAAGCATGAAACTGTTTTAAACAACTGCAGATAACAGGCCTAAATGAAAAAGACATCAAAGTCTAAAATGCCTAATTAATTTCTTCTTTTACTGGCAAGTGTTTTCACGTTTTCTTTTGTGGAGGGAATATTGATATTAATATTCCACAGGGCTCTCTGCACATCAACAATTTACACCACAGGTGATCAACTTTGCATTAACAGAGCAAAGTACTCAGGCCCAGCTGCAGGGAAGGTCTGTACAAAGAACACTGCACCCAGACAATTCCAAAAGGGTGACAAAGCCTTGTTTTTGTAAAAGCCTAAAAGGTTGATTTGTTGAATCATGGGCTAGTTCTCCAAATTCCTAGACATTAAAACAGAACACAACCTATTTGATTTATAAGGAAGGGAGGGGAAGTGCAGTATTTCACTTTCTGACTGAAACAAGTTTTTCCATTACTGCTCAAGAACGATGTTGATGGTTATTTTTGAGAAAGATATGAGGCTTTAACCTGAATATATGTTATGCCACCAGAAAGATATCTGATGAAACCCTAAGCCTGCTAATGTTTTCTATAGGACAATGTGTAAACAAACATTTATTCTGCATTAATAGTAAGCAAGCCCCAGGCCAGCGCATTAGTCACAGCACTCCTTGTAATTTGATTTTCTGCAACTCATAATAAAATACACTGCATATGGAACTTTTCATTTCACCATTTCAAGGTACAAATCAGTTGGCCTTCTATGCTCATTTGTGAGAACAAAATTAGTCTCAGCTGTTTCACCAGCATTTGATACAGTCCTTTTAGTGATGAGCTACAGGCAATTCTAAAGACRGAGAGCCAAAGGCCAGTTTAGTCTTGCAACAAGTCACAATCCCAAACGAAGGTTGCTGCGGAAAATAAAACACAGTGAAAGGCAACACGATGATCAAGAATAAAAATAATCAATTTTCAGTCTGTGACKAGGTGGAGAGTAGACAGCCTCAAGGTTCCTTACAGTAAAACAAGCAATATAACATTAGCAGTGCTGGCAAAGAGAGGATATGGAGAAAATATACTACCATAACAATATCCTCCTTCTGAACACTGACCTGGCATTTGGTGCTCACTCAGTCTCAAATTATCCCAGAATTCAAGGGGGGGGAGGGGGAGAATGAGGCATGAAGGGAGAGAGCAGGGAAAAAAAAAAAAAGAGTGTATAATGAAAGACTGAAAAAAAAAAAACAGGATTTATCTTAGGAAAGGAGTCAGAAACTAAGTGTCCCACACCCATAGCAACAGCACTTTTAGTGAATGAACTAAAGGAAAATTGCTCTCTGCACAAAATAAAGGCAGGAACCTATTACTCCAGAACATCGTTAAGGTCTGTTAATCTGCTTTTCTGAATTTTGCTGTGTTTATAGCAATGAAAAGATCTAGACCAACCAACATTAATACACAAAGCTTTGTGATTGAACACTTGGTGTTTAAATGCCAACCACAGAAGAGGATGATTAACACCTCCTTTAGAAGGTAAGGTCAATCGGTCTAACTCCATTCGGCAAAACCTAGGTCTCCATGCCCTTAAAAAGAAAAAAAAACAAGAAATTCCCCACAAGCATCCAAAAGCAATGCAGAACAGCAAGCAGCACATTCAGGTTTTAGTAGCAGATGAAGTTTTAAAAAAAGATGTATTAGTAGAGTAGGGAATACTTTATACTTCTGCAGAAGATAAGTGTTATTTGTTTATTCAGTGGTGAATATTCTTCTGACTCAGGAGTGCTGGCCAAGTTTCTCGTTATCTAATTAGATTAGCAACAGGCAGTTATCAAGCAAACTGATTATACTGTGTTTAATAGGCTTCTTAATCAACTTCATGAAGGATGCCAACACCACCTCATACAAACACACACTTGAAAGCTCTGCACTTAAGTCCATTCATTTCACAGTACGCTAGTACTAAGACCAAAACCAAGCTGGCCGTGAACAGCACAGCTGTCGCAGGGACGAAGAGCTCTGCGGAGAACTGGCCAATCGACTCAATTAAGGAAATCTCTTGCAGGTGGAGAAAGTTCACTTCCCAAAACGCCGAGCGCCGCTCCCAGTGCCTACGCTGCCAGATACCGTTGAGCAACGGCATTAATGGCATCTCCCCGCCTAAGCTGGAACAGGGAAAACCTGCTTTTTGGCGTGGGGGTACGCTGAGCTCGCCAGCCGCCTTTGCGCGGATAGCACCTCCACGAGCGGGTGGGGCGGGCGGAGGGCTGTCGCGGGCACCCCGCGGGCGCAGGGCGCTCCCCCAGCGCCGCCGCCGCAGGCCCGGGCGCCCTCCCCGC
>NW_020449597.1:174085-206325 GCF_003343035.1 Apteryx rowi | reverse complement strand
TCGGGCCTACCTGCGCGGAGAGCGAAGGGCCGCGGGTGCGCACGCCGGCTCCGAGCTGCTCTGCCGCCGCCTCGTCGCCGCTCTCGCTCGGGCTCCGCTCCCTCCACCCCGCTCCCTGTCCAAACACAACAGCCCGGCCGGACGTGAAGTCACTTCCGCTACCTGTGTGACCGCACAAGCCCCGCCCCCTGCTCCCCCGGAACCAGACGGAGGAGAGAAGCCGGCCAGCAGAGCGTGCGGAGCGCCCAGCCGCCAGCCTGGGGCGGGCCGGGAGGTGGCGCACTGCACGCCGGGAGCTGTAGTCCGCGGCGAGCGGTGCCGCCATCTTGGGAATTCCGGGCTGGTCGCGAAGGCAGGGCCGCGCTGCATGCCGGACCTCGTAGTTCCTGGGGAGCGGCCGGCGGCGCGACCTGCCATTTTGCGCGTTGGCGTGGGGCATGCCGGGGCTCGTAGTCCCAGAGGAGGACGGCAAGCCTCCATCTTGTAGCGCCAGGCTGGGATGGAGGCGACGCGCGGTGCAGGCCCGGCTGCCGCACACGGTCCCGAAGGCAGGCGGCCGCTACAGGCTTGGCCTGAACAGCTGCCGTTGTCAGCTTGCCCGCACACCGGCTTTGCACGAACCTTGCACTGCTAAGGTATAATAAAATACAAAGTCAGGACTTCCATCTAAAATTTATTTCTACTATAGAGACTCTGCCTTGATCTTTAATGATCCTCGTGGACCTGTTTTTCTAAAATAAATTTTGGAGCAGAAACATTCCCAGAGAAGCGTGCGCAAAAGCACCTTGTGCCTAAGGAATCTTCCATCCCAGGGCACCGTGCCAGGCAGGAATGCTTTTCTCCGTGTTTCGGCCTACGCTACAAGCGGAGCATTACGAAGCCGACCCTCCGCCGGAGGCAGCCTTGCACGCGCAGCCAGCAGCGGCAGGGCGCAGCTCGCGCGAGCTGGGCTGCCTCTGCCCGGGCTCCAGGTGTGCGCTCAGTGCCCGAGACCGTGTGAAATCGCGGCTGGTCGCGGGATCCTCACGCCTCAGAGGCTGCAGGATCGCCTTTCCTATCGCTGCAGTTTTGCTAGAGCAGAATTTGGCTGGCTGCCTCCTGTCTCAAGTTTAATCGCCCAGGCAAGGCGCAGCTGCCTTGGACTGGTTTAGCGCATGCTGCTCTGTTGCTCCTTACTGTAAGTAACTACAGCTCCTATTACTGCCTGAAAGATGAGACGTTGCTGAGAAGGAAAATCCTGTAACTGTCTAGACAAGCACCGAGGATCTAATCTGGTATCAATCACACTAAGAAATGAATAGTCCTTAAAAACTCTTCCAGTTCAGGGCAAACCTGCCAAGCTGCTCTGATTGCAAGGGGCCTAGTACGGTGTTGCTATACAGAGAGGGAAAYGCAGCGGCTTAAGCAAATACAGCTGGCCATATGCAACGCTTGGCTTCTGCAATTTTGCATCCCCGTCTGGCTAAGCATAGAGCTCATGTATTCTGAAAGAGCAGGAGTGGGAAAAGGCTTTGGGGGAGCRTTAATTAGAAAAAGTTGCCGGGTTGCAGCTTAAGTATTCTCAACCCCTTTTCAGTCTCACTGGGGGCATCAGGCTACGTCAGCAAAGAACTGGTCCCTGGGTTTCGCAGAGGGCAGAGGAATTTAATACTAACAATTTTTAACATGATGGCTGTTTTTAAAACCAATCTTTCTGCACAGGAGTCATGAGTTTTAAGGCCCTAGGAGATAATCAACTTCATCAGAGATCTTTTTTCTGGAACCTCCATTAAGCGCCTGAACTTCAACCCTCCCCCCCTTTTTTAAAGGTAGGTGGCAAACTTTCTGCAGTAGGAAATGACTCTCTCCTTCAGACACTTCCCGCTTACAGAGGACACAGAGGTTTCAACAAAGATCAGAGCCATGCTGTGCTGCTAGTGGTGTTCCCCACCCTTTACAGTAGAGGCTTTTGCTGTCCTCTAGCCTGCACAATCTCTTCAAGATCAAAGACGACCACCAACTGAGTTAAAGACTCTTGGTTCCAACGTTAAGACTGCCGTTCAAGCCACTGATAAACACAGTATACTCTGACTTGATCTGGAATCAAAATGCAATGCAGGAAAACAATCTCCACTCACATCAGTTCTGTTACTGCAGGCTCATAAGCTAACTGCCATAAAGAGCAAAATACCTGTCCAACAGCAAATTAGGAAATACGTGGCAGAGAACATTTCTGCTCACAACAGCAAAGCCCAAAAGTGTATGTAACTGAGGACTAAGTTGCAGAGAAACTACAAAGTCATTCTGCACTAACAGGAAAATTGCCATTAAAGTGGTTAAAAAGTTACCAAATGTGAACAGAATTTTTCAGGCAGCAAGAACATTTAGTGAGCTAGCAATGTACAGACCAGCTTGATAAATTTAGCTCTTTGCATTACCACCTGTTAGGCTGGAAAGCCTCTTGTGCTATCAAAACATTCATGTAGGCTGCTTTTTAAGGAGGAAAGAGGCTGCTTGAGAATAACGGAATTTCATTATCTTTCCTCTGCTCTGCCCCTTACTTCCTCCCTTCCAAATTTTAGCAAGGGATAACCAATTCTACATAAATACTTGGCCTCCCAGAGTGGATTTAAAATTTGGGGTTTCTCAGATTTTCTGTAGATTAAATTTCTCCCTCGGATCAAACATTTATACCGATTTCACTGTCCTTCAGTCACCGTTAGCAACTTCTTTAACAGAGCCTGCCTGAGAGCTTTGTCTACAGCCTATCATTCTTACGCTCGCTAAATGCTTGCCTTCTAGCCAAGTACGACCTTCAAACACCCCTGCAGGTATCCTCTCTAAAAATCAAAGCCACTCTGTTCTTATTCCCACAATGTCCACCTACATATTGGCTTTTTGATCTATAGTGGAGCCTTCTTTTTCTATTAATTTCCCCCAGTACTCAGCAGGCCCAGGGCCTAGTTGCATCTCTGCTGAAATACGCTCTACACAAAGAGGTGACAGCATCTAGAGTTATTTTTCTAAGCTGAAATGGCATCTAAATTACGCAGCCAACATCTAATATTTGATGCTGAAGGCTCATGTTCTACTCAGTTTCCCCCCACCCCTTTAAAGGTGCAAACTGATACAGTAATTTCCAAAGATTAGGGAGTCCATGGCAAGGCTGCATACCACTCTGCCATCTAAGGGTGTTCCTGGCATCGGCCCTCCAGCTTAAGTTCTGCTGAAGCCTTCTTGTCATCAGAAAGAAGTGTAATGCATACATTCATTCCACGTCCTTAACGTGTAAGCAGAAGACACGTATCAGCAGTCTAATTGTTGTGACTTATTTTTTCCTTATGTATGCAAATGTCATCTTACATGTGTATAGCTGTGAAGGCTTTTATATGCAGCCTGTTAAGGTTTTGAAAGTGCACATGATGGGCATCTAACTTCCAGTGATTTCAGAAACTGAGGGTTGAAGCAAGCAAAGGATTTTTGATCTCTGAATTCAGACTATGCCATAATTACTTTATGCCTATGGCTTCTTTATGTTTAGACACTTAACATGATGCAACATCTTACTACAGTTTAATCCCTGACAGTTACACAGGTTAAAGTTTACCACAGACTGAGGACACCAGATGCAAGATCACTGAACTGCGTAGCTATAAGATGTGTGTAATAGGTAAGTAAAGGCTACTTTAAAAATAAAGCATACAGAGCTTTAGTAGTATTTTAATATATTAATCTTAAATGCACATGTTGTAAGGAAATGTTAAAATGTCAGGGGGAGGGAGAGAAAGGRAACCTTGTAATTCTGCCTTTCCCCTTCAAAATAAATTCTTATCTACCATCTTTAGAGAAGTGGGATGACTGCCAAAGATTAAATAAATGCTTTGATGTCAAGTCCTCTGCTTGACTGATAAACTAAACAGCCTCTTGGAGATGGATGAATGAGAAGTGCCATTATAGGCAAGCTGGTCCAAGTACCTCCTTGTGACTTATGGTCAAAATTGTCCTACTGCAAGACTTCTGTTGCATGCACTGTAAATTTCTTTTCGAGGCCTGGATAAGCAGTAGAGTATTCTAAGACTAAACACCTTCACCACATTATGTTTAATTGTTACGTTGTTCATCGGTTTTGTAAAAACACAACCAATACTTTACATATTAATGAATGCCATGTATAAAGCAGGAACTTATTTTGTTAGAAGTAGTGCAGGAATGAATCATTGCATATTAAAAGTTTTAGTTTAAAAATCTGGATATGCTGTTTAAATAAAAACCTGCGCATTAGTTGATTAGCATTTCACCACTATATACAGTTAGTCCCCAGAGCAACTGCTACAATCAGTGTAGAAAATGTTTACATTTTTACTTAATTCTCACCTAAGAGCGATTGTATCCCTTCTTTTTCTGAAGATGTAACAACAAAAGTAACATAGTGTGGAGTCAAGTTATTAGGACTGTCCTTTTACAAAATACACCATCTTGTGTCTGCTAGATGTATCTGCTTGTTTCAATGACTCAACTTCATCAGGATTCAGACTCCTCCTTTGTAAACCCTTCTTAGCACCGAAGACTCATTGTTAGGCAAAAAGGGTCAGGGTGAAACTACTGTCCCAAATTATTTTTGTCCGACAGAACTTCAGCTTAGATGAAAATGCCATGAAATCTACAAAGATAAAACCATCAGCAGAATATACCTAGCTGGTTGAACAAGTGGTATTTTAATTTGTCTGGAAATGGAAGAGGTTTTAGAAAAGAGAAAGAAAAGTTACGTAGTAAGCCGCCAAATCATAGGTGTTAAAACATGCAAATTTTAAAAAGAGAGCTAGACTTTCAGTGTGGTACCATGAACACAGGAGTCAGAAGTTCAGTGAACACATTGGTTAACATGCCAAACATCTAGAACAAATTACTTTGCCTAGCTTTGTTTATTGGTAAATCACTTTAGTAACCTGAATTCACAAATAAGCAGTAAATAACAAAAACTACAGATAAACACAGGTTACACATGCAAATTCCTGTTCACATGTCACATGTGCAGGTACATTAAGAGCACAGTTCTAAAGATTCTGACGAAACCAGATTTTAACAAAAACAATTTTAAAATGCAGGTATGAAAATTACATGTGAAGAATATAAAGATACCTTTTTACATTTCAGGACTCAAATGCTGCTTTTGAATATACCAGAGATGTACGACAGCTACAAGATTCAAGTAAAAGCAGGAAGAGCTCAAGGAAATAATACTGGTCAGAGGAGAATGGGCATTTACTTTTCACTAAAAATACACAGAATAGCTGAATAGGAAAGTCTATCAAGAGCTTAGAAAAAAATCACAAAGTTATAAAGCTGACTAATCACTAATTTTCCTATATGCTAGATAACAGCAATGACATTAAAAGAAACTGCAATTCAACATTTAAAAATGCAACTTACATTTAAAGACTTCAAAAGTGAAATGCAATGACAGCCTTACACTCCAAATTAAATATCTGCTAGGCTCAGACTGAGATATGGAATGTTCTAGATGAAATAAAAATACAATGTTACTTTTTATTTTTTATTGAGAATGGGACTGAAAGACAATTTTTGAAGCTTGAAAGTAGTAAATTTCACTTAAATGAAGTTTACTTTTCATAAATGAGCTTTTCACAAGGGTGCAAGATTTTTTCTTTAATAGCTTGAAGTGTCAAAACGAAAACTTGTTGCCATTCCCACATTAAGAACAAATTTTTGTCATTAACTTAACTGCATATGCTTTTTGCTACAACATTTAACACATGAACAGACCTATAACGCCTACTGTATTTCACTAAAACAAAACAAAAAAAAGAATACAGTATCTTCATCTACTACTTGTACTGCTTTTAAAAAAGATTAACATTAAAAACAAAGCCACTGTTTTCCTCACATCCTTCTTTCCTTTTAAGCTTCTTTCTTTTGTCTGTGGTCTTCTGCCATTTTATCCAGAATTTTCTGTCGAAAGAAAACAACCATATTTTGGATACATTAAGCAGTCTCTTGCAGTCGCAACATTAACACTTCAAACATAAATCCAATTTTAAATTGATGGCTTTAAAACCTGTGAATATTAACTGCAAAGGTCTTAAACAAGACTGGCACTTCTCCACGGTCCACATACAGAAATGACATGGAACTCCTCTGAAACATCAGGCTTATCCTTAAGTCATTGAACGTGCCGCTTACCAATGGTAAACACCAAAACAGCAGCCTCTACAAGCGTTTACCTGGCCCTGCCATTAATGCTCTCCTAGGAGGCTGCGTGACCTGGCAAGCTAAGAGAAATCACTTTCCATTCTGTCATGGACTTTTGACAGGGGTTGTGCCACTTACCTGGTCCAAGTTTGCCATCTATACAGCCAGGGACAAAACACTCCCCTCCCTTAGAAGGGTCATTGTAGAAATTAGAGGAATTTGTAATAGCTTTAATAATATCCRATAGTGATACCAAGTCATCTGTTTATCTTATTGCTCTCAGAGTGAGCCAAAATGGATTGCCAGATAGAGAAATGCCTTGCCCTTGTGAAACAAAAGCTGGATTTCTCCCATTCCTCCCCCGATTCTACAAACATACTACTAATGTTACCAGTCACCTGTGCCATGGAAAAAGCAAAGCAAATCACGTTTCATTTAAGTGATAAAACTAATAAATTGCTAACAACTCTCTGGATCATTTCCCCCCCCTTCCCCTGTTTACATCAAGTATTTCAAGTCCCGTAACCAGGTACACCTCAATGGAAAAAAGAAAAAAAAAAAAGCTATGGGTGATGGATGAGGTGGTTTTTTTACTACGAGGTTCTGCGTGCTAGTTGATTTTCTGATCTAGTCCCTCCTTGCTGATGTTTTTTCCTTTGTGACAATCATTTGTGCCATCTGCTTTCAGGGGCCCTGTGTTTGTTTCAGGCTTCACTATTGCAAAAAGAAAGCAAATTTTCAAGCCTGAGATGCCTGCTTCTTCCTTTCTGTGGAGCCCCCAGGCCTAGCTGGCAGCTCAGCAATCAACTGATATGAAATCAGCTGATGTGAACAATGCATTATTAGAGTTTTGTTTAGGATTTCCCTTTCTCAAAGGTGATATTTAAAAGCAGCTCGCAATACACAAAAATGCAGCAGCAGCATAATCATTCATGCCATGCAATCATGTGATACCTCATCCAGTTAGAAACTGTAAAACATGCTCACAAAATCAGAAGTTGCAAATATGATTTTTTAAAAAATAGATAAATATGTAAGGTTTCAGCTTAAGTGCTGTTGACTGATTAAAAATACCCTCAAAGGGACAAATGGAAGAGAGTTGAGTCATTTGTATTTACTCTGCACCACTAATTCTAAGGCTGGCCTCTACTCAAATCAGAATGCCCTCTCGAATCCAAATTTATGAAAAAAATCCTGGAGCCCATCTTTTAAAATGTCTATCTTGTATATTATTTTCAAAAAATGAAATTTTGGAGAGCTTGAACTAAAAATTATAGAATAAGCCAATTTCCACTGCCTGAAAACTTTTTTTTTTTTTTTCTTTTTCAGTCCAGTCTCATTCAGATCTATTCCCCAGGAAAGAATCACGCCAGTTAAAATGAACAAGTTTTTGCCTTACCTTCAACTTTTGATAATGAGGAAGGCTGCTGCAATGGGTCTTTTTTGCAACATCTTCATTTGTGTAGAACAGGGAACACAATTTGCAATAAAACCCTGTTTTGGGTACCACATAATTCACACCTAGAGAAGTAAACACCACAAAATAAACTAAGAGATCTACTCTACATCATTTTTTTTTTTAAATGTCATATGTCATTTCAAGCTAAATCTTAAAACCATAATTCACTTTACATTAAAAGCTGCTTTCTCTTTGAATGTCYTTGTTTTAGTCTACTCAAGCCAGGGACCTAGTAATAACTAAATATGCGCAGATTATTATTTTTATTTTTTTAATCAACCTTTCAGATTAAGGGTCCATTTTATCGGTTTCTTCAAGAGAACTAACAATGTTCTGTGATTAGTTTGAGTTTTGTATATTTAGTATGAATCTAAACTAATACCACTACTGCGATTTGTGCTATTAATTGGACTTGTGTTGCTAAAAATATACCTCTTCCAGTTTAAATTCTGGCTAAGGAAAGTGTTATGGAAAACTGTATGAAAATAAAATAAAAAAAAAAAAAGAAAAAAGAAAATACTAGGGGCAGGGGAGGAGTGAAGAAGGGGAGAAGAGTGGGAAGCCCTAAAATGAAATGGTAAGCCTTGCCCTTGCTTCAAATGCTCAGAGCCAATGCACTGCCAGAAACAAAAGTTAAATGAAATGAGAAATGCTAGTGCAATGCACAGAGATGTATTTGAAAAGAAACGGAAACAGCCTTACCGACAGGAATGTTTGGTTGGTATGGCCCAATCCTAAATTCATCTGGGATAACAGATTTCTCCTGGATATTCTTTGTTTCCTGTTCATCCTGAGTGTCTGTGTTTTCATGGGTGTTTTTCTCAGTATCCTGTGGTGTTGTGGTATCAGAAGCTTCAACAGTTTCGGTCTTCAAATTATCTTCAGTTTTGGTTCCATTTTCTAACGTTTCATTTTCCTGCTCTGGCTCCTCAATCTTGTCTACCTTGATTTCTGCCAAGCTATCATCGTTTTTGCCAGCAGATTTTACTGCCAAACCTGACTTGCGAAGTTTTTGATGATCTGAGTCTTCTTCATCACCAACCTCATCTAGAGTGACAAAACCTTCCATGCTCCGTGGAAAGCCACCCACGTAGCGCTGTTGAGAAAATGTTTTCTTTATGTCAGCTTATTCTTAAATGCTTCCCTCAAACTGGCTTAAATTGCAGCAGAGAAACATCTCTAAACTCCCTGGAAAAATCCTAAAATTCTTCCCTCAAGACTTACCTCACTCATTCTAAATGCTATTCAAACATGCAGAAGTGCAACAAGTTCGTTTTAAAGGTACCCCCTGTCCAGGAAGCGGACATTCAAATCAGAGTAAATATTTCAGTACCATTAGTATGCCCACTCTTTTACTATGTCAACATGTGATACTCAAATTGAAAGTTTCAGTACATTTGGTCTCTCCTTACTTTGTAAATCCAAACATGAGTTTTTTAATTTAAGTGCATGTCATTTTGGAATGCAGAAGTTTTGGGTTTTTTTCCTGACCAGTCTAAGAGATCCTCAAATTCAAACTCAAATAAAAGGTCAAACCTTACCAGAACATTTCTGTTCCAACTTAATAAAATGAAAGTTTATAAAAGAAAATTTAGGAAACTCTTTTCAGCCATTTGGATTTTTCCTCACCCATAAAAAAAAAAAAAGGCCACTCCCCCCAAACCAACCTCACCACCATAAAAACCGTGCAGGTCTCTTAAAATCCAACTTCGATAAAAGATAGTGGATGAGTCTAAAATCTGATTTTTTCAGCATTCCTGCTGATATGGACAGACATCAATACTTCACATGTATAACAGTAATCATGAATAGACATGGCAGAAGTAGCACTAGCTTTAAAACTATGCTCTAAGAACGTAGGTCTTTGAGGAAAAAAGTTTGGGTTTGAGGCAGTTTATCAAAAAGGATACCCGCACAGCAAGAAACAACCACTGCAGTCTCACCAGGCAGTGTTAATCCCAACTTCACGTAACTAGCTTCCCAATAAAGGGATCCCCAAAATTGAAAGCCATGCACACTGCATTCATTAGAGTAAGGACTGTGCCTTACTTCTTTTACAAAACAATATTCCAGTCAATATTTAAAGTTACTGACACTGCATACTGGCCATTTTGCATGCTATTCCACACAGCAAGTATGCTTGAAACAAAAAAAGCAGCTGGTAGGAGATAAACAACCATGACAGTGTGTATGTGAACATTTGGTGAGAAAAAAAGGAAGATTATGGTAAATAGCACATGACTGGAAACACCTTGAAACTAATTTTTTTCATTTGAAAATGGGTCTTGGCTAACCCAAAATGTACTTATCGAGGTTTCTAGCTAGCTAAGGCTAGACATACCTATGATTTTGTCCAGTCTAACACAGTCTGCAGTCTCAAATAAATCATTTTTTAAATGTCATCGTTCTGCTTTGTGCTCAAAAGGCCAACTACCTCCAGTCTCATGAGAAACTGCTAGGGAGAAAATAGTTCCTGGCTGCTGCTTAGTATTAGTCCAACAAGGAGCAAAACAAAACCCAAAACAGCCAGGGAAGTGACGTGAGTGGAAGCCCAATTATATTAGTTTCTGTCAAAACAGAAAGACTGATTTATATGATTTCATTTGCAAGTTGCAGCCAATGGGATCTTTCATTTTCTTCACAGGAAGTTTAACACCTGTTTCTCTTCAGGTAAGCGTGACATGCATGTGTTTTAAAGACCCGCAGAAAAAGATCTGAAATAGAACACTGTGGCAAATTATTCAAGTTAGACTGTTTTCCCAAACTCGGGTACCTTGCCATACGATTACCTTTTTAAGCTTCTTCTTTGCGGCTGGATTTGCCACAACATTGCCTTCTGTTTTTATGGTCACATCATCAGCTGTGTCCTTTTTTTCTTCAGTAGTCACATCAGCTAAATTGGCAACATCTGCATCATCTCCTGCCGAGCTACCACTTTCCAACAGTGCTGCTGCTTCCTCCTCATCCACTAGCAGCTCATCTTCAGATTCAAGGAGTAAACTAGGCTCATCTTGGTCTGCCTGTTCACTACTTTTAGTGCCCGATGTCTCAGCAGCATCATCTGGTTTCTCCTCTTTCACTTTGTCTTCTGCACCGCCACTTTCAGGTTTCTGAGTACCATCTGTTTTAGACTTCTTATCGCTTGGAGAATCTTTGCTGTCTGGAGAATACGTTCTCTTTCTGTAAAGAAGAAAAAATACTTGCTGTAAATCAGAAGAGAGCCCAGGAACAACTGAAAAAAGTAGGGCACGTTTTCTAGTCAGGTCTGACAACACTGTGTTTGTTTAAGTTTAGAAAAGGGATGGCTGAGGGAAATAGGATACCATTCTTCAAATATGCAAAAGGCTGCTGCGAGGAGGAACTGTCCTTACAGGACAGAACAACTGCTGGTGGGTTTAAATTGCAGGAAGGCAAGGCTAATTAAGGGCTGGAACAGATTTCTTGAGGAGGCTGAAGAGGCTCTGAAATCCCCATCACTAGAGGAAGAGGGTAGGCCACATCTCAGGGCACAAAACAATGGACAAGATGATCCCAGAGCTTGCCAGACCTCTTTTCTGTAATTTCTGCGCTCTGGATAAGGTATTTTCATGTTTCTTTTAAACAACACTGTTTTAATAATAATAGGAATTACCTAGTTTTATCCTTTTTCAGTAGTTCAACTCCTTTGTTTGGAATCTAAAATAAAGAGATAAATAAATAGCTTTCATAATTCACAGTAGAGTATTATTTATACAAGTGTTACAGCATGAATTCAGACAGGACAGCACACTCTAGCCGAGCTCTTCCAATTATGTTATTCCACAAGCACTATTATACTGTGCCCACTACCAACCAAATAATTCATTGCTAAGCTGTCTCAAGCCTTACTAACCTAGAAATCCCCACTCTTTCTTCACCAAAATTAGCAGTTACCCAATACAAAAATAAATGGGATATCCTGCAGCAGAAAGTCACATACAACAAATCTTTTGTTTATAAACTGATTCAATGTGGTGCAAATAATGGCACAAACCTAATCTTAAACTATACTCTTCTCCTTACCATGAAGGGCAGGCTACAAGGAAAGCTTCTAAAGACTTAGGACATTTCACTTAATTAGGAATTACAGAATAGGAACTTTCATTTATACAAAGTATTAACATGGAAAACAAGTTCACGCATTGGTGTTAAGTATTTGAACTTGCCACAAACTATTTGGTTTTGGTGCATGATAATGTGCAATAATAAGGATTCTCCATACTCCCCAATAGAAAGCTTTTTTTCTTTTAAATTGTGGTTGATGAGACAGCTTGACAATTCAGATCTCTCCCACTTTTCTACCTTAAGTGCCTTAGTCCAATGGAGGAAAAGTCTTACAATTGCAATAGTGTTAGCCTTCAAATGAAAGCAGGCTACGCCATAACAAAATGATAATTGTAAGTTAAAATAATTCAGCCAACCCTTCTCCTTGGTATAGAAAATGAATGACACACACAAAAGTGCAGTTACATCATAAATTTTGACAAAGCATATTCTTAGAAATTAAATTGTGAGAATAAATACCTATCTAGGTAGCTGGGGTTAACAGCAACACCACCAGTGATTAAAGAGCTTTCTGGTACAAAAGTTTTGGATCATATCCAACACAAAATACACACATTCTGTTATAATACTTCATAGTTTAGAAATCCCTAATAATGCTTTTGTCTTTAAACAGGAATAAGTGTACAACAAAATGGACAAGCCAGTCACCTACTGTGAAAAGGAAGAAGGAAGTCAAGAATTAAGTGTACAAGTGGATAAGTATATAGTCCTGCCACCCAGCTTCTGATTTTATCATAAATCATCTTCAGAAGAGGGTGGGAAAAATCCACATTACAGGATGTTCTACACAGAGAAATTTTTAAATTAAAATTTGCACTGTCTGATTACTCTGTAATCTGAATTCTAAAATTTAAGAAATCTGAAAGGAAAATCCTTTTATTTTATTCTAGGGCTCAGAACACCACACTCATGCTAAATAACTGCATTTAAAGAGCCAGATAATATTAAACCGAATACTTTTATTCTACAAGTGGCTTTGAACCAGGAAGTGACAGTTGCCTTTTAATTCACTTTATACATTCAACTACAATTAAAAACATCAGTTTCTAACTAAAAAGACCTACTTACCCGTAACACCAGTTTCTTGTATTTTTCAGACAAATCCACCTTCACACATCTGCCTTGGAACCAAAGAGCTTTGTTGGCACAATGCTCAACCATAGCTAAAGCATCTTCTCTGGTCTCCATTTCAATGAAAGCCTGAAAAGATTAAAATACACATTCAAAATCCCTATGATATACACAGCACTTCCACGGGCAACGCTATTTAACTCAGAACGTAACATTCTGAAATGCCGAAACCAAATTACGAGGTTCAGCTCTATCCATCCTCTCCAAACTAATTGTGTTTTAATATTTACCAAAGTGCTCTAAAGTCCCTAGGTTTTGAATTAAGTAATGTCTGTCCTGTAGAAAGTTCTGAAATTAAATAACAGGTATTTAAATAATCTGCAAAAAACATCACCCTAAGGTGACATATGATTTCAAATAAAGAGCATCTTGAATATGAAACTCTTATCAGTTATTCGGTGCTAAGATTCGAGGAATTCTGGGGTAATTTTGAAATACTCCTTTTTTTGAGAGAGAGAAAGGAGAAAAAGGGGTCTGAAAGAGGAAGGCAGCAACTGCTGGTCCAAAAGCAGTGCTTCGTGAAATGCTTCTCCAAAAATCGAGTCTCTATGACACACTAAGTCTGCTGAACAAACCTTTGAAAACACATTTGGGCTACAGTATCATCAGCAGATAAAATCAGAGCTGTTTCTGCACCAAACCCAGAGGGAAAGGTTTTGTATTTTCCCACTGAAATAAGGTCAGGGAGAACTTCTTACAGGTCACACAATAGATTCTAGTCATTTTTAATTCCACACACAAGCGTGGCATTATGGGATTCTGGCACTGATCTCTGAAAAGCCTTGGAATTTCTTATTTAACAACAAACTGGGACAGCAAAGTTGGAAAAAAAAATCTTATGTGCTAAATATTTAAAATTCTTATGTATTCATACAAATCATGTACACAAATAGTGAAGTGTTTTACTATACACGTGCAATATGTTTTTCAAACATTATTTAAAAGCCACAGAGAGCAACAGCAATATCATATTTGGTTTCAAGAACAAAAAGAGTGTTTGAAAAGGTAAATGACAGAAATATGTTTAATACTAGAATATATTTGTTTTCAGTCAGTGTTTTTTAGCTTTTTAAAACCAAGTCCAAAACATCTAGAGATTTACATTTCAAGGTAAGCTAGACAGCAAAACACCACCTACATAATTTCTATACTAGAGCAGAAAGTCTACAGATACACTTATTGAATGTATGGTATTTCTTCAGAGTTAAAAACATGAGTTTCAAATATTTGCATTTCCGGTAGTTAGATATGTTTCTAGGGTCAGTTACCTGACTCTTCATTCGCATGAGTATATAGTTCTTTATTTTTCCATATGGTTCGGCTAGTTTGAGTACTGCATTGTCCGAGTATCCTGAATGAGGTAAATTGCTGAGGTGAATCACACGACCAAGTTCTGGTTTTGGTGGCTCAGTTTTTTGGTCAGGTTTCCCTTCGGGTTTCTAAAATGAAGAGTTAATGAAGGGTGTTTTAGGTACATACTACATAAAATATACTTAACACTGTACCGCTTAAAGCAAGTAAATAAATTATATGGACATCCTTCYTGTGATTAATTTGGTACAGCTGAAATGTACATAAAATTAAGGAATAACAATAATGTTAATGCAACAGCCTCATAACACTGACTGTCCCAGCTTAAAATAAGGCAATGTTAAGAGCAAGAGCGATTTACCTTTATTCTTTTGTATTTCTGTGATAAGTGGACTCTTACTGGTTTGCCAAACACTAGTGCTGGTGTTGTTGAATAGTATTCTACTGCAGCCTGGGCATCTTCAGTGGTTGACATTTCAATAAATGCCTGAAATCATACAGAAAAAGAATTTAGTCACTACTCTTTCAAAAAATCAGTATTTTGTTTAGAATCTCAAGCTCTTCCTTGCTTTGCTCTAAGTATTTGCATCAGAAATGAAATCAAAATGAAGTTTTGATTACAAAATTAACTGATCTGTAGAATTAAGTCTTAAATTGCACATACATATTTAGATGCACAAATAGAACCATCACAGCACATTCAAAATGAGTTCAGGTTATAGGTTTGGCTACATCACACTCATGCTTGGATTCAAAACATTCAATAGTTTCCTTCCGTCCTTTTAAGTTCTCTCTCCTTTATGTACTGGCTTTCCTCACACTTCAAAATATGACACCCCGTACGAACTACAACYGAATAAGTTTCCAGAGAATATCAAAACAAGAACATTATTTGCAAGTGTGGTGTATTTCGAAGAAAGCTATGAGCTGACAAGAATAGTTTTTAACAATCTTTTAAAGTTAAAATGAAGTATTACAACATTTGTGAAGAGAAACACACAAGTTACTCTTCCTTCCAAGCGTGTAGTCTTGGTGACAAACTACTTAAAAGTCAAGCAAGTTCTTTTACAAAAATTTAAGCTCAGACAGTAAGCATACTAGACACCAACTGGTACCAGCTACACTACTAAAGGGCCTAATCTTACCTCATTGATTTTGTTTAGAATCAGGTGATTTGTAATTATTCCAAATGGTTCAACAAGCTGAAGCAGCTGATATCTCAAGTTCTTCCCTCTCTGGAAATCCATGATGTGAACAACTCTGCTGGTTTCCTGTTGAAGACAGAAGGTATGTATATACAGCACAAAAGCAAAATGTGTATTGGCTAGCTTCAAAGGAAAGCCTTTCAAGGCCCTGCTCTACTTCTATTAGTTTTGTTTTGTTTTTGTTTTTTTAACTTCTTCAGCAGTAACTTACAGTAGATGCATATAGAAAAGGCACAGAATCTCTAAGGACGCTCACAGAGGAAGATGTCTGCTGTGCCTAAGCCTCCTCTCTATGTTCTTGCCCCACGGCTTCATCATAATAGAATGTTTAAGCAGGGTCTGTACAGTTTTGGAATAAGTATTTTGTACAGTATTCGACACAGTGAAACCCCAGTCTTACTCCAAAACACCTCAATGTTCCCATACAAATAAATCCTAAAAATCTCACTATTTAAAAAATATTCCATTCACTTAAAAAAAAAAAATCACAAAAATAGACAAAAAGTATATTTGCACAAAAACACTCATGTCCTTCAGAGATGTTTCTTGAAAGAAATTTTTAATACTAACCACTCTGCCTTTTTGCATGTGTCTCGGTCCTTGCATATTTCCATTTCCAGCTCCTTTAAGAAATTAAAAGAATAAGCAAGCTTAGTTCAACCTGTAAGACTCCTATTAACATGCCTCCCTTTAGAAGCTCCTCAGCGATAAAAGTCTCTTGTAATACCAAAATGAAATGACATCAAGCTTTAAGAACTGCTTTAATTATTTCATTTTTGAACAACTGAAAAGGAAGTCAATTTGGGTATTCAAGAGCTCTTGCAACTTGAGGTCCTTCCTGAGCATCCTGTTCAATTCAGCATTACAAGAATATGTGCAAAGATCTGTATTTCCTGATGTACAGAAATACCAGAGAATAAGTAAAACCCACTTAAAAAACAAAACAAAACCATTCTCCTGTTTTATAGTAGAAATCTCTCACTAAGAAGGTATGCTTCTTACAATTCAGGTTATATGTGCACAAGACGAATCTAAATTACAGTTCTAGAATTCCTCTAGTTCTATCATAATGCCTGTTTTACTAGGGAATTCCTTAAAAAAAAGCTTTCAATTAGTTCAAAATTAAGTTTGAGACATTTTGAAATATTAACAGCAGTATTTTAAAGAAATTAACTAAGAAAGCATTTATCACTTTTAAAATTCCTTCGGAAGTGTCTGAAAAGCTTGCATTCTGTCAGGATACCTAGATAAATGAGTTAATAGTTTGAGTGACTGAAAGAGCAAAACTAAAGAGGGAGGAAGAAAAAACTTCAGGCAAGAACTAGATTTTTGCCTGCCTTCCTATGACATGATCTATCTTCCCATTTCTCAGTCAACATCCAAATCTATTTGTCAAATTCATTTGAAGTTAACTAAGAGGGAGAGACTCAGGAGACTGAATTTTCACAAAAAATCCCCACCAACACATAGCTAAATAGAAGACAGATGCAGAAAAATGTTTTTTTTCCCACCACACAGAAAGGCCCCCAAATATGTGCTGATTAATCAAACACAGCTTAAAAACCAGCCATAATAATGTGGCTGGTAGTTAGGGGATAGGAAAGGGTGGCAGTGCGCAAATAAGAGTATAAGTACTTATGGAAAAAGAAATACTTCAGTTCCGCTGCTTTGAACACTGCACATTTTGTTTTGTTATTATAACGCGAGGCCGGGGGGGGGGGGGAACTAAACCCCCAAGGGTAACAAGGAAAGGCTGGTGTTGCTTGTGGGACCACCCACTGTCTAGCTACTTTAACTCATATACGATGTATTAAAATACTTAGGAACACAATTTACTGGACTCTAATACTTCGTGTGAGCAGAAATTTAAGAAAAGGACACTGAGAACGCCTGTTCGTATTACCTCTTGGCCCAACAGGGGGTCCGCCAAGGTGAAATGGAGGCGGTGGGGGTCCCAAAATGCCTGGTGCAGGGTTTGTGGATTGCTGCAACATAAAAGGATCACCCCTAGAAAGAGAAAACAAACAAACAAATTTTAAATAAAACCTGTGAAGTCTTCGTTCTCCAAAAATGTAATTCCTGCACAGTATCCAGTAAGACAACCATTTTCGTTACTTTTACTGTTGCTCTTCAGCTAGCAGAAAACAAAGGGACTTATCCATTTAAAGACAGGGAGGTGTGCTGTTTTATATCAAATGCTAACAACTTCCTCTCCTTCAAATGAAAAAACTATAGGTAAAGTATCGATTAAATGTCAACCAAAATTTTGAATTAGAATAACTGTATTGTTCAAACTGGAAGAACAGTAATACAATCTGTATTTTCTATCATTCATTGTTACTTACATTCCATGTCCTGAATCACTATCAGGATTCCATTCTGGGTATCTTAAAAAAATAAAAAATACAAATAAAAAAAAGAAAGTGGTAAGAAAAATAAAATACCATCTTTCTAATTCTGATTCTCTATATACATAATAATTTGCATACCTGTTTTTCCATACAAGCAGCAATACCTTTACATATTACACAAATATAACACATATAGTAACACTGTCCACTACAGGAGCACCACAAGAAAAATGAGAAGAATCTAATGACAATTAGAGTAAAAGGGAGTGTTATCCTTAGTGAGAAACTTCCTACACTAAATATAACACATCCAGCAATTTGTAACATAATTTGCACACAAGTAGTTTGGTTTTTATTAAAAAAGTATAGATGCTAGCACAAGTCTTATTAGGGTGTTGTAAAAATACATCAGATCCTCAATTCTTAAGAGCTGAATCTCTTTAAAACTTTACATATAAATCAGTAGAATTCAGAAGTTATGAACTGCTTTTCTACCCATAATCTAAACTAATATCCCTTTTTTCTCCTGAAGATGCTCTTTTAAGTTGCCTGTTTTTATTCCCTACAACGCACAGCATGTTTTTAAACCTGCTCCATGCAATGTAATTCACATTTGGTTGTATGTGCCCTCATGCCACAAGAATGCTTAACGTATTTCAAATTCATACATTTCAAGCAGCAGTTGACAACGCCGGCTGTGAGTCGCTCCATTGATATGGTGGTTCCACTCCTGCAGCAAAGTAAACAATTAAAAATTAACAGCCACGTATGGTAAACCATCTTTAACAAAACAATGTTGTTGTATAGCGCAATATCTTCTCTTCTAAGCTGAAGTATCTAAGATGCATACAGATACTGAAACTGTTTGTAGCACTTTAATGAGAAACTGAAATTGGACCAACCTCTCAACTTACAACCTGGGTGAAAAAGTGTCTGATGAAAAATGTTCTGCGATCTAGGGGCTTGATCCTACCTCAGATATGCAAAGCTTACCAGGGAAAACTGCTACAGTATACATGCGTATCGGCTTGATTTCAGATTTTAGAACAGGATGCTGAGATTTTTCTTTTTCTTCAATAATTTTGGAATTTCCTCTACTCTCTCTACTTCATTCCTCAGATTTTCAAAGATTAATATGCACTAAACACTCGTGGTTTTAGAGCCAGAAAGAAGCCAAGAAATTGCAAGGAATTCAGAAAGGAAAGACTAGAAGAAATGAAAGCATGTAGCTAGGACAAACTACAATTACACACATGAAATATAAAATGTATGAGCATTTGAGGGGAGCAAGTATCAAGAAGAAAAGGAGATCTGTTCAAGATGGCACAGAGGAGGAATAATGGAATTAAACCAAATTACCTCAGTATCAGAGTGAAGTTCATAACGGAAAGATCCATCGCACACAGAATGGACTAAGTGGAGTTGGAGTGGTCAGTAGCACAGAGGGTGCACGGGGCGAGTTCAGAAGCAACTGCAGAAGAGCCAGTTCCTCAGCTCATGAGAAAGGACTGTAACTGCTCCCTGCAAGCTACCTGAGCTCCATCCTTCTGATCAGCCCAAGGCTCAACATCTAATAAGTGTACACTTCCTTCCGGATCTGGCTCTACTGCTAGAAAGGAATGAGGTCCTTCAAATCTTCCCTTCTCCTCTTTCTTTGCACACTATTTTGACTGCGAAGGGGTTCACCTCCCAATACATTTAATGAGAGGAGCAGGCTAGGGGACAACTCCTCCTTTATCAAGGTACTGAGTGCCTGATCTTAATAGTCTCACATCCTTATGAAAAGCAGCGTTAGTTTGTGCTTATATTCACATTTGTAAAGGGCATGGGAGGAAGTGACACGACTTCTGAAGTTTTACTGCTACACAGTTGTGAGCCACAGTCTTATTTCCACTCTTCTGCTATTCAGCAAGCAGATGATCAGCAGCAGACAACATGGAACAAGTTAGCTTTGGGTTCACAGAGGGAAACGAAGGGGAAAGTAATTACAAACCTTTCAGGGAGGGCTTTTGGCAACTGGTGGTTCTTCTTCTAATCAGCTGTACTTTCCAATGTGAACACGTGTACTGCATAGGCTGCCTGTTTTATACATCTCGTATTTCATGTATATTTTCTACTCGACACTGGCAAATGATTTTTCCTAACCCCTGATCTTTCCCAATTTTTAATTTCAGCAGTGCTATAGCTATCCTCCTGGCTAAGTGAGGCATTCCTGAAGCTTTCTGTAGTGTGCCATATACTAAATGTCTATCTCGGTTTTTCTACAAAAGAGTAAAAAAATGGATTTGAAGTCTCCCATACAGTACTGTCACTAACCTAGACTATAGTGTTCTTCCATGATACACAAAATGTAACACGGAGAAGGATGAAACCCTCACTCATTTTATCAAGTGAATGTAAAATGAGGGCACCACTTTTTTCTTGTTAACTGCTTAAGATGTAGGCTCTACAATTAATAAATACACTGGTGATTAAGAGGAAAAAAATTCAGCTACAAAATAGCCAATATTTCAAGAAAAACAAAGTTATCTCCAGTTTAAAAGGTGCTGCTAACAGGTTTTATCACAGCAATACAGAAAGCAGCCCTTTAAAAACTGAAAAAGCTCTAAATTTTAGTACAGAATCTGTGAAGCCTCAATGGCTGATTCTGCTGGATACAACATGCACTTGAAGCTGTCTTAACACATACTTTAAAATTATTGCAAACTGAATTTGAAGTCATCTGCAAACTAGAGCCAAAGTTTGGGGATCTGATTCTCATAATACTTCAAACGCCTTTAAGTTGGCAAAAAGGAGATCTGATGTATAAACAAGGAGTTTTTTCCCAGAAAAAGTTCTCAAAACAACAATGGCTTGTTTACTTTGTTCATTAACTTTTTGTTAAAAACAATTCTTATTCTAGGCTTCCCGTTAGTCCCTTCCTCTCCCCAGTCTGAAGCGTCACTTCTGAGGTTTCAGGGCACTAGATATTTACAGACACTAATTAACAAGGATGCCCAAAGTTAAGCTCCTGAAGAAATTCTGAATTGAGTTTCTTAAAACTAAGATTACCTTTYGCTTCAATTGATGCAAGTGAGAGGACACACTGTTCTTTAGAAAATCAGGCCAAACTTGAGCACCTAATTTTAGATATCCCTTCATTAGAGACACAGCCATGTTTTTCCTTTGAGGTATATCACAGTTTCTCAAGTGTTTAACCTCCAAATTCAGCCGCTCATGTTGCATCAGCCTTTTTCTTTGGCAGGGAGAACAATCCCTATACCTTTAATGGCTCATTCCTTGGTTAAGGAAGGGATCGAGATTGACAAAATGCCTAAGAAAATTTGGGTAGAATTTACTGCATAATTAGACAGAAAAACTGGGTCAAAAATATTGCACATCAAATCAAAGAAGCAATTAAGAACATTGTTAGAAAAGAAAAAAAAATAGAGGGGTTGTCTGCCAGGTTGTTTAAGTCACATTAAGAGTGTTTTTCCCCTTGTTTGGGCTTAAATGCTTTATTTATACACTTTTTTGTTTTTCCTATCTTCTATGATGTTTTTATTTGGGAATGGGGAAAAGGAGATTTTGATACTGCAGTAATAAGTTTACATCGTCCCAGCTAAGAAAAGCATTCCCTTTCTGCTTTCCATAAATTTTGGTTCTAATCAGATTAACTTTAGAAGTTCTACTTGATTCGGTTTGGCAGGATACAGAATAGGAGATTCTGTAACTGTTAGGTATGCAAAGCAGAGGAAAAAAGGAGAGGAAGAGAAAAATTCCCACTGTGACATGATCTCTAAAATTAGAAGCAAAGCCCAAACTTGGGTCATAAGAAACAAGATCTAGTCTCAAATATTTTATGGTGTACCAGCAGTTTAAGTCAAAGCATGATTCTAAAAAAGATGGTTTAAAATGTTACAGAAGAAGTATGCTGTCAAAAGAATTTGATATTTCTCATATTTGGAAAGATATTTCAGGTCTGATATCCTTCAAACACATCTTCATACCAAAGCAAACTAAGAACAGCAAGGTTTTTAAATAAAGTGCTAAAAAGAACCCTACTTACAGGATTACTGGTTGCCATCTTCAAGGGCCTCAGAAGTTAATGTTTTCAATCTAACCAAATGAAGTCCTTTTACAGAACTGAGCGTGGCATCTAATTTAATACTTAAACCTTTTATGAAAATAAACTTCAAAAATATAGGAGACAAGAAACCTGAATTACTGTGATTAATTTATATAAAAGTGGTTAAAGCAACACAAGTTATAAACTGTCAGACCAGTTGGTATAATATAGCACATATGTTCTAAAGCTGTTTTGATAGATTATTTTTAAGGACTGAACACTGCTTTCATAYGTTTCAAAAAGATTAGAGATATAGAACCAGTACTTTGAGAGGTAACTGTAAAGAAATGGTTAGTAACAATAATTCCAAATTGTGTCAATTTTACAGTAACATGTATTATATTTTTCATTTGAAGGCCTTCAAGCTAATAAGTCACTAACTGTGACGAGAGGGGCACTGTTATTAGCCAATTTTAAAGCTAAATTGCCTAGTATACTAAAAATCAGCAAGATGAGTAAAATTGAAAAGGCTGAAAGTGAGAAGGCTCTGAAAATAACGTCTAAGTAAATACGCCATTTTGAGTAAACTGCTCCCTTTTCAGAGAATTGAGCTAATTATGAACAAACTAAGAGGGAAGTCTCAGCATAACTGAATATTCCAGAAGATCCACTCTACTTGCGAGCCGAGTAAAGAACGCTACTAGGAACACAGAGCAGGATACTGCAGCAGCAGACTGATTTTTTTGGAGATTCTATAGGGATAGATGCAACATGTGACAATAAAAAGTGAGTCTGAAGTGTCTAAGAAAGTTGTGAAAAAGGAGAAAAATGACGACAAATTTCAGCCATAGTATGAGATAGAGTGTTAAAGTGAAATTAAAAAGGCAAGAATGAGCTAATCTAAAACGTGAATTTAACTTTTGCAAACAAGTTCCAGGGCTCTACATTAACTCTTTCCCTTTGGACAGGGAAAAAGCAGAACTGTGCAAGAATGCATCTTAACTACATATAAATCCGCAATCAAGACAGATGTGGAGGAGAGCTGAAACTAGCTTCCTGAATAGCACAGTAGATACACTGCAAAAAAACCCCACCCCACAAAAAAAAGAAAAAACCCAAACCAACAAAAAATAAAAAACCCACCAAAAAACTACTTAAATGCCAGATGTTTGTGGTTAAGAGAACATGTAGATGTAAAATATAAATAAGATATCCCAGTAGATGATAGCTGTTTGACCTGAAGTTAAGCAATCTGGGCAAAAAAAAAAACCCATTAATGTAAAGCCCTGGTTTAAAATGTTTGTTAACAATTACCTTGTATATAAACCAAGCGCCTTTTTCACTCTCAAACAAACTTTCAGATCATTTTAAAAGCAACCAGGATATAGAAATAATTAAAGAAAAAGGTAAAAACAGAACAGATACTACAACGTAAAGGAAAATAGAAGTATCTGGTGCATAACTCACCTTATTAGAATGAACTGGCATATCACATATAGAGCACAGATGGGGATAACCCTTCGGTAAGAATCCATGGAAGTCTTCAATATTGCTATTTGGAGGAGCACCTCTCTTTTTCTCAAAGAGAGATCTCTCGGGACCAGGACCACGACCCATTCTCTCATACTCACTGTCAAATTTATGATAGTTATGCGAAGTTTCACCATAAAAAGATTCATCCCTACACCTTTCTCCATCTCTTAATCTGTCATCTTCATAATCCATTCTGTCATAATAACCAGATTCTTGAGAACGACTTCCATGGTCATAGTCAACCACCGGGTTGAGACTAGGACCACGATCATCAAAACTATCTCTTCTAAAATGCCTTTTTTCTTCCCAATCATCCCTAGGTACTCTGTACGGTGGTTCCCGTGTGGATGATCTGCCATCTCTACCATAACCTTCTTCAGCTCTCCTCCTTTTAAGTTGTAGAAGGATCTGAGGCAAGTTTTCAGGAGTAATCTTGTCCTCGGGATAGCGACTCAGTTCATCTAAGTCTCTAGCAGACAGACCAAAGCTGGCCAAAATATTAGTGGCCTGGTCTGCATCTCCACGGTGCTGAGAAGACAAAGGGAGTGGACCTCTACTTCCAATGTTAAATATAGACTGCAAATTATGGGAAGAGGTACTACCAGAAGACAGTGCACTATGAGATCCTTGTTGGTTCAATGAAGAACTCATTCCAAGATTCATTAAGCTAGCAAGGCGTGCAGTACCCTGGTTCATCCTTCCAAGAGATGCTGGCATATTTAAAGACTGGGTAGCAGCAGCAAGAAGGCCTATTCCTGCAGAGAGGTCACGCCCATGACCTTGTGAATCCCTACTTAGAGATGACTGCTGGAATGACTTGGACATTGTAGAGCTATAGCTTGTCTACTTTACGGATCAAAATTTTTTAAAGATGGCTGAAAAGAAAGCTCACACTAGAAAGCTAGGCAAACTTCACTTCGAAAATGGTAACGCCAAGAAAGAGGATCAATAATGACTGCAGATCTTCTTCAAGCTGAGAAACACCAGACAATTCTGTAGAAAAACAAGCAGTTTTAGTCATAAATCCCTTTACACAGATGCCGTTTTAAACTTATGCATCATGTTGATCTAAAAACATTAAAGATCTCAATCTTACAAGGCTTTTATTACATAACTTAACAGACTCAAGATGTACCCAGAACCTACATATATTATTTCAGATAAAAATACAGCAGTGTTTCCTATGCATACTACTCTTCTTCTACAAAAAGCTACTTTCATACCGAAGACAAGTGAACTTCAGAAGTTTGGGATGTCTGAAAGCATCTAAAGTTTACTAGTATATAAGCCTCGATCTCTGGTTAATGATTTTGTATATACCCTACATTACTAGACTACATTCTAGGAGAAGACCACAAAAAACATAAGTTCACAGAATCCAAGATGACTTTGGCATATAATACATATTTGAAAATGAAACCTATACCACCACAGAATAGGACGAAAGGAAGTTAAAAGTAACTGAAGTTTGGGCAACAAGTGTCTGCTGTAAGATCTGGTAAATAAGACCAAACATAATATTCAATCTTTATGCAGTAAAATCAAATTACTGATGTGAAGACAGATGTGAACAAGAAAAATAAGTTTTAAATTTGCAGGAAGTAAATAAGACCTCTTGCTCAAATTGCAGTTATATGGATAATACCACATATGAAGTGAATCTTTATTCCATTATATGGCAGCTCGGACATCAGCCTGTACTTTCAGACCTCAAGCTAAACAAAGTCAGGCTTAGTCAGTACTCAGATGGGAAACCAAGGAAAACCTTACTGCTGCAGAAAGAGGTACTAGTAAGTCAGTAGATGGCACTGTGCCCCCCAGCCAGTTCTGCAAGACAGCAGTATTCATGTCTCTTACCAGCATACCGTTTCCTTGTTTGACTTGACTCTGACACCGTGACCACATGTGGTAGTTAAAGATCCTAAAACAATACTCACAAGAGATGGGTATCAGGCCTGCGTCCCACATAAATCCTAACCTAGTATTTAAATACTTGGCCCAACTGCATTTACTCAAAGTTTTAACTAAACAATACATCAGCGCCCACAGTATTTGTTTTCACAGTAGAATGGACATACTTCAAAAAAAGTTCACTTTTTTGTGCAGATGGGAAATAAACTGTAATACGCCTCCTCCATACTCCTTCAGCCTTGGGATACACAAAATGAAAAGCAGTTCAGCACACACAGAAACACTGCACCAGGAACAGGCTGGTTTGGGCTCCCGGATGCAGTAAAGCCCTTTCAAAACTCTGCAGGCCTGTTTTGCTTCTCCAGCGCTGCCACTCGGATGCACACAGAACACACACTGGCTTGCGAAAGAAACAGGCACAAACTGCACAGCTCAAAACAAAATCAACTTCTAAGAGAACAGGGACATCTGGGGAAGAATGGAAAAGGGACAAAATGGAAGCAAGGATCTCTCCTCGAAGAGACCACCTGTGGCAAGAACAGCTTCTCTTGCCTGGAAACAGAGGAAAAAGGGCCAGGGTTATGAGTGTATATATTTCCCAACTGCCTACCAAATCCAAAGCCCTGTTTCCAGGGTGCATAAAGCAGAGAGGTTTTTTCCACTTTTTGTAATTTGTAAAGCACTTTGGTATTCTCTAGGATGAAAGATCCCATATATTGCTTGTAAGGACAGCAAGGTGTTACAACATTACATTCATAGTCAGAAAAAATATGGATTCTCTAAGAGATGTATAAAGTGCACAAAACCCACGCAGAAGKCCATCTTCAACAGATAACTGCCTTATGTAGTTTTCTATGTATTCTGTTATCAGTACATTCTAAACTCGTATTTCATCTACACTTTTAAAATACATGTTTGGGGGTCATTTAAAGCAAATTTAATTGAGTAGCATTTGGTTAAGAGTAAGAGATTGAGAAACATGGGAACAAAAGCAGGTTTAAAAGTATCCAAGGCAGAAGACAGAAGTGCTGCAGAAAGCTTCAGAGGAGAACAGTCAGGGAGACAAGAATACAGGGAGAGCAGAGGAGGCAATTACTAAGCRAGATATCAAGGACAAACGGAACACTAAAGAGCTTTTAAATAGAAAGCATTTAAGAACTATACTGTAAAATGAAGGCTCACTCAAGTTCAAACATGAGAGAAACATTCATATTCACCTGGGTACAATGTTTTTATCTTTTTTTTTTTAATCTTACATATATTCAGCAGTCTTCAAAGTACTTTATGAACAGTTTTACAAGCTCGTCTTACTCCATTTGTATGTATAAATTTCCTTCTAGTTCATTCACACACTTGCAGAATGGTTTGAAGCTGGGTTTACTAGGTCCTTTATAAGCTCAGATATACCAGAGGGCTTTACAAACCAGACCCTGCCAGTGGCTCAGCAGACAACCACGTGATCAGGAAAGGCACGGTGCGTGCCGCTGTTAATGCGAGGACCTGYACTATTCAAGTTTTCGATAAATCAGGAAAGTTCTCTACACTTCAAAAATACCATTTCTCTCAGAACAGATGCTCACTAATCCTCCTGTCAGTCTTTCAGTTGGCAATTCATTGTCCGCTGCTTCGGTGAGATTATCACAGAACAAAACCCAACACACCCCGGTCTCGCAGGGAACTGTGCTGCAGAGAAACTGATTACACACTATGGTTCAACTCCACTTACACAGTGTTACCACACTGCCGCAAATCCTGGGAGAAGAAAGGAGTAAGTCAGGAAAAAATAAAAACAAGAGATTGGGGGGGAGGGGCGGGAAACAAGACAGAGGGACAAATAGGGACAACCTTACAAAAAAGCATGAAGGGGGACAGTAATGCATTCAAATGATGATGACAAAGTGTTATCTTACTGGTTAGTACACCAACTGCTAAGCTGCCCTGCGCCTAATTAGGTATCTGAATAGCGTACTTAGTGAAGTTCAGTTTCTGGATGGTTATCTTCAGAAATTCCCCATCTGTCATATCACTGCCATGTTGCGATTGCTACCCCCAAATCTCCCCATTCTTTAAGATCAGATCAAGAAGACAACAAAACAAGGGGGGGGGGGTGGAGGGAAGAGCTCTAAAATCGTACCAAAGAATTTTTAACTTCCACATGGTCAGGTTTAATATGTAACTCTAAGATCACATTTCTTATGAAACATTGTAATTTGATGTCAGTATCTGATAGAGACAGGTTCCCACGGACCAAAGTCTGCTGGCTTTTAAGCAAATGTGCCATCAACTGAGTCACAGCAACAAGATGACTATGACTGAACAAAGCAGTCTAAAGATCCAGATATGATTTAGCTCAGTTGAAAGCGTCATGCTAAACATTCTTCATATAATTTCAGCTATACTGGGAACAGACAGGCTTTCAGATATACATTTTTAAGATCTGTGGTCAGAAATTTGGCCATATTAAGATTTGAAAATATACAATAAAAAGCTATTTCGAAATAAGTTGAAAGTTAAAATGTTACTAGATTTACAGACAAATGTGAACAATGAAAAAAACACTTTATTTCTAGAAGTTGCATGAGAGTTTTCTGTAAAGGCAGACAACATAATAAGAAATTTGAATCCTACAGAATATACAGCTGCCAAATAAAGGCAAAAATAATGCTGAATTTCAAACACTACAGAAGGATTTTCTTTTATATAAAGGGGATAATAAATTGTTTTTAATAAAACAGATACAACTCCTGAATATGTTTAGAAATGTGTTAACAAACACATCATGCCATTCACTCTCAGAAGAAGCGCTGTGTAAACATCAGTTTTGTTTCGGAAAACAGTTTAATTCAGAAAATTCTTGGGATATATTGATCACGTTGGCCATAATAATCTTAAATTACCACCCTTTATGGAACATCAGTAGGCTGAAAATATTTTTGTTTCCTATTCCTTCCACCACCCTCAGTTTCTTTACCTGTGTATACATATTAGATCTTTAATAGCTTGTTTTATAACAGCTCATCTTTTATATGTTTCTCTTCCACTACTCACAAGTCTCAAGCATGAGAAAGAACCAAGTTTTCACTTTCTAGTCAGTTTCACTTTCACTTCAAAAACCAAATTGCTCAAAACACGTTAAATTTAATCAAGTTAATCCAAACAGTTATTACAGAGACAGGAAATACAGTAATCAACAAGCTGAAAAAATACTCCCTTAGTTGTAAGGGCATACAATTCTTGAAGACCGTACACCCTTGCAACGAACGCCTCACAACGGTTTCACATCCCCAGTCTCTGCTTTCTGGGTAACAATCCACCGATTTCTCTTCTCCTACCCTTGTGAGTTATTCTCAGCGCGCCAATTCATTTTGCAGCAATTTATTTTGCTACTGAAGAATCCATATGACAAATATAGATGACTCCCTGTACGGCTCTGAGAAATAATGGCAGTAAAAAGGCAAGAACTTGCAAGGAAATTAGGAGCAGATGTTATCTAGCTGCTGAACAYACAAATGTACTGGATTTCAAGTCCGTGGGATCGCTTTAACTTGCACAGTACTGAAAAGGCTGCTGTTTTTCTGAAGGCAAAGGAGCAAGATCAAATCATCAAGCAACCCTGCATTCAGAAAATGCAGATTGTCACCTATTTCTTCGGAGCACAATATTTAATATTGCTGTTTTACACGTAAAAAGACAACTCATCGTGTTCAATTTACGATCTTCAACAGTCACAACTTGAAAAACGTAACCAGAACCTGCCAGTGTCAAACCCGAGGGATGCTTCTTTTAATGCACAGATTAGACAATCACTTTTAGGCCTTGCAAAACTAAGAGTTTGATTTCTGAGAATTATATTTAGCTTCACCTCAGTGACTTGCTTGATCGGAGAAGCTCATCACAAGTTCAGATTTGAAATTACTGTAACTGAAGATTGCTTCGAAACACCTAAACATTACATGTTACAAAGACTGGTATTTACAAATAAGAAGATAACTAGTTTAGCAATTAAGAATATTACAAAAATTTACACAATGTTCAATATTTGAATGCCTAAAGGAGCACTATAAAAATAAGGTGCTGACTTCCTATTTTTTACACATTATATATTTTAATACATTCAAACATCTCTTCTTTTTGTGACATAGTTGTATGTAAAAAATTATTTATTCCTTTACAGAAACAACAGTTAAAAAACCCAAGGATCCTAGGAACAGTACAGAAAGAGTAGAGGGAGAAAACGTGTATTTTTAGAAAGTGAAAATGTAAGCGACCAGAAATATATGTATTTTTATATACACACACACAGAGTCATGTGTATTGACTCTAATGGTCTCTAATCCAACTACATCTACAGCTTCCATGAACTCCTTCCTACTATATGTAAATCCACTCCTTATGACTAACCTCAGGCTCCACACCTACAGTAAGATGCACGCATACAGATTCCTGTACCTATGCAAAGTTCCAGGAAGCCTTTAAGACTTTGTACAATAGAAAGTGTCTGCCAGCAACAAAGACCTTGCAGAATGATTTAGGATCTTAGACTGGAAGCTCTTGTAATAACGCCACATGCTCACGCACTTGCCAAAGTGAGGAGACAATCACTATTCATTCACAATTCACATTTGGGGATGAATAGTCTTACAGGAACTGGAACTTTTACAAAAGCACAGAACATACCATAATTATATTTTTTAAAATAAATGTTCATACACAAAGTGATCCAAAAATAGACTAAATCAGAGAATGTACCAGTGTAATACAGAAACAATTTTACTTCATTTTTTGTCTTCTGTATCATGATGTGGTAAGTGATTAAAAGCCTTCTGACTAACCAGTAAATACAAGTCTGCCTCCAGGCATTTCTAGAGCTGGGATAAAAAAACGTTCCTTCCTGACTGAAATCTTGCTCATGAGTTTGTCAACATGTGTTCTAGCTGCAGAGAAGAATCAATGGACTGTTTGACTGTTTTAGTACCCAAAGTAAAAGCTGCCTTGTTTAAGTTATGACTACACAATGCTGTACTTAAACACCTGCAAGCTAAGTTAGTTCAGAAATACTGTAAGAGAGTTGCATTTGTTTTCAAGACTTGTTGGCTGACTTACAGAAAGTTAAGGAAGAATACAAGTAGCACAAAGGCTACACAGACACACTAATAGAATAAACTCACAAATAAACTGTACAGAAGTCATTTCCTTCCAGATTTGCTCACAACAGTTTCTCCCCAGATTTGATGAACTACCCAGAACACTGTCAAATGTTGCACCACAAATATCTTAGCATTCAGCAACTATTTCAACAAAATTCTCAATACAGATGTGCGTGTATCTCAGAGAAGGGGATTAGACAACACTTACTTCTCCTCCTCCAAGTTAATGAGCCTTTTTATTTAAGTACAGTCCTGAACAAGCTAGGTGGCAAAGGTATTTTAGTTACATGGATCAGGATAACCCATTTCCTTAATTTAGTTTGGAGTCTCAAAGACTGATTTTTCCCTCCCCTTTATTTATTTAGTTTTTACCTTTAGGAACATGCATATTCACATTCTAAGGATCCATTTAGGAATTTCTTAACTTAATTTCTGTTAGTTATTCCTCCCATCCTTCATGCTGGGATGCATATAGCACCTGGATAATTTCAAAATACCAGAAATTGTAAAGTTTTCAATAAACAGTAACTTCAGATAACTTCTCGAAAACAAATGCACTCAAAAGCCTCATGACATTCTGAGCCTAACCAGAATCATGAGTAAGCAATCAAAGCTCTTGAATTTGCTATTCAGATTTCATTGCCTTGACTATACTAGTCCACTATGGAAGTACAGATATTGGGTGATCGCTGAACAAGCATATGCATAAGGCTTAACTGCCAATACCCTAAACTGATTTTAATTATTCTATGTAATTAAGTAATGAATTATTTCTGTGTTTTTAAATCAAACTGAAGACAGAAGTTTATTAATTTCTGGGTAATACATTCAAACCTTAATTTATTAACATATATTAAACATATATTAAATATATGTTTTAATATAACATTTTTTAATGTATTACTGCATTTCAACAGAATCTTCAGAAACAAAGATCAGAAGACACAACCTTTCTGTCTTCTGAGGCACAGAACACAGATTCTGTTTTAAATATGACTGTCCAGTTTTGAACAGGAGTTGCCCACTATTTATCTTTCTTTAAGACCTCAAGACCACCTATTTCATCTACAGTTCAAAAAAATTTGAAGAATTTTAAGATGAGTAAAAAAGGGAGACTAGCTAACTGTTTAAAAATATTAGCTAATTTTTCCCCAAAAGTATGCTTTGTGGATAAGAAGAGACATACATTTAAGACACTAAAGAGGGATTTTCAGCTTTCTTTCTGTGTCATAAATGTTTCATTTATTTAAACAAAGCAATCCCTAAGGTAACCAGAGAGATCTTCTTAATTTCACTTTACCCTAAGCCTAGATGAACTTCTATATCATTACTTTGATTCTGGATACAAAATATGTACAGAAGAAGTGCAGTACGTTATTAATTCACCACAGGAGAAAAAAAAAATCCCTGCAGCATGACTTGTAACCACAGCCCAAATTATATGAAAGTGAAACTGAGTAGAAAGGGGAATCAAATTGATGCTTTCACTGTCAGTATTCCTAACGCTTAATTCATTATGCTGGATAAATATCACAAATGCGAGCTTTCAAAAGCAACAGCTTCGGAGACGTTAACAGGGCCCACGTACTAACGTGCTGTTTAGCTTCTGAAGGGACGTCTGCGAGGCTGGCAAACGATCGCATCGGGGAAGAAAGGTGCTGACTTTACACGAGGCCTAAACCGGGACCAGCAAGGACGGCCGGGCAGCCACGCAGCCTCAATCAGGAAGGTAAGCGTGCACTTGGCGGGGGGCACCGCTGAGGACGCGTTTTACACGCCTAAAAACCAAAGAGCCGCCGGGAAAATCGCTCCCTTATCCTCCGCATGCAACCGCCAGCCAGGGCGCGCCGACCACATGGCAGCGCGGGGCCG
>NW_020449597.1:167753-173216 GCF_003343035.1 Apteryx rowi | reverse complement strand
CCGAGCCGTTGCGCCGCAGTCTCGCGGTACCCGCCCGGCGGCCCCCCCCGCCCATTGTCTGCGCGCGCCCGCGGGGGCGGCCGGGAAGGGCTCGCAGGGGCGGGGCCTCGCGGTGGTTTGCATGTCCCCGCCCCTCGCGCGGGCTGAGCCGCCGGTTCGCGGCCGCCTCCGGCCTCTGCTGAGGGGAGCAGGAAAAATCCTGATTTGCCGCCGCGTACGAGGAAAGCGAGCCGCTCCCGAGGGCCCTGAGGCCCGGAGCGCGGCCCCCGCCGCCTCCCCCGACTCGCCGGCCCGTGGGCCCGCGCCCCCAGCTCCTGGCCCGCAGGAAGAAACACCCCCCGGCCCCTTGGAGGCGAAGCGGCCTGTCCCCTGCCAGGCTGCGCGCCAGGCCCCGCTGCCGGCCCGGCCCTGCCCTGCCCCGGGAGCTCCCCTCTGCCCCCAAGTGCCCAACCGCCGCGGCTGGGCCTGGAAACGGGTCCGGCCCGGTCGCGCCGGCCAAGCGCTTCCGCACGCATCCACCCAGGACGACGAGGGCTCAGCGCTGCCGCTTGGCCGTCCTGAGCCCGCGGCGTTACCTTCGTGCCGGGGCAGACCCGCATGCTTCCCTCCCTGCAGCTCCCCGGCCGGGCTGCTGGCAGCCCATGCAGGCGTCCTCTGCCAGCTCAGACCTAAGGGCCGCTTTCCTCAGCGGAACGAAGATGTTACCATCCCTAAATTATTTAAGACAATGGGCCCTCAATGACTGTTAGGTTCATTAGAAGATTCTGGCAAAAACCCCTCAGCTTCTGTGCAAGCTGTTCCCTTTTATCTAAGCCTGTATTGCCACCTTGTGCTCGCATGAGGAAAGTTCACCTTTCCTTTGCTCTATTTTATGACCAAAATTTGCAGAATTGGGCAAAGAAGATTTATGATTTAAAATTACTTCGGGGTCAGTATCTTTCTTCCCCATTTAATTTTGTAGCCAAACAATCAGTTTCTCCAACATCTTCGAATCTGCTATGTTCTGGCAGCTTTATTAAGGGGAAGGGGTGTACCTGAATGCACTCTCCAGGGGAAAAGAAAAATCTCCCTTTTGAATTCATCACAGGCTGATTTTTCTTCYCTGTATGTGGCTGAGAAGCACAATGAAACAGTAACACAGAGGTATTAAAAAAAAAACAGGATTGATGCAAAATACATGTTGAAATAATATGAAAGTGCTCAGAGAGCATTCACACAAAATGCAGCTCTCTTATCAAGCTTAGAATAAAAATCAATTAAATCCTCAAAAACAAACACAACAATCCAAGTTAATAATACTTTCTGTGYTGCGGTGCTGCAGAGCAATGAAAGCAGAGCAAAGCTAGATGAAATGTAAAGCAATCCATCCACTTTTGCCCAGTAAAAATTGTATTTAGACATCAAAATCTTTAGGATAGGAAACATCTCTCTGCAGCATTATCATAAACGTACAGTGCTAAATAAACAACCATAAATCGCACTAGCATTCCCTGAGCGCAGAAGACGACCTTACTCCATTTTCCTGGCTTTATTTCAACTCCAGTATTTTGTTCCTCTTATACCACATGGGTTCTCTCTCTATTTCCTTTTATGCCCTTAGGTCAAGGCACCAAACTGGCAGTGAGGTGAATGATTTTGACCTTTATCGACTGTATTTGCACGGCAAAACGAGCCATACAGCACTGATTGCCACTGCCTAGCTAACACAGCTACCAAGGTAACATGCAAAACTCCAGTGGCTTCTTCGGAAACTCTTTCTTGCCCCCAGCTCTGTAAGCCTGTACTCTTGTTGGTCATCGCAGAATATTYTTCTGATGCTTTCCTGCGTTCTCTTTTCCAATATGTGGACAAAGCCTCGTGGACCTGGGAAAAGAGCGTTGCCCCTCAAATGGGGTGAAAAAGGAGAGAGCAGGCCTGAGGCTGAGAACTGCAGGGCCTGACAAGAGGTCTCATGGTGTGTAAAGCACGTGTAGTGAGAAGAGCTCTGCAGCCTGCCCAAGGTCACTGGGATGAGGTAATCAGCACCAGCACCAGCAGCTGTGTTTTGAGGCTACCCCAACACAGACTTTCTCTGTCCTTTTTCACTGTCTTTTTGTTATAGTACAAGCAGTCCTAGAAGTCTTGGGTTCAGCTCTGAGAAGAACATACTAGAGCTTTATGACAGAAACAGGTTTTCAAGGAAGCACGCCCATCAGAATGTATTTGGAGCCTGTATAGCACATACATTATGACTGACAGTAGTACATGTGTTGTGTTTTAGCCTACTAAGGAAATCATGACTTTTTCATGACTTTTAATCCTAATTTGAAATATCTGACACAGAAGTAGAGATCCCTGACAGGGGAAGTTTGGGTTTTGGCAACCAGTGGGTAGATACAGAGCAGAATGGAAGTTTGCAGTGAGAACTCAAACCCACGTCCACCCAGAGGGCAGCAGGCAGCCAGACAGCCTAAGTGCACCCATAGTTTCCCTCCCGGTTCTTGCTTCTCRCTCACTGAAGCGGTGCGAGGATGCTGTGAGTATCAAGGAAAAAAAGTACTGGACACAAAATGTAAATCCATGGGAAAACAGGTTATTAGTTTTGCATGTGGGACTTATTCATATATAGCCAGTCAAATTGGAATCATATATGTCATATACGTCAACTGAGGAAAAGCATTTTTTCAATGCTGTTTGAATATTTCTATCAATATTTTTGTATAGAGAATATCAGATACATATTCAAAGATCACTGTTTTTCAGAGGGGCAGAAGGGTTAACAGACAATTGAGTCATGTCAGGGCCATTTAAAAATTAGGAGAGTCCTTAAAAAAAAATTAAGTAATCTATTTATATAGAACTAACTATGTGGCTGAAGCGCCTACCTAGATATAAACCATGAATAACAATGAYACTAACTTGCGATGTGCTGTTTTTTCTCTTATCAAAAACCTGCCTGAGTTGTATCCAACTCCTATCACTGACAACCTAGATACATTGTTATACTTCAGCATGGTGTACAACAGCAGTCTAGTATCAATGCTTTTCTGAGTTTAATTTGAATATAGACAAGCACCATAGCTATAGTAGGACATATGTAGGGCAACTGTTGTAATATAGTTTGCCTGAAGACCATTACATAATTTTTTAAAAGCTGAAAACTAAAGAGAAGTTTCAGCCTAAAAAACCCTCCAAGTTTGGATCATTCCCCAAACATTTCAGAGAACATGGGTTTTTTCTAGAAGACTGTATCGAATCCAAATGGGTCAGGCACCTTGGCAAGAGCAATATATTCCTTTACACAGACAACAGGAATCACTCGAGTTAAAATATTTGACAGAATTTTGTCTGAAGCCAGGATGGTCTTCTTTCCCCTCCCTACCAGTTTCAATTTATTTTATGTATTTGGCAGCCTTTTCTAACTCCTCTAGTTTTGGGGCCTTTCTCCTTCCTCCAGGCCCAGGGAATGGAGATGATTAGAAAATCCTTTCAAGTCAGGAACTGAAGTATAAAAAGGTTACCCTGTGAAATTGTACAGGCTGTATAATCTTTGTCACAGCAGAAATAAGAATTCCAGACCTTATTTCCTACATGGAAAACTTTAAGCATCTAATCTCCTTCAAAGTGCAGGAGGAAAGGTAACATTGTTAAAAAAYGCTTGTGGCGAGTAGACTGCAGTGCAGTCAAAATACAATTTCTAGAACAAGTAACTTCAACCAGGTAGATTTATGGTATAATAAAAAACAGAATAAGCAAGTTTAAATATAAATAGATTTAATAAATATAAATTTAATAAATAGAGTTAATAAATAGTTCATTTAAAAAATCCACAACTTGAAGCAAGCAGTGGGAGGGGATTAACATACAACTAACAAATTGTATATACAATTCCTGTTATATCTTGCCCCCCCAACTACCTTTGCTGTTTCGAGTTACTATATCCAAATCCTGAAAACAAACACTCTCTAGAAGTGGTCCCATTTAAATTGTGGATTATGAGTTTCCATCTCCTCAAATCTCTTTCAAATGGGGATCTTCAAAGCAGCACCAACAGCTTATTCCTTTTCYTCAGACAACTACGGCTGCTGCCCCAGCAAGCCCCTGCCCGCAGTGAAAACTGCAAATCCATTTGCCTGTAATAAAAATAATAATAAAAAAAAATTAACAGCAATGTCCCTAAAGACCCCAAATTCATCCCTTAAGATTGACCAATAAATTACCTGACCTTCAGTTTTATGAGAGACCCAATGTTAAACAAAATGTCTGCAAGACTTTTTTTTTCCTTAATTTTCTGACTATGCGTTGTCTGCATCCAATCTAGGATTAACTCTACTGAGAAAGAGTTACTCCACTCTCAAGTATGCAGAGTGCTGCCAAAACCTGGCACCATCTAGCACTAGAACAGCACCAGTGGTACCAGGAGCGACTTGCCAGCACATTGCTCTCCCAGCAGCATAACACTATCACAGGCACTGAACAGCAATGGGTAGCTGACTACTGCTGGATTGAATAAAGGTCCATTAGGAACTGCAGGAAGCGCAGAAGGAAGTAGAGGCCCCAAAGTACGTCCGTGTGGTTACGCAGGCCTTGGTACCAACACCTCCTCTGTAACAACTGGATGCACTGCCTGCTTCGTTAGAAGAATTAGCATTATTATTTCCACCATGGAGCACCAAAGGCTGCTAAAGGAGCTCATTCATAGGCCAGCGGATGCCATTTAGTTACTAAATACTGCCAAATAAATAGTCTTTTTGCCCCTCTCCACTTTTTGCTTGTGGAAAGCTCACCCATAAAATCTTAAGAGCTTCTACGCTTTCCACATCCCAGATGTGCAGCTTATGATTCACATCCCCGCCGCTCTGCCCGGGAGACCCTTCCCAAGGCACAGCCACAAGAGCAGCGTTTCCTTCRGCAGAGCCGCACGCGCCTCCTTTGGCCGCCTCCACAGCTGGCAAAACTCGGGAGCCTTCGGAAGGGAAGAAGAGTTACCTGGAAAGGCTTCATCTTCCAGGGAGCTCTCTGCCACCCGAGACCTTGGACGTGCAGCGATCCCTTCGCAGATGCTTAAGCCGTGTTTCAGCCTGAAGCCCTAAAGAGAGCATAAGAGAAACATCACTTCCAATACTCAATTAAGCCGGTATTAATCTCATCAGATTGCTAAAAGCTGGGATCAGGCTTGTGGGGGGGAAMTACATATATCAAACCGAATAGCAGGCTGAGAAATTACTTTTAAAGGGCACAGCCTGGACGAATTACTCCCCCCTCCAACCCCGCGGCCTCACCGGTTATCAGAGCGGCGCACAGGCCGCCGCGCAACAGCTGCGCGGGGATTTTAGCGCTCCAGCCATTATTAATAACAGTAACGTCTCGAGGGGGGTTTTCCACTGCCCGAGGAGCCCAGGCAGGCGGCGAGGCGCTCAGGCCCCCGAGCCGCCTGTGCCCAAACCCCGCGGGGGCCCCGCGCCGCGCCTCATGGCGGCCGGC
>NW_020449597.1:28699-167488 GCF_003343035.1 Apteryx rowi | reverse complement strand
CTGGGCCCCGCCGCGGTGCCGCCAGCCCCCGGGGACTCCGGGGGGAGCTGCCGCCGCCTCCCCCGGGGCGGCCGCCGCGTTTCACCACTCGCTTTCTGCAAGGCCTGTGGCAAAAAATACTGCTAGTCTCGGGCGTTAGACCTTGCCTAATCGCGCAGTGCTTTTGCGAGTAAGCGCGGAGCGCGTTGTCAACGCAAAAGCCTCGGCCGCAGCTCCACGCTTAAGGTTAAAGCGGTTTTCACAGAGCCCGGCTAAGGCCCGTACGGCTGCTTCGCGGTCGTGCTGGCTCTTACGGCCGAGATCCGGCGCTGTTACCGGAGGCAGCGGCTGCCGAGGGAGCCCCATGCAGAAACAATTGCAGAATTTTTCTTTCAATGATTTATCGCGCTTTCTTCCTCTTCCCGCAACACGGGCCTCTCTTTATTGCAGGCCTCGCTGTGCTGCACAAGCAGTACCGAACCGGGAGGCAGTAGGTGCACGCGGGAGGCAGCGTCAGGCTGAAAGGGGCGAGCTGCCGGAGAGGGAACGTCCCCCCGGAGCGGCGGCGAGTGCCCGCGACGCTGGGAGGTTAGCGGCTGGGCTCACAGGCCGYGAGGTGGGATGGACTCGGCTTGGGAAGAGTTTCTCCCTGGCCAGAGGGACCTGAGGGTGAAACTGAGAGAGATGTAGCTACTTCTGTAGCTATAGTTGTAGATATTTTGCATCCTGCAACGTGATGATGCACCGCTCTTGCCATTGCAGGRGCTTCAGACATTGGTTACACCGCGGTCTGTCCCATGGTACGTCCCACACTAGGTGTTTCACCTCCTAAGGGTTGAAATGTTTTAATCTCACACGAGTTATTGGGCTCAGTGTGGATAGAGCCTAACACCACAGAGATCAGGGCAAGGGAACTAGTAGTCCCTTCTGGCTTTAAATGCTGTTAAGTTATTTGTAGGGATGAATATTGCCCTAGCAATCGACAGTATCGCTCCATGCAGGAGATGGACATTCCCTAGAGGTCAACCATTGCATAGATATTTTTKCAGCATTGTAGCTCCATGGTAGTGCAAGTGCCCCAGGAGGATGCACCATGCCAGCAGATGGAAATTCATGCCCTGATTCAACTCATTCTGCTAATTATGGGAATAAAATCTCATGGGCATGATCCCTCCTTCATTCTGGTTCTGTAGCTCTGGGGTTGAGCAGGCCTCTAGACCCTGTTGCGTTTCTTGGAGCACAAACTGCAGTGCTGTGCTGGGATGCAGGGAGTTAAGGGAAGCTGTCTTTGCTCTGCACCTAGACAAGAGGAGGTCTTCTGAGGCTGCTTGTGCTTTCGTTTTGTTTTGTGGTAACTTATATCTCTAACCTGGCTTGAAACAAAGCATCTCAGACTCTTCAATCCCCAATTCCTTCAGTCCTTCAATCTCCTCCTGCACTTGCAGGAGAAAATGAGGATTTATTTACCTTTCATCAAGCTGGAGCTAAGACGAACAACAGGCCAAGTGGGTGTCTCAGTAGGAAACAATAATGTGATATTYGCCGATGTCAGCTCTGCCTGAAATCCTGCGTGGGAGATGGGAGAAGGACAACACAGGTAAGCGGATGAAACCCAGCCTTCATGAAACCAGCTCTTGGACAGTCAAACAGTCAAGACAGCCAGGCGGCAAGTGCTGTAGACACTGCTGTGGTGTTGCTACAGGCAACAGCCAGTATCTCCAACCCCAGGCCTGGATCCAAACTGGAGGGGTGCTAGCCCAGCTCAGTGACACAGGAGGACCTGTTGCCCAGCTGGGTGGGGGTTCCCGTTGTTGCGTTGTTTGCTYAGCACAAACTCCAGGCAAGACGTTGCTGGGTTCAGCCTGTTTCGGAAGCATTTTCTCAGCAGAAAGGATGCAGCAGATGTAGAGAGCTTGTATGCCAGCAAGCCAGGGCAGTAGTGGGCTTTACTTTCCACATTGCAGAGCCGATGTGTTTCTCCTGGTGTTACACCTTTTATTCAAAGTTCCCAAATAACATGCAAGCATTTGCCTGAGCCCTCCTCACTGCATGAGATCAACAAATGCTCCAAGGCCAGTTACTAGTCAGGAAAGCTGTGCAGGAACACAGGGAAGTCTATGCTGTTATGTGGTGAGGTGCTGTCGAGCGAGAACAGGTGCCGTTCTTGGCATTGATATTCCTGAGCTCTAATATTTGTCATTCAGAAAGATTTTGGAGCATCTCCCCGGTCCTGCTGAAAAAGTCTCATTATGAGAGGCAGGGCAAGTTAGTGTAGGGCCAGCACTGCACTAATGGGCTATATACAACTTCCAAACTGGAGCTGTCGCTTGCCCAGCCTGCTCAGGGTATCGGCAGAAGAACTGATTGTACTTGTGAACATGTGCCCTCAGCCACTGGCCATACTACCCCAAGAAACAAAATCGTGAAGTGCCCACTGTGTTTGCTATTACTTGTCCCTCCACCATAGCAGCTTTTCATGTGCAAAACCCTTGGCAATAAAACTGGAGCATAGCCAAGAAACTGCCGTCCTGCATTCCCAGAGCCCCTCACTTGGGGACCATCCTGCAGCCCCTTCCAGTATGACCCCACCATCTTGGGCTGGTTTGTGTGCGGACAGCTGTGATCTGCACTGCTGGCAGCATGTGCTGGGAGGATCTCTTCTGGGCACCTCCTGCAACGTGTCACTGTCTTTGCCCTGCAAGCAATCTCACGATGAGAAAACCACGCTTAGGCACCTCTCAGGTGACAAGACTGAGAACCATCCCCTCCATCCACAGGCTGTGAGGCAGGTCTGTGGAGGAGAGGAGTTGGGTTTTCTGTGATGTCCACTGTCTTGCTGAGGTATTTGAGGGACTGAGTGGGGAAAGTTAATGAGAGTCACTAGCTTCATCACTATATGGGAAGTCACCTAACGTTTTCCACCACTCAGCTGCCAAGAGGGTCTCCCAGCTTCGGAGAGAACAAGCCCAGCACAGCTTGGAGCAAGGCAGGGACAGGCTGCTTTGAAGAGGAGCCCTTACATGTAATGGCAGGTTGCACTGCGTCCAGGAAGAACAGCTGCCCCCCTTGGACAGAAATAAAACCCCAAAAACATTTGAAGAAGGCAGACATGGGAGCAGATGATTGCCTAGGGCAAGAGAGCAGCTCCAGCTGCCTCTCCGCAGCAGGCGTCGTCAGTGGGCTCCGAAGAGCTCCAGTCACATCCCCACTCTGCGAGCACCTAAGCTACGGGAAGGAGCATGTGGGAGGGAGTCCAACCTTTTCCGAGAGAAGTTTAAAATGTCTCACTGGAGCACAAAGCCTGCAGCAAAAAACTTTCCGCATGGCCTTCGCGTGGATCCCGAGTGAGGTTATAGCTACACTGCCATGCCTGGCCCCCGTCCCAGCTTGTGCAAGCGGCAGTAGACTCGCCACAGTGACATGGAGCGCAGAGCTGGTGTCCCACAGAGGCTGGGGAAGGAATAACTGTGTCTCCCTCCCAACGAGTGACATGGCAGGACCAAATGTTTGGCCCACTTGTTTTAGGGCTGGGCTTTTTGCTGTTGGCGGACTCTTGCCATTTCTAAGCTGAGTCTTCCTTCCTTGCGTGTCTGAAGTGCAGTAAAATGGGTAAGCAGAAAGCTTGCTAACCTGCAGGCTGTTTCCCATTTGCTGAAGCAGCCGGTGCTTGATTTTGTTTTCCCAGCCCCACAAATCCTGTGTTTCCTGTGCTAGTCCTTCACACGTGAATCCTGGCATGGATTTTTGGTGGATGCTTACAATGAAGTTGATCTTGCAGAACCCTCCAGTTTCAATCAGGAAGGAAAAGTACTTTTACTGCTTGAATATGGCACTTTAAACCCAAGATTCTTCCACTGCAGCTCATCACACAGGTGAAACTGCATTCTTCCATGCTGGAAAAGAAAATTGGACCTCAAAATCCAAGGAGAGACCCAAATCGCATCCTTCAACTTGGAAGAAGTTGCTGCCTTAGCCAGATAATGGAATGAGAAAGAGACACCTTTAGGAAATGAATCATTTTCACTCGCTCGGAGCATGAAGAGGGACTTTTCTGTCACAGACAGATTTTCTCTTCGCCCCTAATGTGTTAAGCTGGGGTACTTCTGGGATTTCTATCCCTCTAACAGGAGCCATGCATTTCCAGCCACGTTGAGAAGCCATCAAAGTCCATAGAGGACACTGCAATTTCCACTTCCTGAACACGATCACAAGATGGCATTACAGACTTAAAAGCTGAGCCAGCTCTGATAACAGGTTGGAGATCTTTCCCAGACCCTGACGTGTCCAACCCCAGAAGGCTTTTAAAGAAGCTGTGGACTTAACCCTGCCTGCTGAGCTTTTCCAATATATTTGAGCCTCAGACGCTTTCTTTTAATCATGTCACRTTAATGTCAAGGCTGTGGTTTAAGCACACAGACGTGCTGTATGTGGAATGAATAGCTGCAGCAGTTGCTCCTGTAATCTGTGAGCAATCTAATTCCACTGATTTAAGCTAGTTATAGTCTTGACAGTTAATGCCATGCACAGCACTTTATTCTTGACCTGCAAGACTTCAGGCTCTTCCGGTGCCTCCTCTGCCCCTGAGCAGACACTGCTAATCAGACCAAAATGGTGAAGGAGTTTATGATGTGGCTAAATGGAGGCAAGGGTGAATCATGAGCAAAATGTAGCTGGATCCTTTTAGTTGAAAAGCAGAATTAAAACAGTCTTTTGTTYGCCTGAGAGTGATTTGGGAGGGTAATAATATGTCTTTCAATAACTTACGGCTTTAAAATAGGAAAAACAAAATGAGAAAAATTGCTCCTTTTGGATGTTTGGATCTTTTTAAAAATCAAAGCTTATTGAGAGCTGTGCCTATTTGAGGTAGATAAAGCCACAGTGCATTATTCCCCCGTGTCCCCTGCTAACACTGCCCTCGCTGGGACACCGTGCCCGGCTTGGCTGCCTGGCTCGAGCCCTGGGCTTTAGGTCCCTGCCTGAGCTGCTGTAGGTGTCCCTGGCTCCAGCCCTGGCTCTGCCCCCACCTCGCGGCTGGACCCCTTGGGTCTGTGCTGGTAGCAGCTTGTCTCCTGGATGGACCCTTGGACATACGTTGTAGCCGTGTCTTTGACCCTGTTTCCTAGATGGACGTTGGACCCATGTCGCAGCAGGGTCTCCAGCCCTGTCCTTAACCCGATCTCCTCTTGCTCCTGACTGGACCCTCTTGGTAGACTCTGGGCCTGGCTCATTGCTTGCTGTGTCCGGGACCAGCAGACCCTGTTGCCAGCGCTCTGGTACGGCTCTGCCCGCCRCGTGCAGCCCCCGTGGGACGGCACCCATTAGTGAGGGCACCGCCTGTGCCGGGGTCGCTCCTGGCTCCCCTTCCCTCATGGAGCAGCTGGCCCTCGCTGCTCCCTGGCGGACCCGTCATCTYGTTGTGAGAGCGTTGGTGCAATGACTACTAGTCTCTGCCCTGACCCTGCTCTGCCATGGACCTCCCTGTGGCCCAGCAGGAAGGAGTTGTCCTGGCGTGATGTTGAGGGGCTGGAGCAGGAGCAGAAAATGCTGGGCTGCGTCGATGTGGGGCTCGCTGTTCTTGTAAGCAAGTGCAGGCTCCAGGCAGCAGCTACAGGCTTCGTTCACCGGTGTCCCCTCTTGTGAGGGCAACGGGGCAAGGAGCAGCCACGATCTACCTGCATCTCCCTCCCTGTCCAAGGAACTGGGGGAATGAAGGGCCCCACAGCCTCCCACAGGAGCTTTCTATGTATATATATATATATGTATTTGTGTGTGTGTATATATATATACTTTTTTTTTTGAAAGATCAGTGGCTGTGTTGTCTTCTGGGGTGACAGCTCTCCCCTCTGCACAGCTGCCCTGGGGGTGGTAATGGGACAAGATCCATCGCTGAGCTGACTCTGAGCCGTAGCTGGATGTGACCCTCCGGGCAGCGCAGAGGGTGAGGCCGGAGAGAAGGAAATGTAACTCAGGCTGTTCCCTTCACCGCAGAGCTGCTGAGCAGCTTCTCTGGGCCTGCAGGAAAGCGATCAGAAAAGGTTGTATGAGAAAAACGCCCCTGCCGGAGGGATGGACGTCCCGTACCGGCAGCGAGCGCAGCGCTGCCGGGCAGGAGCGAGCCCTGCCTCCCCTCTCCCTGCAAGGAGCCTCTCCCCCAGCTGCCCTCCCTTCAGGCCTGCCGCGGTTTTATCGCACCGCCGGTGCCCTGCTTTGGGTTGTCCGGAACGTACTCGGGYGGCACGCGGACATCTGTGCAGTTGGCCCTGGGGCTCGTTTGTAAGTGCTGCGGGGTGATTTTCCCTTTTTTTTGTTTTCCCCCTTCAGTCCCTGGCAGGCCCCTGGAAATGCCCTGCTTCCCGTTCGTCTCTCATCCATGCCTTCCTCTTGCTGAGTTCCKCCCCAGCTGATTCTCCTTCCCGGATATGCCTCTCCTTTCCCAATTCTTATTTATTTTCCCCATTTTTCCCTTCTCTCTCTCCCTTCAGTGCTCCCATCCAGAAGGCAGATTGCAAACTGCAGACAGTGCTCTGATGAGGACTCGGTACCTTTGATCTAAGCAGATCCAAAGCGCTTTCCTGGCGTGCTAGATGTGCTCTGCTAACCGTACGGAGGGTGCTAGCCCAAGCCACTTTTAATTCRAATTAAATAATTAATTAATTGGTTTAGTTCTGTGAGGTCTTGCAAAGCCCAACTCAAGTCACAGGGGAGTTTTGCTGGCGCTGGCACCTAGAGCAAGGTTGGTGTAAGCGTTGCTGATGTACCCTGAGACGCTGGGGGCGCGTGACTGGTGAAGATGAGAAGGGACACATCAAGAAAAGCCCAAGGCCAGTATTGTGCAGTACAGCTAACTAGAAACAGATTGTTCCATTTGATTAAAAAAWAATAATAATAAGGAAAACTTCATTCTTAGGACAGAAACCCCYGAATAGTTTTTTTTTTAAAGAAGAGAAAGTCTAAAAACATCATTTTGCTTTGATTTGAAAGCTATTTTTATTCCTCAGGGTGTGAGATAAAGTACATTTGAGTTGATGAGGCATCTCTCAACAAAAATATATTCCTTTTCATCTTGAAAATAGTGAAATGAGTTGTTTCAAAATTTTCAACATTTTGCTGCTTTTTTTTGAAAACAAAATTTTTGGTTTCGCTGAAATGTCTTTTTCTGAAAGGAAACTGCCTTGATTACATTTTTTTTTTCAACAGCTTTAATTAGAATTAACAATTACAGCTGATTTTTAGCTGTGCGATATACAGCTGGACTGAATCCACTGCCCAGCTCTCTCCGCTATGGGACTTCCAAACAAACTCCAGCACTGGCAAGGGTTGAGCAACATTTTAGCCTTGTCTAGCCATTGAAATTTCTTTTTTTCTTTCATTCTTTYTTCCTGCTCCGGGGCTTAGTTTTTACCAGTGCAACATGTCTAACAGAGTCAGGGAACTTCACAGTGAGTTGAGATCTCATTGATTTATTGAGGAAGAAGCTGCATACTAATTCTTCCTATTTTCCTCCCTTGAGGGAAAAAAAGAAAAAAGGTAACAGCTCCAGAAAGGCAGCTTGTTTTAACTGTGTTTGTAGACATTATGTTCACCCAATGGATGACAGGAAATTCTGAGGTCTGCAGAACCATCATAAGAAAGAAACCCTGGCTGGTCTGACACAACTTCTGGGAGGAAGCCAGCAAAGTGAAGGCATTTGGGATTCACGCACCATCTTTTAAGTCTGAGACGAGCATTAGGCATGGATCGGTCCATGGTCTGGCCACGGCTGTGCTGACAGAGATCCTGCTGAASCAAGATCTGCCACCGGGCACTGGAGAATCCTTGCTGGTCATGCACAGCATGATGTTCACTCTAGGCAGCAGCTCCAGGAGCCTCTGGGCAACAGCAGAAGGAGAGCWGCCCTTTAGCTCAAGTCCGTACTGCCTCTGCAGCAAAAATCCTCCCTTCAGCTCAGAATAATTAGTAACAAGGGCAAAGAGTCAAATCCACAAGTCTCCAAAAGATCCTGCAGAAGTCTCAGCCCCATGAGGCCTGATCCTTCCTGAGTCTCACTTGGGAGCACCCTCATCGCAGAAGACCAAGAGCTAACGCAGCGGTGGCTGTGACAGAGGGGGTCACTCCGCAAAGCGCAGCTCCCCTTAGTGTCAGTGTCTCATCCGGGGGTGCAGGGTAGGGTCTGCRTCACGTGAACTCCCCGGGGTAGTGCATGAAGAACGGGACAGAAGGCATCACAAAGAGAAAGTGGCAGGACTGAGCTGGGGCATCTCATTTCCCTGCGTTAGCAWCTCTTTTGATACGTATTTACTGTAAGTTACATTAATAGCACATAAAAGAGTCTCCCCTTTTTAGGAAATTRGTCTGTCATGGGACGCACACACCATGACACCAGTATTGCCTATTTTCACCCCTGAGAAGGGGAGATTACTGGCCCTGCACCTCTTAGAAGAAGAGCTGGGCGTGGAGAAGAACTGGAAGGTGCCGCAGCTGGAGCCGGCACTCTTCAGCAGCTGTGACTCACTCCCAGCTCTCATGAGGGTCTTGAATAAATGGGTCATGAATAAAATTATTCACTGGGTCATGAACAAAATTATTTTGTTTTGCAAGTTTCCCCAACCAGCAAGCAACTCAGCTGGCCAAAGCGGGGGTTGGTGTCCGGTCCAAATGGGAGAAACTAAATCCAGAAGAACCCCCAAAGGCTCRYAACATGCAACGCAGTGGCAGGAGCRGTCCTTGTGTGAGCTCTGTCRTGGTCTGTGCCTTTCTGCCATGGCAAACCACTGCTATCAATTAGTYRGATGCWWTTTTTTTTAGTAGACRGTTAATATAAAGGGGGAAAAAAACCCAAATGTGTTATTTGGCCCAAATCTATTTCCAGACTGGGTCTGAGGTTATCCAACAGCTTCRAAGAAGAGAAGAAATACTAAAGCAGTCCATTTGAATGTTTCTGAAGTGAGAAACGGTTGCGTTTCTGCACAGCGCTCCCGAGATGGGCTCTTGTGTGGAYGTTATGTCACTTAACATCCGTGGGCACTGGCCCGCAGACACCCTACCTCCCAGCCGATGGCCCCAGCTGCTGGCTCAAGGGTCAGTCTCACTTCTTTTCTCTGGCCCCGTGACATCATGTTGACTAAAGCCGCGTTCTGGGGTGACTCCAGACATGTGGGTCCGTGGGTCTCTGCAGCCCTCTGCAAGGTGAAGCCCAACTCATTGGACCAACCTTCAAATCCTTTTTCTGCTGGCCTGCTTTCCRTATCATTCGCTTGCAACACTAGATTTTCCAAATGTGTTTAGGTCTCCTGTATATCTTAGCTGGGCTTGGCTTAGTGGGAGAAATCACCCCCTGTCTGTCACGGCAGTGTTCAGATCTTGATCCAGCTCCATGGGAAGTCCCCTTCCTGCTGCAGCCTAGGAAGTCCCCTCTGCTGGGCAGTGCCCCGAGCCACCCACGCGGCAGTTTGTCAGACTAGGGGTTAAGACAAACCTTTTCTCATCTGTGATCAGATCAGGACCTTTCTCATGGAAGCACACCTCCRTTGTTCCTGGTCAGGGGGGCCTGGACTGCAGGCTTCTTTTTTGGGGGCAGATAGAGCTACTGTTAAATTTCTAATATATATAAACCCTACAAAACTATTTTCTCTGCAGCTGGGATATCTCTGACAGAAGGATCCTTACCAGCAGGGACATTAGAGAGAGAGAATAACACCAAATATCCTGCATCTATAAATATGTATTTGCTAGGCGTAGGTGAGCAGCGGTCCTCGTTTTGTGCATCCCTTCAGCAAAGCCTCAACAGCAAGATGGGCCCGGGGGCAGGCGTCGCGGCAGTGACTCACGCCGCGGGTGGGCTCATCCTGCCGCGCAGCGGGAGCGGGGCGCCGCGGGGCAGCGGCACGGCCGGGAGCCGGCTGCCCGCGCCGCTCTCCCCGGGAGCAGCTCGCGCTGCTGGCCGCAGTGCCGCCCTCGCTCCGCRCGCCCCTCCTGCTCCCTCTCTTCCTTTGTTCCCCGCTTCCTCCTCAAATCTGAAGACCAGCAAAGTAATAAAACAACATTTCCGTTGTATTAATTCTCCTGTCTTGGAGATTTATTGGGGTCTCTCACCCCTTGCTGGTATGTTGGTGCTGAAATCCAGCAGAGGAGATAAGAGAAGAATAAGAAGCGGTGTTTGCCCAMGGCAGCTTTTTGCGGTCAGGGACCCAAAATGGGGTCACTGTACCTGAAACGGGGTCACCGTACCCAGAACGTGGTCCTGCTTCCACTCCCGCTGTGGCGGTGGCCCTGTGTGGAGCCCGTTGGCTCTGGCCGCCAGCGGGGAAGAGCAAGCGGCGGGCTGTCCCTCCCGCGCTCCCAAGCCCAGAGCAACCCAAGCTCCTGCCGTCCCCAAATCACCGTGTCGAGTGCCTCTGCCCTCCCGGGGCCGTGCAGGGGCTGCGCCCCGGGGCCAGGCCACGCACCAGAGCTGGTTTCTCCCTGGCAGCTCCCACAGGCTCGTGCCGCCGGGCGGCGCGGCAGCGTCCGGGCRGGATGGATTTCTTCTCGCGGGGGCCACCTCAGCAGCCCGTTAGTTCAACGTAGCTGAGACCAGCGTGCTTCCCTGGCAGCGTTTTGTTGCACAGCATCGTGGCAACACTGCATGGGAGCCGGCCACCGTTTGTACCTGATATTCGACACCGTGAAAAATTGCCCCGTGAGCAGAAGCTGAGYGTAGCTACCTGACAGGCAATAAATACCTCCAGGTAATAAGCCCCGGGGTTACTTACTGCACTGTGACAGAAAGGAGTCACAAAGACGCTGCCGGACAGCTTAAGAGCATCCAGTGCCGGGCACTGGTGATAGATGATGATTTAAAGTCCATTTTTGCAGGGAATAACTGCTCATAACCATCCCCTTGGCAGTGTGCGGCACTGCCGAGATTTATGGTCTCCTCATGGCACGTGTTTTATTAATTGTCCCTGCACTTACTCCCAAGCCTTGTGGGTGCTGTGGCACAGGGATACTTCCAAGCACGGGGAAGAGGAGACGGCAGCGACGAGTGCAGGCCGGCCGACCCACGGCCCCGCGCCGCRGCCCCAGGGCTGAGCCAGGGATGGGAGCGCTCCGGGTGCTGTGAAACCTCTGGGGACCTTCTGCCAGTGGGCCCAGGGAGCCTCAYGCGGCCCCTGCTGCTCTGCCAGGCTCACCTGCTGGGGGCACAGCAGGGACCAAATATCTCCGTGTGGGGCCTGTGCGTCCCCGGGGAGGAGGCTGGAGGCTGATGGTGGGCATGGAGGAGATGACAGGCAGAGTTGCCTGCCCCAGCACTGCCTGCACAGCCCTGATCCAGCACCCCATCCTGCACCGGCACCCATCCCCTTTGGACACCCCATCCTGCACTGGCACCCCATCCTGCACCAGCACCCCATGCTTCTCAGGCATCCCATCCCACTACAGCATCCATCCTGTTCAGACATCCTGTCCCACTCCAGCACCCCATCATGCACCAGCACACCATTCTGCACCAGCACCCATCTCTTTCGGGCACCCCATCCTGCACAAGAACCCATCTCCTTTGGACACCCCATTCCACTTCAGCACCCCATCCACCTTAGACACCTCATGCCACTACAGCACCCCATCCTGCTCCAGCACCCCATGCTTCTCAGGCACCCCATCCCACTACAGCACCTGTCCTCCTTGGGCACCCCATCTCCTTTGGACAACCTGTACTCTTCAGACACCCCATCCTGCTCTGGCACCCTATCCCGCTCCTGCTTTTTGGGCATGCTGCAGCATGAGGTGGCCACATCTCCCCCAGGGAGGAAAGCTCTAGCCACACCGGCCCGCGGTGCACCCTCTGCTAAACCAGGCTCCACCAGGAGGTCCGGGGTGCCCTCCTGCCACGGGGCCCCGGCCGAAGCCCTCTCTGGCCTGCCTGGAGGATGAGGACGGTGCTTTTGGCCCTGGCACCTTGCAGTGCAGAGGGGAAGGGCCATGCTCCTGCCCCGCTCGCCCGGTCCTTCCCAGAGTATTGCGGCAGGGCGGCTGGCCTGGCGGCTCTGCCTTACCAGGAGGTTCGCTCTGCAGTATCTTCACCCCAGGCCACGCTTTTTTCCCAGCCAAAGGCAGGCTTTCCCCTCCCACCTGGGATGCTGCCTCCCGGCTGCCTCCAGCACAGCAGGGATGCACTGTCAGGGGCCCTGCTGGGGGCAGCTCGCTGCCTCTGCTGCCCACGCAGCAACCCATCCCACGCCTGCCGGGGACCCCCACCAGCCTGGGGWCACCTCCCTGGTGACCAGCTCCTCTATTTTGACTAAAATGCCTGTCTGGACACCTGGAAAGGCTCCTCCTGGAGTCACTACTGGGGCCTGCTTCTGCAAAGGGGTGCTGGAAAGACCTGACCCTGCGGCAGCAGGGCTTCAGCCCGTRCAACCCCAGTCCGATTTCCAGCAAAATCGGCTGCTTTATGCAAAAGCTTTATGTTCTCTCCGCACTGGAGCTGCCAGCTCCCTTTCCTCTTGTTACAGCCTTTATTCATCTCTCCCTTTATAAATCATTTGTGTATGGCTTTGTAGGAAATCGGCTTTGAATTGATCACCTTTGCTGCGCAATCTAATTTAATCAAAAATTGATATCAAATGGCAGTGAGCGAGGGAAGCCCTGGCGTGCGGTGCGCAGCCTGCGTATGGCTAACCGCTTTGCTGTGATGAAWAACACTGTAATCACCCATAATGAAAAGCTGAACTCATCTAGCACTGCTGGGCTCTAGCAATGCTCCCGAGCCCGCATACAGCGAGCAAGCAGCCTCGCCGCAGCAGCCTGCGCCCACGCCGTGGGGCCCCGGAGAGCGGCAGCGCTGCGGCGGTCGCCCTGCTGGGGCCGCGAGGACCAGTGCCCTGGCCACGGGCCACATTTCCAGCCATGCGCAGCCCCCGGGCACCCAAAAGGGCCCATGGGGGAGAGCTGAGCCCTGGTGGTGCCTCCTGMTCTCCCCGGGACCTGAAGCCTGGCGGGAATTGCACCAAAAACCTCCGAAAATGGAGATTCAGCACAMAAAAGGGGGTGATGCCTTGGGACAAGTGCTGCTCCAGTGGGACACAGTCACCCCAGCATGAAGAGCTGCGACTGCCCCCAAACTTGCTTTTGCTGTAGCTGGGATGCCACTAGGTCTTGGTGTTCATCTCCCCTTAGCCCTCTCTGGATGCATCTATGCTACGAAAATAGTCAGTTCTGCGCTCAGACGGGGTCACAACTCACTTCTTTGTGAAGATGTATTTCATCATCTCAGCGTGGCTGGACATCGCCAGATCTGCTCTGACAGCAAAGAGATCGGTCACGGGAAGCTGGGAAGGCAATTCATCAAGCTGTTCTGGAGTCGCAGGTCATTAAAGAATTACAGCGGCTTGAACCTGAATTTAATCTAATTTTTTGAGCTAGAGCAGGACAGAAAAGGCTGAGGGGAAGGGAGGCGGGAAGGTGAAAGGACTTGCAGGACATTGCTGAAGCCAGAATGTGCCGAAACATCTGTGCTTTGCTCTGAGCCTCCCCTCAGATAGAGAGCTTCTCCTGGGAAAGGCTCTCCGGAGGCTGGCCACAAATCCATTTATTTTGGTGCAAGTTTTCACTGAAACCCCCAACCTGACACCTGGAAATTTGAACTAACRAATTGCCTTAAGCTTGTGGAGTTTGCTTATTATCTGGCAGAGCAACACGTTTCACACCACGTGGCTCTGCTCTCCCGCTTGCCGCAGCCTCACGGATCAGAGCGAAGCACTGCTTGCTCGCTGTGCTGGGACAACCAGACACCCCGCGCACTCGGAGGTGATTTATACCCCGGCACTCGGCGGTCCAAGGAGTTTGGCTGGGGATCGAACCTCCAGCAAAGATCAGGGCAGACCTTCGGAAAGGTCGGCAACCTCTTCTCTGTGCAAAAGGCTCCCGTCACTGAAGAGTGGCCTCTCCTTGCATCTTTCCAGGAGAACTGAAGTCCTCCTAGCGAGGACAACATGAGTGCTGTAGACGTGGCAGGGAGATCACRGAGGGCGGGCAGCCCGGGCGTGGGTGCCGAGCCAGCGAGCAAAATTTAGCAGGATGTGGGGACACCAGACCTGGTCCCACCATCCCAGAAGCCCACCTGTCTTTCCCTGCACAACCATACTAATTCTGAYCCCGGGCAAAAATCATTTCATTGATAATTTCGGACGTAAAACGGACACAAAGCCATTCTCTTCCTTGGTGCACATCAGCTGCATGTAGCTGTGCTTCAAACGCAAGGGCACGCACCTGTCCTCGCTGTGCATGGATTTCCTCTTGGTCTCCTCACAAGAAAAACTACTTGCAAGTACTTTAGCAGGAAAAAAAAGACCAGCTACCTACTACCACTAAGTGTTTCTTAACCGATTATTTTTGTTTTGCTTCTGGAATTAAATTGAGTATCTAATTAAGTGTCTGGGGAATTCAGAACCAGCTGAATACTTCCATTTCAGACCAAATTCAGGGCAAATTGCAGTGTCTCGGTCGATGGGGGAGCTGGATATGTGATGCGGAGGATGCTGGGTTGGTCCTGAGGTGCTGCTGCAGCTTGGCCAGCGGCATGGGCTCACCCTGCTGCAGTGTGGAGCAGACCGGAGAGGGGGTAGCACTTCGCCCTCGTGCAATCGATGAAACCGCTTGCAAATATTCATCAAAATCAAGTAATTACAGCTGCTTGTAAAGGCAAGGAAAAGTTTTATTGACTTGACTTCTCTTCTCGTGAGTTGTCTGGAAGAGGCAAAGCCCCGAGCCGCAGAGCTTGCTCTGGGAGGAACGTGGCTGCTCTCCTTGCAGCCCACGCAAAATGGGAGGGGGTGACACCGGGACACGCAGGGAACGCGGCTGAGTCCCGTGAAACAAGCTGAAAAGTGCCTCTGATATTTCCCYGTTGGAGGGTATTGCCAAAGAAAGCCGCTCTTGTGAGCGACCCTGAAATGAGTTATGGCACTGAGCCACTTCCAGGCCTTATGCAGCTTTTATGGGAATTGTTTCAATTTCCACCGAGGCTTTTGTGGAGAATTTCTTGTCACTTTTGCCCAAAATGCAAAGTGAAACGCAGGGTGCAACCGTAAATCGTGCAGTGGTGCCAGCACTGGGGATTTTATCACCAGCCTTGGCCTATGCTGCTATTAAGCTATTGATGGGGGCGGGTGCTGAGTAGGTGAAGTTTTATACCATTATTTTAAGTGGGGAACCAAGCTTTCCACGCTGCCTGGGGGCACAAAGCGGTGCTGAGCTGTAACGACMCCCCAGCACTGTGAATCCTGCACTTATCCGCCCCGAGCCCAGGCGTCGAAGAAAGCAGTAAGCTCCAGGGTGAAGGTGATGAAGGAGCAGCTCTTCCTCCAGCACCAAGCAGCAGAGAGCAAAGCTTGCCCTTAAAAGAAGGGTTTTAAACACAAGGAATCAATTGCGTTAAATGCAAATTTGTCCGTTGATCCTCCTGGCAGGGGCAGAGTGGCTGCTCACCGCGGCGTGTGATGCTGGGGCTGCGTGGATCAGCGGCTCTGCATCCGTTAGCACTCGGGGCCACTAACATTGCCCCCAAAGCGCCTGGAAACAGAGACAACGGACGTCTGATGGATTAACGCTGCCTCCTGCCAATCCAGCCCGTGATCCATCAATTACCTATCTGGTTAGTCCCTTTCTCCATCCTTTTACAATCTAAATAGCACATTTTACAGTCACTGTTAAGTGATGTGATCAACATCAATTACCTACTAAAAGAGAATCAAGTCTTGATTTAAAATTAAGTGTTGCATTTTGCCATGTTCTTTATATGTAGCCAACAGAATAATTGCAGTGACATAAAAACTAATTACACTACTCCACAATTAGGCCTCCCTCCTAGTGCTGTGATTGTCTTTAAGTACATTGATGAAAAATTACTCCCGACCTAAATTACTATTGCACACTCATCTTCTTCAATACCTTTGGAAAAACTCTGTCCCACCAGATCAAACCAATATTGTTGAAGAGCTTGATCACAAAATGCAAAAAATAATACAGTGCGGAGCATATTTTTTAATCTCTTTCACGAGGGAGTGATTTCCAGACAGTGGGACTAGGCTGGTGTTGCCAGAGAATGCAGTAACGCTCCTCTCCAGTGAGGGGAACAAGCCCAGGGGTCCGCACAGCCCACCACACTGCCGCAGGAGCTTCCTGGGGAGAGGGAAATGTTTCTTGGGCGAACGCCTGCCTGCAGCATCACCCCGGCATCCTACTGCTGCCGACATTGCTCTGCTGCCCTGCTCTGCATGCCTTGGCCTGTGCCACAGAACGGGCACAGCTCTGCTCCGCCACCCGATGGGAAGGAACAGCCTCCTCCAGGACCAGGCTCCCTCCTCAAGGGGAAGGAAATCAGACGAACCCCTGATCCTAGCAGTCATTTACTGGATGCTGGATTTCATATTTTTGAACACAAACCTTTTCCTGCAGCTACCAACCCAAAGCAAAGCTCTGCTCTTGGACATCTGGCCTGGATGTCCTTGTCTCTCCCATGGTGCCAGGGGAGCAGAGGGAGCACAGTGTGGGCCTGAACTCTCCATCAAAGCCTGGGCAGGATGGACAGGGGTGAGGCGGAGCGGTTGGGGAAAGAGCAGAGCTCTTAGGTGGCCAAGTCTGGCAAACAGAGATGGCAATGTCTCCCTGGAGAATATGTCACTTGTTGATGGTGCTCCTTGTGGCAGATGGAATTGATGAAGATGGAATTTGGTCTTAAGAAATATCTGATGGCTTTGACAGTGTGTGTCATCCCGGTGARTGACTGCTGACCATTTTAACTGATGGTATTTGGAAGATCCAGATTTTAAACCAGCAGTTCTGGGAGGAGGCCCCAGCAAAGAGCAATGCTCTGGGCACAGAGCCACACRCATGCACAGAGTCCAGCCCCACAGCCCCAGAACAGGTTGCAGGTCTGCAGGGGTGGCTGGGATGATCTGCAGGGTTAGGCCTGGTACCCCGGGGAGGGACAGGGCTTGACAATTGTGGTTGGGCTCCTTCTACAGGGGCCAGACCCAAAAGCTGAGCTCAGACACCCCCAGGGCAGCCATCACTGCAGCACCTTCCCTTCCCTGAAAGCTCAGGGATATTTGGATTCATGTCTTATGCCAGACCTGTCCCTGCTGGGGAGCAGGAGAACTTTATTATTCTTAATGCTCTAAAAGATTTCCAGGAAAACCCCAATAAATAGGAGAGCTAAGAGCTGAGTCTATGCAAAGAAGCTCTTCGTCTCCTGCTGATGTTCCTGCAACACCTGCTGCCCAAATTTTACTTTTTATCTCCCATCTGCAACAGAGCGATTATTTCCTCTGGCCAAGGCTCTCTCCTGCCCAAGGATGGGGAACAGCATTCCCTGGAGCTGCACAGGAGGGATGAGAGAGTGTCAGATCCCATGTTTTGCCACCAGATCGAGCTGTGTCATGCTACCTGTCCAGTACAAAGTGTCTCCAACAGGCATGGAAGAATCTGGTCAGCCATCATGAAAAGGGTTAGCAGCCAAACTAGCTTGAGATCCAGCACCTCACAGGAGGGAAGATGTCTCCAGGTCAATGAGAACAACTGTCAAGAAAGCAGAAGCTCACAGCTCCTCTGCAAGCTGCAAGGACAGAGTGGCAGAGCACTGCTGCATCGCAACTAGGCTGCAAAACGTGTAAGACACTGCAGAGAACCTCTTCTTGTGCCTGAGTCAACATCTGGYGCCTTGTAGGGCTATTTGCTTTTGGCTGAGAAATCAGAGAGGCAAGGCATGTACATCTGCGGTGTGATCAGGTTTACTTACACCAAGAGTGTGCCTTGAGTCCCGTTTGCCTTGCTCAGAAACCCTCAGTTTGCCATGCTAGCAAATGCAGTGCCATGAACTCCCTTTCCCCTTGCTTTCCACGGGTGTCCTGCTTGTGACCGCTTCCRTGAGGCTCTCTGCTTCCACATCTGCAAGTGGCATCCCAGGTCTTGGGCCTGTAAGCAGAAAGGGACAGGCCAGCTCTGCCCTGCTGGGTAGCCCAGGGCCACGAGGAGCCTGCCAGCACCATCTGCTTGAGGGCTTGGTTGCATGAAGGGGTTTTATTGCTCCTTCTGTCGTGCCTAAAAGAGAGGGCTTGACTCTTTCTCAGCCCTGGTTCTCAGATGTGCCAYTGCCAACGTAGAACAACAGCCCCGTCCTGAGCTCCCAGCTCTGACGAGCCAAGGGGGCCAAGAGTGTCAAAGTGAACAGGGGGAAAAGGCTTGAGTATTGCAGTATTTTCAGCCCTGAGCATTTGAAAATCAGGAGTTATGTCCTGCCAGCAATCATGCAGCTGCCTGAAAAATCATGGCATTAAAACCCGATAAATCTGTGGAGCTCTTTTTATGTCCTTTCTGCGTTTTGAGCCTTCAGGATTCTGATTTTGAGGTGTTTATATCCAACCAGGAAAGATTGAAAACATTCCATTTTCTTTAAATGAAAGTTGAGATTTTAATACAATCCATCACCTGACTCCAGGAACTGGAGGCACAAAACACAGGAGGTTTGAGAGAAAATAATGAGGACTGGAATCCTGCCTACAGTGCACTTGCCAAAGCATCTCAGCCTTGCTGCCGGCCGTTTTGGTGTTTAGTGGCAACTCTGAAGCTTATTCCTTGGTAAAGCTTGCTCATAAATCCCTCATGCAGCTTTCTCACCTCTCTTCTGCCTGAATCCATTCTGTCCTTACTTTTACTGTGCTGATATAATAAGGGTGCCAGAAAATGTAACAGTCTTGGCTCTGGAAGGCAGTGCTTTCCCCTCAGATCTCTGTTGGCTTATGCACCTTATGTAACAAAGAAGAAAAGAGCCCTCCCAAAGGCCAAGGTGGCAAGAAGGTCTTGGAGAGCTGGGTGGTACTGATGGTGGTGCTGATGTCTGAGACACTAATGCTGCAAATCCAGCCTCTTTCATGAAGACCCTGCATGAACAACACTGTGAAAATAAAACAAATTACAACTGCTAGATGCAAGTCAGCAGCTCAGCTCAAGAATTCAGTGCTTGGGCTGTGGGGAAGACATGGAATAAGAAAGGCTGCAGTGGAGAAAATAATGGCTTCCTTTCTTCCTGGGTCTTTGTGGGTGCCAGGAGCAAAGCATGGTGCATGGGTGACTCTTGCACCCTTCAGACAAGTCCAGCTGCCATCAGCCCAAAAGACAAAGCGCACAGCTTCCCCTGTGAAGCACCTGATGATTCCCATCACACCACATCACAGCAAGGTGTCCAGTCAGTTGTTGCTTGTTGTTGTTGTAGTGGTGYTGTGCATCCTTCATTGAATAATTCCCACAGCCAGGTATTAAGCACACAGTCAAGCTGCAGACATTATCAGTGTTGCAGTAGTAATTTTGGGACTGGGAGGGCATCTTTGAATGTTTCCTGGTGTGCAGTACTTTCCTGCGGCCTCAATCAGCCAACAGTTCCTCACAGACACTGGCTGGGAAGGGGTTTATGGAGCTCGTGGCTGTGGCTTTTCTGCTGTCTCATGTATTCCAGTTTCCCTGTCGCTGGAAGGGAACACCCTGGTGCGTGGAGGATTTGGGCTGGCTGGCATCAGATCCATGGCTCAGATTCTTCCCACAGGCACCCTCCAAGAGAGGGACCGGAAATGCTTTGGCCACCTGATTTTAATCTACCACCGCTCGTGAGTCAGTGCCTTGCTGTGACCTTAGGAGCAGCGATCCCATGGCAGAAGGGACCTTCAGGCCTGCTGCGGGCTCACATCTTTCGTGGCCCTGTCTGGGGAAGGCAGAGGAGAAGCAGTTCGTGTGCCTTCCGGACTGACTTTCTCACCTCTTTTTCAGTGCGGTCCAGGGGACCTTAGGTGCCAAGACTGTGAATTAACACCCTTGTATTTACCTGAAACTTCACTATCGCCCTCAAAAAGTGTGAAAAATAATGGGGACAGATTTGAGGTGAAAGCAGCTGGTGGCAGGCAAGACATGATGGGCCAGGCTGGCTGCATCTGATGCACAGAGGTGCAAATGTCACCTCCTCCTTTCCCCGCAGCCCGTCGACCACAGCGGATGGCAGGGGACTTGAGATCCCTGCTGCCCCRGGCCCCTGCCACAGAGCGGGATTTACACWGTACCAGGCCCCCCCGCAGCCCTGCTAGCACGGGAGGGAAGGGCCACCATGGGCACCGGGTCCTGCACCCTTTTGTGGCTGCATTGCTGGCGTTTGGGGGATTGTGGCTGTCTCTGTTCCCCTCCAACTTCCCTCCTAGCAGTGCATCCCACTGCCGGGATCCCGGCGAGCTGTGTGAAGGGGACAGTGGTGAAACACAGGCAAGGCAGCTCTGAAGCCATGTCCTGAGCGTAAGAAAAGCACTGCAGGGTCCTTGTGGAGGCCAGCAATCCTGACTCAGATCTCTGTAACTTCTCCAGGTGACTTGGAGCCGGAGAGCATCCCACGTACCGCYGCCTGGCTGCTGAGCCAGCACCCTGGGGCCACTCCAGCTCAGCCCAAAGGTCCTGCTAGCCCAGCATTGCACTGAGTGCGGCCACGGTCGGTAAGAAGGTAAGAACCAGAGAAACATGCAGTGATGCTTCCCCAGACTATCCTCCAGCCTCCTGTGATCTGAGCTGAAGGATTGCCTGAGACGGAGRTGGTAGCCTTGTGTTTGAACATATGTTTAAATGCCCTCAGCAGAATTTTATCCTGTGAATTTGTCTGGTCACTTTTTGAGCCTCTGTAAACCGTTAGCATCCACAGCATCCTGGGGTAAGAGGTCCAACAGCTTCAGCACGGGTGGTGCCAACAGCCGCTTCCCAGTTTATTCTGAACCTGGGGAGACACTGAACACATGATCTCTGTGAGACCGAAAATGTGGGGGGCCAGGGGTCAACCTGTGACACGATCCAGTGGCAGAAGCCATTGACTCTGAACATTGCCCTTCGCTCTGCTGCGGAGGTCAGTGGTACCTCTCCTTCCCGATTGATGCCCCAGCTCAGCCCTGCATATTTTGCAAGATGATGCCAGAATGATCTGCTCAAGCAAGTCAGCAGCCGTGGAGGAGTTTTTCTGGCTCCTAATTGCTCCTGTAATCCTTTTCTTTCTTTCTTTCTTTTTTGACAGCAATAAGCATACAGAGGCTAATGTGTAATGCCTTTTGCTGTCCTTCAGCAGTGTGCTCTGCAATACTGTGCTCACCGATGCTTGCCATGTCGTGGCAAAGCAATGATGTCTGCAAAGAGCAAATACTAGGTCTTTTATTTGCCTCCCTCCCTCCCCTTCTGCTGGTTAAGCAGATTTAGGATGAGCTGTTGCACAGCTGGTGCCCAAAGATGACGAAAGAAGAGTGATCTCTATGGTCTAATATAAGTCAGTGGGACGATGCAAGATGACCAAAGCAAAACTCTGAGTGTTTAGAATCAGCACAGACACCGCGAAAGGGGAAAACTCTGAGTGCTAAACCAACAGGCAAAAATCTGTCAGCAAGCAGCTAGCTGCGGCACCAGGCCACCACCCTGTCCCCAGAACACAGACATCATTTGGAAAAGTAATTTATTTAACCATTTCCCTGCAATTAATACTGAAATGTAATTAGACAATCATTTCCAGTCTGATTGGGTTTCTTTTTGGCCTGATACTGCTTTAATGGAATTGATATTTGTTGTCAGGAACAGGCCGTTTGCCCAAAACAAAGGTGTCTCTTGAATACCAAGGAGCAGCGAGACCAATTGCTGCTGATTGCTCAAGCAGCTCCTTAAGGTTTCTACTCCTCGCTGCCCTGGGTGGAACAGGGCTGTGAAAGAGAGATTTTCTGTCTGGTGAAAACCCTGCTAGGCTGCCTCACTGGGAATCCGGCAAAACAACCATGGCGTGTGGGGCTGCATTTACGTTCCCTCAGTGGAGGTAGTGACGGGATTGCAAAGAGCTGTTTCACAAAATGTTTAGGCCTGCGTCCCATCGCCACCCCCTCAGCCCGTGTCTCCTGTCACCCTAAACAGCCCTCTCGCTCGACACCTGCCGTGCGGGGCTGTGGGGCACAGAGGGGCGCGGGCCGCCCGCTAACCGCCCGTCGCTCCCCGTCAGGCGAGACAGCCCCAACGGCCCCGCCCCAACGGCCCCAACGGCCGCCCGGCGCGGGGGCGGGGCCGCGGCGATGCGGCGAGCGCGGATTGGCGCAGGGGGGCGTTTTGGTGGTGCCAGGGGAGGGGGCGAGCGGAGCGTGCGCAGTGAGGAGCGGTGAGTGCGGGGGGGCCGCGGGGCTCGGCCCGCCGGCGCGGGGGCTCTGCCGGTGCCCTCCCACGGGGGCTGGGGGCCGCTGCCGAGCCCCGCGTGACGCAGAGCGCGCGCAGCCGTGCCCCCCCCCTCCCCGGCACGCGCTGCGCCCGTTGGCGCGAGGGGCCCGGCGAGGGGCCGGGGCCCTGCCGCGGGCCGCCGTGGGGTGCGGGGCTGGGCGCTGGTGCTGGCACCGGGGAGGGAGTAAAGGAACTTGCCCTGAGTTCAGTCGGCGTTTGCAGCCCGTCCTGGGGAGGAGGGGGAGAGAAGCGCGGCCACTTCCTCTCTTTTTTTTTTCCTTCTTTTTGACCAAAACACGTAGGCCACGGCGTCGGCTGTGGTGTGTGGCTTGTGCGTGGCAGCGATGGGGCCAAAAAACTTGCTGGGGTGGGGGGAGGCTATTGTCCATCTCTTTTTCTGCTCGCATGAGGTGTTTGTTAGGTGCTAAGCAGCCTGGAAGGCTTCCTTTGCCTATGCGCAAAATTAATCGGACTGGATCGCTCGCTTGCCGCTCTCTCCCTGTAAGAGAGTTAAGCACGGGACTGGCAGGCCTGCGGAGACCGGGATCCCTTGCACTGAAGGCTTTTAAATACAAGTTCAACACACAGGAAGTTTGGGTTCTCTCCAGAGCACCACAGCAGGCTTGGTGGCCTCAAGCCCTAGCACCTTTGATGTCGTTCAAGGCCATAAAATGGGTTTTTATTTCCAGGTTATCCACTCAGAACCTGGAAGTCTGAGTTAATACAGTTTAATTATTTTGGTACAAGCTTGCATATGGCCCTTTTACTGGAGAATAGGTGAAATTACATGTTGCGCAAAGCAAGAGGGTGAAAACTGAGGAAATGAGATTTTTGTATACAAACACAGAATATTGCCGTAAAATATTTAACTTCGGTAGTTGTCTAACACTCTTACTAGAAGTCATCTTTCACAAATAGTCAACACCAGCCATCTCTTAAGATGCCCTAGGTTTACACTAACATGTCTTTTTGACATGATATCTTAGTGGCGCATTTTTTATTTTTCAGTGTTTTGCTGATAAAGCTAGCTTGGTACAAATATGGTTTAGAGGTGGAAAGTATGACTTCACTGATAGGTTTAATTGCTTGCCAAAATAGGATAATCTGCAGAGGCAAAGCAATTCCTGTTGACAGAGCTGTCTGTTAGGAGGCTGTTCCAGTGCATAGCTGTGGTAGGAGAGCCTTTAAGTGCAGATAAGCCTCTAAAGTGTTAGAAGCAGATGATGCACCCTGTCTTTTACTGAACATGGTGCCACTGTGTTTCTGCTCTGTATGATCCTTTTGAATTCGTTTTTGCTCTGGAAGTAGCATTCTTCATTCTTTCCTCCTCTTTTTTCCAACCTTGCTTTAAAATGACCGGGCTGGACCACCCTGGTGTTCTTCAGCAGCCTCCAAGGTGCTTCTGGGGTGGAAGTGTTCAGAGGACTGTCCCAGAGACTCCTGCAGCACAGCTGCCACATGCTTCAGTGCAGAAGTGCAGCTATCAGGAATGAGAACAGTTTCTGCAAGGTCCTGGGGTCTGTGCTCTGTAGGACCTGATTTACTAGATTTGATGACTAGATGGCCTATATGTACTAGATTTGAAGGCATACAAATACGTTCTTTTTTGTGGAAATAAGCTGGAAATTGGCAATTCCTGATGAGTTGTCAGAAGAGCCCTTAACCATGCAAAGCTGCCCCGATACCCTAGAGAAATGAAAGATGGCTATTGCCACCTTCCTTCTCGCTATTGAGAAATTCTTTAGTGTGAATAGTAAAACACTTAAACCAAAAACAAGCAAACAAAAAACTCTCCAGCACCCCCACATCCTCTCTCTAGCTGCTCTTATCTCTCAAGGAATTTGAAGACTACTTAAATACGGAGTTGGTTGAGCTGGGCAGGTGTGATTGAAAGCTCATGAACTATACCCTGGAAATTTGCAAGGTGATGGATTAATGGGATAAATTCAGGGATCATACATCTTCTATGTGCTAGTCCTCTCTGCTGCTGACTCCCTCTGTGGCCCTTCATAACCTGCTTCAGCAGTCTTACCACTCGGTTTTCCCCTCTGAGAACTAATGTTTAACTTTCACTTTCGGAGTAGGTGAATGAGCTTCAGTTAAGATTTGTCAAGCGTTTTGTTGATAAGTTCTATATAAAGCTGGTTATTATTTATTATTAACATGCAGATATTCTTAGCGCCTGAAATCAGTAATGACGCAACACTAGGGATCTTCTGGGAAACAGCCATGTGAAGGGAGACGGAGTGTCTCACAAAGGGTTTTGTCAGGTCTCTTCTGGCTGTGGTTCAAAAGGCAGCTCGTTCCTAAATTTCTGATTTAAAAAAAAAAAAAAATTCCTCTCAAGGCAGCATGAAATCCTAAATGCACTAATGTTCCTGGAAGTTGAGCGCAAATTTTGCATAAGATTTGCAGATGTTGCTCCGCTTCCAGGATTTGTTGCAGAGCCGTCAGTCGAGGTTCTGTTCCGTGCTTGTGCAGCTGGGGCAGCTGTGCGCGTGTTACGTCAGCTCCTCGGGCACAGCTGCTCTGTCAGGCTTTGAAACACCTTGTTCCAAGGAGCACCTACATCCTTACAACACATTTGTAACCCTTACCTCAGATTATTCTATCTGAAGTAGTAAAGGATTCCCTGCTGGACGGGGTGATGATCCTTAAAGGCTCTAGTCTATTCCGCGCGTCAGTGGGGCTATTAGGGAATAAAAGAGGTGGAAAAAATCTCACCCTGCCCCACCAGCAGATAAGGCCCGCGTCCCCTCCCCTTGCAGCATGCGGGAAGACTCTTCACTGCCCAAATAGCTTGGTGGCAAGCAGAGCTGAAGGGTTTTCTTTGTAAAAGCTAATGAAGATATGAACCGAAGCTGGCGTGGCCGTGCTCGTTCTGTGGTGGTGTGTGGGCGCCCCTTCAGCAGAATAAGGAGCTCTGTTGTACTTGGGGGAAGGGAAGGCTGTTAACTCAGCTCTGAAAAGTCACTGCTCTAGTGGTGTAGGAGTGGCCAGATGGAGGATGCTAAAATCAAATACAGGGCTGGAAAAGGCTTCTTCGTACCCCTGTTTTGAAGCCAGGTGATGTATATTCAGATTCAGACTGCCCAGCGGTGGATGCTTGTGCAGACCTGTGGCAAAGTTCTCTCAGGGCCTTGACAAAATCGCAGGCACAGGATCTCCCATGTTCGTGTTTCGGCACCTTCATGGGCTCCTGGAGTGCTGCTCCTGTGTCTCCAGGGGCAGGTCCTGAGCCGTAACGCTTGGGGTCAGCTGTGATGCACTGCTGTAGTTTCCTGAAGGCAGGAAAAGCCCACAGCAGGCCTGGCTGGGCAGAAATGGGCCTTGGCAACAAAGGCTGATAAGACTTGTCTTGGGCTAGCCCTGGCTCGTCGCCTTCTGACCTCCCATTAAGGTGATCCCACACTCTCCCTGGCCGTAGCCTGCCTGACATCCTTATCTACCTCTTCTCTGCAGCAAATTAAGCAGACTGCTTTGGCTCTTGCCTTCAGTGAACAAGGAGAAGAGTTGACGGTTGTCCTTGTAAACAGCAGTTAAATGCTGAGCGCTGTTAACGAGTCTGGAGGGAAGCAGGGATGGAGAAAGCCTTCCGCAGCTTCTCACGGGCTGCCTGTTCTGCACCGCTGCCTGCTCCTCTCGTTCCCCAGGCTCGCCAGTTTGTGCCCTTTTGAGGGCTGGTGCCCAGCACTCCGTGTTGCCCTCCAGCTCTGCCCTGCCGAGTAGAGTGGAATGATTTCTTTTCTTGTCTTACAGCTGTTATTAAATCCCTTAGTGATGTTTAGCTTTTTGCAGCTGGAACAATGGTGTCACAGTGCTAACACACATTTCATTCTTAGACCGCTCCAGTTGCTGATTTTCTTCAGCATTAATTCTGTCTAGGTAGTTTTTCCCCATGCTGTATCTGTGCATTTGATTTATTTTCTTTTTTCTTGCCCTTTCTAAGTGTAGTATTTTGCATTGTCTTTATTGCTTTTCTTCTTATTGATTTTTGTTTTGTTTTGGGGGTTTTTTTGTTTTTGTTTTTTTTTTTTTTTTTGGACCTTTTCTTCAGTTTATCAATTCTGATCCTGACCTCCAGAGTGCTTCCAGCTCTTAAGTGCTGGGCATTGTTGCAGGTTTTATAAAAGTACTTTCTCTTTCGTTGTTCAGGCCATTAATGAAAAGGTTGAATAGAGGCAGACCTGGTCAGAGCCTCCAGAGCCCCTACTTGAAATTTTCTTCTTTTTTTGACAGGGAATCATTGGTAGCTACTCCTAACAGGTGGTGGTGTGAGGGGGAATTGCTTTGTTTTTCTGCTAGCCAGCACGGTTCCTCATTAAGGTGAGCTCCCCTACTCTGATTTCCTCTAGTTTGCTTTAGAGAGTGTCAGATGGATGCAGTGAAAAGCCTGGCTTGTTCCTCTCTGCTGGTCTGGAGGTGAGATGGGCAGATCTCTGCAGAGGAGGACTTGTGCCCTGTTTCTGAAGGCTCGATTGGTTTTAAAGAGCTTTCATGAATCTCATTCAAGCAGGTGTTGTGTTCTGCAAGCTGGGCTTCTCACTAGGAAGCTTCTCCTGGGCTAGTTTCACTCAGAGGCAATCCTCCAGGACCTCAGCCCTCCTTGTGCCCTGCTCTCCACCACGAGTTGCCCCAAGAGTGGTGCTTCCTGGGGGCCATGCAGCAGCACTAGGCTGGGGCTACCGGCGCTGCAAGGAGATGAATCAACGCTGCAGTTGGCCCGTATCTGCTGTGCTCTGAGCCTTCGCTGTCGCTCCAGAGAGCCAGTTGCAGCCTTCAGGGTGGGATGCTGCTCCTCAGGCTCCTGGGGGAACAGGCAGATTCTGGCTGTTGGGTCCTGCTGTGAGGTGGTCAAAGAAAGGGAGGGGGAGAGAAATGAACAGCTTTTGAGACAGGCTTCATTACAGCCGCAGCACACAAGGTGCTGAAGTGTCTCTGCTTTGGTGGTGTTCTTGCGCTTTGGTGCGACTCTGCAGGGGCATGCATAGAGGGAATTTGTGTCCGTGATGTCCTACTCCCTTTTGATTCTCCCCAAGTCTGTCCACAGTGGGAGTTAGGCTTGTCTGTATGTGACTAAGGTTGTAAAAATAAATTTTTCTGCTCAAGCAATTCTAAAAAAGCTCCTTGGGTGGTTACTCCACTCTGCAATAAAAATGAGGTGCTCTGGAATAATTAATTACGATCATTTTTATGCCCAAATAGGGTCTCCCTGTGGGAGCAGTTCCAGAATATCTTGTTCCACTAGAGCTCTGCTGATCACTTTCCCAATGCAAACTAAGCTTTAAGAGGAGGAATTGCTTTAACTGAAATACATTTAACTAGAGAAAACACCACTGTCCAGCTATGAGTAGCTCTGACGACCTTCAAGTTTTGTCAGTCCTGAGCTGCTGCATTCAGCTCCTTGAATTTTAAGAGGCGAGTCCTTTTCTGAAATGCAGTTCCATCCACTGTGTCTTCTTTCTTTGCGCGTCCGTCATGTCAAGCCTGTGTAACTGTGGGGTGGAATTTGGGCCCTACTGAATTCAAGGATGACAGGATCCCTGTGCTTTTCATCTCTCCCATCTGTCAAGACTGATAACTCGAGGTACCTGGCCCAGCTGAGGCTGCGCTTCAAGGACATTGTCAGTGCGCTGGAGAAACCGTGTCCTATTTGTTCTCCTTCTATTGCTCCGTGGCTCGTGGCGGGTGCAGAGTGTGCTGTGGTGCAGCGTTTGTGGGGAGAGGTGATTCTGTGGTCTGGTTTATTTTTCTTGGAAAGTCCAATAGTACTTTTATACAGATGTGGCATGCCCTGACCAAAATTCAGTTTGAAGGGAGAAAATTCTGCTTCCCTGAACCATTTCTGTGGTTTTTATTGGATTCTTCTCCTCTCTGCGGGCTACGTGCTGTAATTAAATGTTGGTAGAAAGGTTGTGTTCCACTCTGGGTATGGTTGAATCTTGGTGATGGATAAATTACTTCCCGAGTTCAGTTTGTAAAGCTCTTTGGGCTTTGTGGGATGAAAGAAGCTGTATTTTATTCTAGATGTGTGCGTGTTGATGATTCTGTGGGATTTTCAGTGAGCAGGTTAGAAGAGCCCTGATTATATTAGTTCTCTGCACAGTCAGATTCTTTGCCAATTCAAAAATCTGCTGCATAGAGAGGAAAGGAAACATGAAAGTATTTCAGAAACCTTTGTATCGCTGGGATAGGTGGGAAGAAGATGCATGTGTTGATCTGAAGGCGATACTAAGCCAGCTATCTGTCATTAAGCCTCTAAAGAAAAGTCGTGATTTTTAACAGCTGCCTATTAAAAACCCAATGGTTTCTTTAACAGGAGTTTTTAAAGGTTTAACTGTTAATTTTAGAATTTTTATTTCAAGCATGCCTCCATAAAATTAACTTTTTCAACATAGAACACTTTAATGTCTTCTGTGTTGGTGCTCATTTGCAAGAAATCTATGCATAATTATTTCTTATGTACCAGTTAAATCTATCAGCCAACAGATGTCAAGTGTAGCAAAAATGCTATAATAATATTATGGTCTAATAATAGTTATAATGATTCTAATTACCTGGCACAGCTTTTGAGAAAGGCAGACTCAGAAATCTGTGCAAATGAAATGTTTAACCTTGAACTACGGAAGTCTAAAATGGACACTTCTGTAGATGTTTTGGCTGCATCCCCTCCTCCATATTAGACATCCCATTCTCTTTGTTACTCCTGGTTTGTTTGAGGAAACAATATGGTCCGTTTTAAATGTTAAAAACTCATTCTCAATATGTTCAGAGATGCAGAACAACACTGGCAAACTGGAGACGAGCAGATTTCTTGAAATACCTGTAAATGCAAAGCCCAGTTCTTTTAAACTCACACTGTGGTATAACCACTTTGGTTTGCAGGTGCTTTTGCTGCCTGATGATTGCAGTGCACAGAGATTGCTTTCACCTTGGGAAGGCTGCAGGAGGCTCAGCAATCTTTATCTTTTACGCACGTCAGTTGTGCTGCTTTTAAGTGTCAGGGAGCCTCAGACAAAGCCTGAAAAGCACAAAGCTGGGCAGCTCTGCGGTAGTGCTGCCGTGCAGGTCCCGCGCTGCTGCTGACGGAGAAGCGCACGTGCGTGGGTGCAGGCAAGCGGATGTTGATTGTTGCTCAGGAGTGAGCCTGCGGAGCGGGAAGCGAGCAGGGGCTCTTAGCAGATAGGAGAGYGCCGTGTCGCAGGGTGCCGCTGCACGTGTTCTTGGGCGCGAGATTTCTGCGCTTGCTTTGCCTTCAGCAGCAGGAACCTTCATCATCTCTGGTGGGGTCTCTTCCCCAGTGTGGGAAGGACACTTTGTGCATCAGCTCTCTTTATGCAGCTCCCCATACATCTCTACCACCATGTTTTTCCTTTAGGAAGGATCATTGGGCTGCATTTTATGTATCCTGGTGGTTTTCGCCCAGCCTTGCTTTGTGCTGGGTAGTGTCTTGGGGCCTCCGGGCTCATTATTGTTGCAAGGCTGATGAGGCGATGCATAATAGATCACCGCTTGCCACAGCTGTTCGTTTTAATTTTGCGACTGTAAAGTTTTTGAGAAGTCTGTGGTTCACAGAGAAGGATTCTTCTCGCAGAGGGAGTGCAGGATAAGCTAGAAGTTGACAGCTCTCCATGATTATGTACCAGACTGGACTTTTTTCCTCTAAATAAGAGATTTAGCTTGCTGGTAGGAACTCAGCAGGAGCTGGGGAATTCAGGTGTTGGTTGCTGATCCCTGGCATGGGCAGCAGCTGTGAATCTTCTACCCTCTGCCTGTCAGATGGATCTGGAGGTGCCCTCACAAAGTAGTCGTCTTCATTTCAGGCCCACGCTTCTGGCTGGCATGCTCTTTTTTCTTGTGAAAGCCCCGTCTGCCATTACCATGTACTTCCTCAGCACATGCAGCCTGCCTTTATCCTGGGTTAATGCTGGTGAGAGCTCTGCTGTCGTCTTCAGGCTTTTATGTGGGAAGATTTGCCTCCTTGTTCAAGTTGAGATCTCCGTAGGCTCCTTCTGACTGCGAGCCAGTTTATCACCATGGAGATAGGGCCTTAGGAACAGCAGGGCACAGCTTTTTCCAGACGTGTGCGAAGAAGGACACTGTAACGGGCTACCCTGGTTTAGGGAGAATGATTTCTGTGAGTGAGTAAATAATTTGTCGAAGAATGCTTGGCGTCACCCCAGGTGCTATTAAGGAGAAGACAGATCTTGGATCCCTTCAAGCCTGAGCTATAAGGCTCATGTGATATTCGCTTGCTTTTGAACATGCTCCTTTGCTCGGCTCAGTGTTAGATGTTACTGCTGTGACCCAGGCTGACTCATTGTTAACCTGTTTGTGCTTTTACTTACCCTGAGAAACCAAAGCTCCCTTTGCTTTTCTACTCTGTGTAAATATTGATAGTGTATTTCTCATGCTGCCACAAGAGCACCTTTCGGCATCCTTTTTCTCAGTCTGAGAGCACTGTATTTTTCACCTGTCCAAATCAGCTGCAAGCATTCCCTCGCCTATGCCTGATGCAGCTTAGGCCTGGTTTCCAGAGGACACTAAAGTTGCATCGTTGCATTGACTTCCTCTGTCTCTATCCCCACTCTTTCCCAGTGATTTTTGTATGCTGACCAGTTTGAACTCTCCGAGTTCTCGGAGATGCTGGGTTTCTACAAATTTGGTGGATGGAAGAGCGTTTTTGTGTACGGGTCCATTTGTTAAGCTAGTTTGCACTGCATCTTCACTGTCTTGAATTACACATGTTCTCCAGTTGGTCTTGTGTTGGTCTTCTGCTGTTCGCATGTGTATTTGCCATTTTAACTTCACTACACAGGAAGCGTGTAAATAGTGCTGGAGGAACAAATCCTCCCCTTTCCGCTGCTTACGTTGTCATCGTTCTCTTACCTCTCTGACTTCCTGCTCCTTGCGACTCTAGTGTTGGATTTCCATGCGTGCAGAGAAGCACGGGCACCTCCCAGGCCTCAACAGCCTGTGCCAATGCACGCCAAACCCTGTATGGACTCATGCTGACCTCCTTTGGGGTTTGGGGCTGCTTCTCTTTCTGCTTGTCTGGCACTGGCGTACTCCGTTTCTTCCCATAGTTCCTGATTAGGAGAACCCTCTTGACAACAACTTTGTCTGGAATAGCCTTCCCGTAACTCTCTGCCTCACTGGCTCCGCATCTGTAAACATCTCTTTGCCCTTGCTAAACACCATGTCTCTTAATTTCTCTCTGCGAGAGTATTATTTAATTTGTAAATGTTTTAGGTTGTTTGAAAAATATGATATGAAGCTGTATTTCATTTACTGTAATGATCTGCTAATGCGGGCATATTTCAAAGGCAGGCTATGCAGTACTGTGGGTTTTAATTAAATTTTGTTTTTCAAGTAAGCTTCAATAGATAGACAATAACAAATAGTAGACAATATGCATACAGAACAAATTCACTCCATTTTCTTTTCCAAGACAATGTAAAAGTGAAAATGGATAGCCCTTAAAATGTGTTTGGCCAGTTCATGATAGCTGCTTTAGTACTGTTACTCACTTTTGGGGAGGTTATTTCTCACTCTAACTTAATTAATTTTCTTGATCTCTCCCTGCCTACAAAATAGACTGTTATACTATGCAAAATTTCCAGGGGAAGCTTTGTACGAATTAGATTCTACTTGAAACTCTGGGCTTCAAAGGTCCAAGGTTTTGAATGCTGTCTTGTTGCTTAATGTGTTGCAGCTCATGGAGATGGGTTCCTGCCCAGGTTACAAAACTGAAGAACTGGTTATGAGGTGCCCTGCCCACTTCTTCCGTAGGAAGGCTGCGTGGTTGGAAATACCTGTCTCTGGTGGCTTGATCTGGTGTATGCCATTCCTCATGTAGGTAGAGCACAGGGAAGTAAAAGTAATGTTGTTGTATCCAGTGTTGTTGCACCCAAATTAGGAATAAACTAGTGGCCATTAACTTTCCTTTTCTTCCAGCAAGCTTGGGGTAGACAAGTACAAAGCGCATACAGAGATGCTTGAAAAGTTTGTTGTACATCAGTGGGAGGTCGCTGGAAATCATAATGGTACTCCCAAAGGTGGGATTTTTATGGGGCTAAAGGAGTTCTTTGCTGAATGTTGTAAATGAGTTCCTTTGTTTGGGTGTTCGCAGAGCATCACTTTAGATGCAGAACGAGGTTGTTGTCTGGAGCTATCTTTGAGTAGAAGTTCATTTTCTGGTAGCTAGTGTCATTTTTGTTCTCTCACTGTTTGGAAAATTCTCCATTGTTCAAAAACAATCAGAATTTGTTGAGGAAATCAGTGTGGATGCCTTGGAGTTCTTCAGTTCTGTGACTGACTTCTCTTTGAAATACATATAAGTCAGAGATCTGAAAAAAAAATAAAATAAATTGGGTAGTAAATTCATTAGCAGCTTTAAAAGGCTTCTGAAGCCTCGCAAGGGAGTGGTAAACAGTGGGTAGAGCCTTCTGGCCTCCGTTCAGAGATGCGAGTTTGAGTCTCGTTCTGGATTTATGCCCAAAGCTTTGCCTACTTAAGCTGGCTGCAAATGGATACCTGGCCATCCGGGCTGGGAAAGTGCACTGGCTGGATGTGAGTGATAGCCATACCATATCCTCTTATATCGGCTGGCTGACCTAGAGTGGGTCGCAGTTTTGGTGGAAATCAGATTGTGTAAGGTCTGAGAGAAACCTATGAGAACTTGGCTTTTGACTGTTTTTGTGGCTGTAAGTGCTTGTAAGGCATCACTGTAAATGGTAGAGACTTGCGTCTGTTACCTCCTCCTCCATGAGGACTCAGTCTAACGCTTTCTGTGTTATGGTAACACTATGTGTTTTACCATGAGTACTTCACAATTCTCCTGGTACGTGACCTGCTGACCGTGTTTTGTGCACTGGCCAAGATAGGAAACAGTAATCCTGTTCAAGTAAGGATGGTGAGATGGCATCCTGTGCTTGATGCCAGTCCCTGTGGCTGGAGAGAAATCCTGGTACAAACAGAACTGTGTCTAAATATAACTTGTCATGAGGCATCACTTGCTCTTTAAATAAAATCTGGAAAAAAAAAATGCTGCTGAGGTTTGTGCAGGTGCTACCAATACCAAGGGGAATGCGCTGTGCCTTCCCTCTTGTTCTTTCCTTGTTCTTTGCTGAAGGGTTTCTTTCCTTTTCTCACTTCTTGTTTTTATGTAGTGTCATTCAAGGCTGTGCCAGGTTTTGGGGCAGGCAGTTGCTTTTTGGTGACTTGAGGCAGTGTTTCCTACTTCTCTCATCCTTCCTTTAGATCTCTTATCTTTCTGTGGTTCATGGTCACATTGAAATAATCTAACCCTTTGTAGGTTTATAAAGCCTCCAAGCATCCAAGAACCTCAGGTCTTTTGTAGACAAACTTTTCTGAGGCCATTGTTCATCTTCTACGGAAGGAGAGGGTTTTGGGGCTACCACTGGTCTCAGATGGCTAATATCAGTTGAAGGACTCTGGCTACTGGAACATCTGGAGCTGATGGATGAGTCCTTGGCTGAGGGATTTGTCTTCTGCGATGGCCAATAAGTGCTGAAGTCTGATCTTTGCCTGAGCAGGTGAGTGCTTGGTCTCTGCTGGCTTCCAATATGGCTGCAGTAGCCAAGGTCTGGAAGCGCAGGTTCTTCCTGAAGTCCTGAGAAGCTTGGCTGAAGTTTTGAAAGAATTTTCAGCTCTGCGCACTCCTAGGTAGCAATAAACTTCTGCCAGCATGGTATCAATGGAGAGTAGGGGCTTCCCGCAGAAGTTAGGAAGATTAAAATACCCATGATGGCTGTATTCAATCAAAAAGGGGAATGAAGCAACAGTGATGAACCTTGTTTAAAAAAGCTGAAAGGGGCAGCTGGGAGAGCTGTGGGAATCTTGTGGGACCATGCAGCAAGCAGGGGACTTGCAAGGGGCTTCAACACAAGTACTGAAATCACAGGAGAACTGGGCATGGGAAGCTCTCATAATGCTCAGGGATGAACCAAAACAGGGTTCTAGTACAGTGTTTCTTCTTCTATTTATTTTTTATCTGTAATTCATTTTTAGTGAATTCATTTTTAGTTTAACACTTTCAACTATAGTTTATTCTTATTTACTCTGCTTGTTATTATTTCCCTCTTGGTTGTGTTTATACTAGTAAAGCAGTCTATTTATTCCCTGGTTTATTTTGCTCAAGAAGTTGGTATATGCAATACTGATGAAGGAACCCTGGGCTTTTCTAAGCTGTCTGCCTGGGGGGTCGCTGCCCAGGCAGCGCTGGTAGAGTTGCACTCACGTTGCCTTGGTGGGCAATGCCTCCTTAAATCAAACACGTGCTGCCTTGTATGGGACACAGCATTTGTTTAGCAGCTCACACTATCATGCCATCATATAAGGCAAGAACAAAGATGATGTTGATCCTCCCTGAGTGGTCAAGTAGGCAGGATTGCACTTTCCAAGTTAGCTTTTGGCCAGTAAAGTGGAGCTGAAATCCCTGTTTTGATACAAAGCCCCAGAAAAGGTTTCAGGTCCAGATTTTGGCTTTGTAATTGCTGTGCTGTTCAGCACTTCTGGCAGAAACCTGTCTCAAATGCCATGCTGGAGTTTGTGTTCAGCATCTCAGCAGGGAACGTGCCGCCACCACCTCATCAGGGAGTTGGTGTAGCTTGCTAGACCCTGTGCCATGGGCGTAGAGAGAACATGTAAAGACAGGGGGAAGGAAAACAGATCCTGACTGGGAAGAAAATCAGGATGAGTGAGGAGGGTGGAGGAGGTATGATGAAGTGAGGGAGAATGCAAGGCCGCCTGGGACAGGAGGAGCGCTTGCTCAGATGGAGTGGTGTTGCTTGTGTTTGCCAGGAGCTGCGTGGTGCCAGTGCTCCAAGACCCTGGTGAAGGATTGAGCCCCTGTGGTGATAACCTGTGTACAAACATACAACACAAAGATGGCCCTCCTGCAAAGAGCTTATCCAAATATCCCATAAGGTAGTTCTGCTCTAGCAGTACTCAGGAGACAGGGTCTACAATTCTTCCGTTATCGGATTTTGCTCCTTTAGTTAAAAGGAGCCAAGCTGAAGAAAAGATACAGTGAAGGGATAACAATCCATGGCAGCTAGGCACCACTTTACATCTTCAAAGCTCTTTTGCAAACGTTAGCTTTCTTAATGCCTCCCTGGATGAGTGAGATGCTACGTTGCTAGATAAAGAATGTGAAGTTTCTGGGCTGTGTGGAGTTTCAGCCCAGAGTGGTAATTTAAACCCCATGTTCTTCCCAATAATTGATATTGTTGATGGCTGCCCTGCTTGGAAGGTGCTGCATGGGAACAGATTGTGTCGTACTGATGTGTTTTAAAAATGAGAAGTGTTCTGGTCTTTGTAAGCACTTGGGTTTAACACCGGCCAGCTAGGTTTCTTGGATTTTTTTCTTGGAGTTTGGCAGCCGTCTGCTTAAGGGAGTACAGTGGTCTCATAAGAGTTTATTCGATCTGACATTTGACAAATTGTTTCTGCTGGTGGGTACTTCAGGCGCAGTCTGTTAGCTGGCAGCCTTGGCTTTGCGGGCGCCAGGGAAGTTGGGGAAGGCAAGGCTGCTGCCCTCCTCTTAGAAAGGAGAAGGAGCAGCAGAAGGAGCGTTGTTTCAGCCCACCTCCCGTTCCAGCCCTCCGTTTGCTGTTTGTTAAATCGTACTATTTGCATAGATTATTAATGTTGCTTGTGTGCTGGGTGTTCCTGCAGATGCTGCCTCTGTTCCTTGTTGCACTTGGGTGTGCAGGGCAGGAGAGGAGAGCCTGCGTTTCTGGAACCGGACCCAATTGCCATTAAAGACACTTTGTTCTGTTGGTTTTTTTAGGGCATCCTTTTAACTCTGCAGTGAAGAATGGAAGAATATTATTTTTCACAGCAGAATTATAGCTGTTACCTAAAAAGTACGTGTCCCCTGTGAGATACTGTAAATATGTTTTATCTGTTCTATTACCTGCAGTTTCAAGAATATGTCCCCTAAGCATTTTAATCTTGTTTTCCAGACTTGTCTCAGGGTGAAGAATCACTCCTATTTGCAACTTTGGGAATAATTACTACGTTCATTAATTTCTTTTCTTTCTTTCTGTCCATCTATTGTTGCTTCCAAGAGGAAAGAAAAAAAAAAAAACCTCTCAGTAAATCTCCACTAAAACAGAACTGACTGCTTGATTAAAAGGAGAGTTTGTGTTCTGGAAATGTGTTTGTGAGCGAGCATCTCCTAGCCACGCACGTGGACTGATGCACCCGAGTGTGCCGGCTCCTTCAGAGCCGTTCGAAAGCGTTTAGCTGCGTGGAGCCGACCATATGCTGAGGCTGGCTGAACTTCCTTTCCTAACCCTGCAATTAAAGACTAAGGCACCAGCAGGCAGCCCATTTCTGGGCGGTTATGGTGCACCTCAGGCACTGTGATGAGGCAGGAGGCTGAAGGTCGGGTCTGCTTAACCACCTGAGCAGTGCAGCAATCCTCCTGAAGTGCTTTGCCTGCAATGCCTCGCTGCTGTTATGAAACAGAAGCTAGACGTGACAACAAGGGAAGTAGATCATCATATGGCTCTGTCTTCTATGGGAACTAAAAGCTAATTCAGGACTTCTTGTGGAAGTGCTGTTTGCTTTGGTCCTCTTTTAATTTTTTTTTATTAACTTGATATAGACTGACAGATTTGGAGACTGGAGGCCACTACAATTATTATTTTTATTGTACAGTGGCATTAATGTAACATTTAATGCATAAATGATGGAGTCTTTGCCCTTGAAAAAATGTACTGTCTGACCCTGATGTTGCAAACTCTTAATAAATGAGTAACTGTATCCCTGTGCAGTTCTTGCGGATGCACTGAGATATCTCACTCCCCTAATTGTTCCCTGGATTAGGGCCTCACCAAAACTTTTCTTGACATGTGACAGCTGTAGCCACTGAAAGTCAGCATGGAGACTGTCACTGAAACAACCTTGATTCATGTAGCAGTTGTATTTGGCAATTCAGCTGTTCTAAAAGCTCTGCAGAATGTTTTGTCCTTCATGTGATAAAATCTGCTTGCAGGAAAGGACAGTTGAAATCTGTAGTCTTTGTGGGAGAAGCCCCCTTAGCATAAATGTGTCCTTCTAGCAGTCTTGTGATGGACTTCCCATCTCCCCATCTGATATGGTGGGAGGATTCTGTGGCACCACCAGGGTGCAGAGAAAGTTCTTCAAGGATGTTCTCATGTTTCAGAGTAGAGTTGAAGGTGCTGCGGATGCCTCTTTCATTAGAGCTTAAAGGGAATAAGTGCTTAAAAATCGGCTGTTAGCCCTTACAGCAGGCAAGGAGAGTTCAGCGTAGTCATACAAGCAAGTAGCCATAGAGCAAAGGCCAAGAAACAGAGAGAAAAATTCACTGTATCCTTTGGCTGCTGCTTCCCAGTGCCTAGCATGCATCACTTCTTTTAAGTGACTGGATCTCCTACTGTTGATAGAAGCTCAAGAGGTGAAACAGTGGGTCTTTTCTTTCTGGATCAAAGGATACTGAGGATAGAAACACAGCTGTTGTCATTAGGAAGAGAAAATCACAGAGGAAAAACAGTTGCTGCTGATTGCCCTCTGCTTTCCTCCTCCCTCAGTCAGTCTAGTTTTTGGGTTCCTGCCTTTGCTAACCTGATGAAGCTAAGTTGACTTCACCTCATTGAATCCCATGGACAGTACTTTGAAGTGCTGTGAGCACAGTCATAGGCTCAGGTGAGAGCTGTGGTCTTGGAGCGTTCCTACTGCTTGGAAGGTTTACTTCTCTTTTGAGGTAGAAACTTATTTTTCTTTCCCATTCCTTCCTTCCTGCCTCTTTCCTGTCCCCCCCCCCTTTTTTTTAATAACAGTTAAAGGGTTTGGAGAAGTGGCTGCCTCCTTGTTCCTCTTGGGGAGCTTCTCAGTCCTTGGCCAATGGAGAGCTGGCTTTCCAAGCTCTCTGCAAGATACTACTGCTTCTTAAAAATGGAATTGCTGGGAATCTGAAGCCCTTAGTCCAGGTCTAGCTCGTAACCTTATCAGTTCCTTTAGGGGCAAATGTTATCCTCTCTAGACTCACTACCTAAAGGGTTTGCACAGGCACAGGATTGGTGGATCGCTGACCATTTTCATGGACTCTGTGGTGGTGTTTCCACCAGCTCCTGGCCTGAAACTCTAGGTTGCTTCCTCACCAGTGTGGATGTTTTTCCAAAGATCGTATCTGCCTGATGCAGCTCCAGTCCAGCCCCCTCTGGCTGCATATGCACCACCCTTCTTTTTGGAGCAAGCCACTGCATGGTGTCTCTTGTTCGTTATTACAGGACGTTGTTAGGTACAGGCCATCTGGCTTGCCCTTCTCAGGCAGCACCTTCTGATGGGTGCAGTCCCTGTGCTTCAGGGAGCTAGAAGTAGTCAGAAGCAGAACCACCAGGAGCATAAGCTTGGATCTTGTGGCTCCATTAAAGCAATTTCTTGCCTCAGTTTTCACTTGTAAGCATCCTTTGGGCTTTGACTGGAGTACCCTAGGGTGGCTTTTTCTACACAGGATTTCTTTCTGTGGACCCTTCATGCTGCACACCTGGTTGTGTCCTGAATTTGCAGTTAAACTGGCTGTAACAATGTGGTCAGCTCAGTCTTCCCTTTTGAGTGGAGCCATCCAGGGTTAGCTGCTCTCGAGTGCAGGTGAGGGGGTTGATGCAGCTCTGACAACACACAGAGGATCTCATGGCCGGTAAGGCATTCACTGAAATGTTGTTTCATAACCTCTGCTGGAATTCGTGAGACACGTTCCCTAATTTGTCACCGTGTCATAAGGATTTAAGATTGAGAAGCTCTTTGAAGCATCAGTACCGTCTGTTCTGCGATGACAAGGTGGAGATGAGCGCTAGTGTGACTTTTCTTCCCCAAGGAAAATGCTCTTTTTCACAGATCACAAGCCATGGTTCCACCTTTGTTTGAAGAGACCAGAAGAGTCACAGGGACTGGCTCTCTGCGGAACATCAAAGTGTGCCTGTCTGAAGCAGAGATGCTCAGGAACTCAAGCTCGTCCTTCATGTCTAGGCGGTAAAAGGAAAGAAGGCCTCTGAACCTGGAGTAACTTGGTGGATCAAAGCTCTGCTTCGTGGAGGCTGAAAAGGCAAAAGGCGGGATTACACCAGGAAGGTCACAGCCTGTGCAGATGATCAGGGCCATCTAATAATGCAAGAGTCATGCCTTCAGAGGGATCTGTAAAACCGTCTCATCTGCTTGAGGACTTTGGCCTGCACCTACCCCTGACCAAGCGGACGTGCAGTGTCCAGTGAGTGTGCTTGGCCAGAGCAATTTTGTAGTTAATAGTGGCTGAGTGATTTTCAAACACTTTCCAAGAGCAACTTAATAGGCTGTGTTATAGCTGTGATGCAGTGATCGCTGTAATTAAAGGGACACTGCACTGCCACTTTTCAAATTGTTTTTTCCATACATTGCTACAAGTACCACCTAAAATAGCTCCATCTGAGAAGAGAGTAGAGGAGAAATACACTTTTAAATTGTGGACTCTCTGCAATTGATGGTGCTTTGTATACAGGCAATTTCCTGTCTTCTTCCCTGATATTAAGCTTAAAATAGTGCCCAAAGACCAACTAAGAATGGATGCTAGACTGCTAGATGCAACTAAGATCAAGATGCTAGGCAGAGAAGAACACATAAGGAGAGACTTCTGCCAGTCTGTCTGTAAGCATGTCACAAGCAGAATGGCAAAAAATCATTTCTGTAATGTAGAGATGGCAGATGACAGAATACAGGAGAGGGGAAAATCATGTTCTCTTTTAGCTTCCTGTGCCTGCGTGTTTAAGTTCTGCATTTGCAGTCTTTGGAGCCCTTAGCTATTTTAAATTTCCTTAAGAAAAAAAAAAAAAGCCAAATGAATGCTGTCTGCTGCTGGCTAGCTGTTCTCCTACTTTTGTTTCAGGTTGTGGAGGCCCTTGTGCTTGAGCAGCACGTCTCAATCTTTAATCTTGGAGTGAAATGCCTAGGTAAAAGAATGGAAATCATCGTGAGAGTCAGTTCTATCTTGGTCGTACTGATGGCCTCTCCGTTTTCTCTTTGTGCTCATAGCTGCCCGAGGTGTTTTTTTTCAGTAGGTTATGAAAAGCATCCTCTGGTATCACATTAAAACTTACTAGTACTGGGAAAAACGTAAGTTAAATTTGATAATGCCTTTTGTCTAAGCATGATAGTATTGCAGCAGACCTTAGTGGAAGAAGCCCCATGATAACCTTGTTGATAAATGTGGTGCCTGTGTTACAACCAGGGAAACTGAGCCCTAGAGTGGTGAATGACTTGCCCAGGCTCTCACAGGGTGCAAAGCCAGCAACAGTCCTGAGCAAACCTGCTTTGGAGTAACTGACTCTAATTCCTAGACAGCTTGTTGAACCACTTCAAACGAGAGTTTGAGATCTTCTTGCTATGGCTTCATGCGCGTTTTGCTGCAAGTGGCTGATCGAGCAGCTTCTGGATGGGTTTGGCTTGTGAGGCAGATCCCTGTAGCCCTCCAGCTTTTTAACTGGGATCTTGCCACAAAACTGGAAGCGTGAGGGAGCACAACTCGCTTGAAAGGGAGGTCCTGAACTGGGCATCCAGCCAGCTGCCCTGTACAATTAATCCTGTACCCTGCAATTCCGCGTTAATCATCATGAACGACGGCCGCCTTTCTTGCAGCGCTGAGTAGCCAGAACGTGGTTAGCCGTGTTTGCTGCCTTTGTTGCGTTGGGGCGCCTGCTGTGACTGATGCCCATGGGTTGCCTTTGAATAAGAGCTGTCACCTCAGCTGCACGTACTATAGAAGAGAGAGGAAATGCATTTTTCATAAACTTCGCAGCTCACTGTTTCTCACGGATCGATAGAGCTATTTGGAGAGGTCCTTGCTTGCCCACTTTCACAGGCGGTTTTTGAGCTCGTTGCAGGGTGACTCATGCAGCGCTGCCGAACCAGTAGGTTTCCTTGGCTCAGGAGAGGTAACAGTTCGGAAAGGAAACCTCTGCACTGGGATGGACCCAGCAGCAAGGGTGTTAGCAGGGATGGGCTGAAATGCAAGTGTTTGGGCCTGGGGGCTCAGCAGGCTGCGCTGGCTCAGCGGGCTGTGCTGGGGTATTAGATTCCTCTCTCTTGCTGGTGCTGAGACATAGGTCAGTGTTGGGGCTTTTGCATTTAATCCGCGTACCCCTCCTGGTGGCACTGGGGCAGCACGGTGAGATATAAATGTTAAATAGTGCTTTTTTTAAGCCGAATGCTCTACTGATGTGCTCTAGCCGACTTGGCTGGGAGTGTGCCTGCTTTTAGAAATGGGGCCTGACACCCGTGTGGGTGGATGGATTCTGTATTTTTCTCCTTGTCGTGCTGTCTAGCCCTTTCGAAGGGCGTTAGATTTAGTAGTATAAAATGTTGTACCAAAGCTGGACCAGCCTTGAGGAAAAACGCTCATGGGGGCAAGCAGAGAAAGGGCATGGCAGAAGGCCAGTGGCCTGAAATGAACGCTTTGAGACCATAAACTCTTTGGGGGGGACAGGAACAGCACCAAGTAGCTGCCGTGTAAATACAGTTGGCATATAAATGTTTCGTGGTAGCGCTTGGCCCTTGCTGAGTCCATGCTGCAATAGAGAGGTCTGGAGAGAGGCAGCAGGGAGGAGAAGGGAAGCCGGGGATGCTAAAACAGGCGATTTTCTCCAGAGCAGCAGCTCGAGGAGAGTTCAAGGTCTTGCAGGGGAGAGGCTCCGACGGCAGCCGTGCCATCCTCAGCGCCGTGCCCCCGGAGGCGGTGGGGCTGTGCGCGAGTGCATCTGCGTGTGTGCGTGCGGTAGAGCTGGCGTGAGGCTGCAGGTGCCGGGCAGGTGGTGCGGCGAGCGCGGATGTGTGCGGAGGAAGCGTGTGTGCGCCGGTGGGGGAGTTGTGTACATGATACATCAGCATGCAGGGCGGTATGTATTTTTAGAATACTGAGCCTGAATTTTGCATGTGCTTTTTTTTTTTCTTTTTTCCCCTCTCAATTAACTCTATAAGCCTGGAAGCAGGGAAGTAAGTACCCGAAGGGGGGGAAGGAGGTGATTATTTGATATGAGAGCCACGAGTGCACAGTGGCAACTTGGAAAGTACCAAAGGCTCTGTTTCCATAGATGCTGCATTATGCCAATTAAACCTTTGCCTGTTGGTAGGCCCAAATATATCGGGACATTGGGGTTCCTAAGGCCCTGAGTAGTGTGGTGTGCGTTTTCTTTCATATTGGAGCCCAAATTCTCCAGAAAGTGCCTGCAGCCTGTTGGCACCTCTTCACGCTTGGAGAAATATCCCTTCGTGGGGCGCGGAAACTAAAAATACTCTGAACCCTGGCAGACTCCCAGGCTAGTCAGGGCCAAAGTATCACCTAGAAAATAGAGGCTGATAGAAATGGTAGATACGTGTGAGAGAGGGGAAAAAACCCACTCGGTTTTATGTACTGTATGTGGTGAATTGCAGCAAGGAGCAGAAGGTAATAGGTACAGGCAGGAGGAGAGGTGTTTCCAGCTGAGGTTTGCAGCGATGGAGAGCTGATGAGAGAAGGAAAGCTGTGGCATGCGGCTGAGGTTGTGGAGCGGCTTTCCACCCGAGCAGTGGTCGGGCAGTACGGCCGCTCGGGAACAGGCCTCAGGAAGGGCTGTGCAGTGCCAGACGCAGCTTCTCTGGTGTTCGTTTTCGAAGGTGTTTGTCCCGCAGATCTCTGTGCGTCCCCTCTCTACAGGCAAGTCCTAAACTGCTACAAATCTGAGCTGCCGTGCCATGATACAAACCTGAGTGTACTTGTTTGCCCCAAAGCTGGGGCCATCTGCAGAGTGAGGATGTCGCGTGTTGAAGGCAGGCGCAGAGGCCTGCGGGAGAAGCTGTCATAAATTCGGATGAATAAATTATTTATAACTAATAAATTCATTCTTCTGATCTCTGAGGCATGGCCTGATTTTTCTATGCTTCCATCTTGAGCAGAGCAGAAAATCTCCCTTTCCTGGATCTGAAGCTTTCCTGTGCTACAGATACGTGGACCACTTTAAATAAGTTGGCTGCAGCCCTCGGGCAGCTGGACGCTGGCAAAAGCAGGCTTAAGAGCGGCAGAAAATGGGCACCTCGGAGGTCCTTCCTAATGAGCTGCTGGGCAGGGCCGAGACAGCGGATCAGAGGATGGAGACGGCAGAGCGCTCTCACTGTTCTGCAGCCAGCGCTGTCTCATTCAGACTTCATACCGCTGAAGAATAAAGCGATGCTCTTGCCCTCTGGAGAACAGCATTTTCTGTGAATGCCAAAGTTTCTGAAGGAATTTATTAAGTACATTTAATTAATAGGCTAAATGATGTTTAATGTTGAACTGTGAGGTTGTTTGTATACACAGTGTTATTTAAATAACTAATTAGGTTTGGAATAATGCTCCAAAGGCCTGGTCGTGACTGTCAGTGCCGCCGACACGTCTGCCAGGAATATCAAAAAGACGAAGCATTTAACGGCTGCTGAAACAAGGCAGCCGCTTTCTTCGTGCGGTTTCTTGCTCTCGACAAGGGGCTGCTGACAGGCGGTGGGAGCAACCCTGTGCGTTTGCTGTGCCCTGGTCGCCCCGGTTCCTCGCGGGTGCCTCGGCATGCTGTTTGGAGTCTGTAAGGGAACAGAACCAAATACGGTCTGGCATCAACGTTTGCCGTAAAAGCCTGACGTGAAAATGTTCTTTATGACCTGGGATAGCAGAACCTTGTTTGTGTAAGCAGTCCTGCGGGCAAGTGGGCTCTTGCGTTTAGTTAGGGCTGCTTCACCAGAGTGAGGGTTGCAAGATGAGATCAGAAATGGTCGTTGCATCCTGCTGTGACCGCTGATGCAGTAGTTGGGTCTGATGTCACAGCCACCTGAGCGTCTCTCCAGATCGACATGGATGTGTGCCAAGGGCGACCTTGCAGTAGCTGCCAGGGGCCCTACCTGGACACAGGTTGCCTCTGGCCAAGGTGTTTCTTCAGCATTGCAAGGAACAACCCTTCTGATGCTTCTTGGGTTCGCTTAATGGGGGGAGAGAGAGAGAGCAGCGATGTGAGGTCTTGTGCTTCTTCTGCTCTCCGTGTTCCTCCTGGAAACCTTTTCATGACATTTGTGCCTCCCTGGATGGCAGCTGAGCCCAGCTGGTGCGCCTCGGGCTCTGCTTCTCGCTGTGGTCAATGGCAGATTGCAATTCCTCCTCTTCCTTGGATGTGAGCTCTTCAAAGAGGCTCTGTTTGGGCAGGATCTCACATGGGAAGGGGCTCCGGCCCGTGCTTAGGGCTCACGCGTGCCTCGGGCCTGCAACACGAGCAGGTACTGGTGATGCGAGGGAAGCGTGGGGCTGCCAGTGGAGTTTTGGGAGTGCTCATGTCTGCTCTGCTGTGGACTACAGCAGCCTTCAAGCAACTTGGCTCCAGACTAACTGACACTGTTGCAAACATTAGCTACCAGGTGTCATTTTTTTAATCTGTGATATGCCATATATAGTCAACTCATCAGTCCAGTGGCCTCTGTTGCAGATGCATGGGGGATATAGGCAGAGGTGGCATGGTAATGCAAAAAATGGATCGTGCTGAATAGCCGAGGAAATGCACTGCATCCGCTGTACTCTGCCGTTCGCAGCTCGGGCAGAGCGTGCGTGAGTCGGAGGAGCTGTGTCGCTGAGTGGCAGCGAGCTTGTTCACCTGGCAATTGCACTGGGTCAAAACGCCGTGGGCAGTTAGACCAGGGCACTGCAGCCGTTATCCATAAATCCTGTTCGACAGGAGTAAAGCAGCAGAAGTAGGAGCAGTGATACCAATCTGATGTCTCGGAGGAAAAATGAACTAGCGAGGAGGCTTTCGGTGCAGTCAAGCAGCTTCGCCATGCTCCTCGGACGCTGCTGGCCCACGTGGGTCAGGCACGCTGGAGCAGAGCAAGATGATGGTGGCGAGGAGGCCTGAGCTGCTGACACCCCCCTCGCCTTGCCGGCATGGTGGTTATGGCACCTCCTGTCACCGGAGACGCAGGTGGGTTCGCTGTGTGTCCTCAGCACCCGGCAGCGCTTGCATGGAAGAAAGACGCCACGCGGTATCTTAGCTGAGCTGCTGTCAGATGGGCTGAACGCTGATGTTAGCTGAAAGCTAAGCAGGTAGCCTGTGGGGGTTATTAATATTTATTGTTATTATTTGTTATTGGCAATTATAAAAGTTGCATGATGCAACACGAGCTGCTGAGCTCTAACCCAGCTCCGTGAGCACATTTCTCCCGCAGTTATCCTGGTCCTCCCTCCCCCTTGCCTCCTGTTTGGTTATCGCTGCCTCGCGTTTCAGCCCTGGTGCTTTACGAGCCGAAGCGTGTGCGCTGCCTAGCCCATGTGACGAAGGGGGACGAACTGGCAGAGCCACCGTTTCCCTGTGCCAGGAGTCACAAGCCTGCCTGCCTTGCCTCCTCTGCAGAGCACCCGTCGCCCTTGTAGGCTGCCCCGTCCCTCAAAAGGGTCTGTGTGTGCACCCTCGCCTTCCTCCTCTTGGCACGTACATTGGGCTCGTGAGAACGCTGTAAAACCAGAGAGTTGACTCTCCGTCAAGCCGTGGGCTCTGTAAACCTGTGTGCAGGGATCACTGTTTTGCCAGAGCTGTTTAGTCCTTCCCAGGTAGCTTGGAGAAGGGAGAACCTGGAGCAGCCAAGTATTTGGGACGTGAGTTTCCTCCCCAGTCCCTAAAGGGACACGAGTCTGTAACGTCCGGGATATTGCTCATAGTTATTGCTGTGCTTTGCTGGGCCTCACTGTTTCTCTGTTGTCTTCCAGGAGTGGTTGGCTGTGGAATAAGGAGAGCGAGAGAAAGGTGTTTATCCAAATGACCTTATGGCTGATTTGTTGGCTACTTTTTAGCCTCTTGGGCTAGAAATTTCTCTCTGTGCACTGGTCCAAATTCCAAGTGGTGCTTCTGCTGAAGGTCAGAGCAAGACCTGCTGGCTGGGGACATGGCGTTCCTAACCAGCAGAGCTCTAGCAATTATTTATTCATGTAAACCTAAAAGCATGGCCTCCTTGCTCTGTGGGTTTTTTGTAGGCAGCCAAATATGGGAAGACATTCCCACAACTTTTTCCCTGTGTAGGGGTGCTTTTAACATGCCGCAGCCCAGTCCTGGTAAGAACAAATGAAGACGAGCAAGTAGAAAGAATAAACATTTTACAGATGCTTTGATAAGCAGTGTGAGCAGCATGGTCCGTGTTGCAGTTATGCACCCTTTCCGCTGAAATCTTGCATATGGTGAGACCGTGTTTGCTATCATCTTCTCTTTCATATGTGTACGTGAGGCCTCTTGCTGAGGTCAGCCCCTCCAGCAGATCGGTTCCTGGCTCTTAGCGCTGTGCTGGCCCTTAGTGAGGTGCCGTGCTTCATGGAGAGCTGGGGTTAATTGCAGTTTTTGCTGGAGATAGGAACATGCTTTCCTGCCAGGCAGGACAGAAAGAGGAGCAGACCAGGCGAAAGCACCCCGAATGCAACAAAAGTGGGTGCCGTACGCTGGGTAACGGTGTCAGGTTGCTTAGTCCAGTCCCTGCCCTCGTTGTGCCCCCGGCAGGTTTTACGGCTCCCTGCTTGGAGGCCGACCCGCAGGTACTGGTCAGCCTTTGCGCCGTTCTCGCCCCGAGCGGCACGCTGAAACATCAGCGCTTGAGTTAAACCGGGCGCAGCCTGCGTCAGCTCAGCGCAGCGTGTCCGTTCCCCAGCGAGGTCTGTTCCCTGCCCTGTTTCTGTCCTGGGGGAACCAGGGACGAATGTGTCGGGGCTCCATCTGGAACATCTGCACAAGTCCCTGAAGGAAGCTCCTCTTTATGTTTTGTTTTGCCATTCAAGGCTCTTCTGCTTTGCATAAAGTGATAGGTTCTTTATTATTTATTATTCTGCTTTTATTATTAATTTTTATTCAGATCCGGTTATTTGATCTGTCAAGTGCATTCAGGTATCTTCCAGCATCTTTGTAGTTTTAATATTGGCTTTAATTAAGAGGAGAATTCACTGCTACCTCCTTTTGGAAGCGTTGCTGATCAGAACCCTGTCTGCAGAGGGAGGGAGCTCAGACAAATGCACGGGCTAGGGGCATGTACGCGATGGGGTCCCTGGTGCTTCTCAGATGTGAGAGTCGTGCAGAGCTGCAGGAGCTAATTGTGGGCCTGCACCGAGGACGAAGGCAATTAATTGTTAGGCCTCATCTCCGGAAGGAAGAAGCATTAACAGAAGATGAAGATGGCTGTAAAGGGGGAAAAAGAGGTATCAGAGACTCTCAAATCCTGTTCTTAGTGAAGCCAGTGGGGAATGCTCTTGTGTGTATGTTTGTTTTTACCAGCTAAAAGAGGGGCAGATTTTCAGACCTTATTAAGGCTCTTCTAGTACCTCCGCTGTACAGGTGAAGCCTGTTGTTGCACAGGCTGTCCCCTGTCCAGCCCCGGGTGGGTTCAGCATGGACACTGGTTATCGCTCTCTGACCTCCTGAAGGAAGTCAACAAATAGACTCTATCTGACCACCTGAAACTCGGACCCTGCTTTAACGGCCTCATTAAACATGTGAAGCACAGCTTCAGATTCCTTCAGGAAGGTTTTCGTGGGGATGTGTCAGGAGTGGAAGAGAAGTTCAAGTCGCTGTTCTGTAATGTTCTCAGCATGCACAAGAAAGGGAGGTTTTCTACGAATCCTGACAGCAGTCTCGCAAAGGTAGTGAGCAAGCTTCAGTAACTCATTGCGGTTCTTGCAGCATCTTGCCCTTCAGCTGGTGTCTTCATATTGAATCCTCTGCATTAAAATGTGCTACAGGTAACCATCTCCAGCTAGTCACATTTGGAAAGACAGGATCTATGCTCTCTCATATGAGAGCCATTACTGGGCTTTTAGTATGGGCAAGTTGCATTCTCGTGGCTCCCATTTCTAATGGAAATTCAAGAAATCCTGTGCTTCATGCCAGAAACCAGGGTATAATCTCCATCTGGTCTCAGGGCAGGGAAGGCTTGAGGCAGATCTTCAGGACTGAGATCTGCTGAGCAGATACATGGTCACCTATGCCTGTGTCCACCAAAACATCAGTATTTCCAGGCTGGCTTTTTTTATCTTGGTTCGTACTTTATGGGAGCCTCTGTCTCTGTGCCTCCAGGAAGATGAGAGGATGATCGTATTTGCAGAATGGTCCTGCTTTTGGAAGCACGGGGCTCTGAAAACCCAATTGTAATGCACTGGGGAACAGGACAGTGCTGGCAAATCATCTCCTGTGGTCTCCTAGTAGTCCTTTGTCTGTTTGTCCTCCAGTTGTCTCTTCTCTTGTACACGGACTGAATTTCAGACAAAACCTTCCTCTTTGTGCTGCTGTGCTGACAGTAGAATCCATCAGAGGTGGAGGGGGTGCCGGACATGGGATCTTGACTTAACACTGATTGCAATATGTGCTTTAAAGGTCACGTCCTGCCTGCATCTCTTCAGTATGACATCCAGGTTTACCCATGTATCTTTAAAACAGTTTTCTAAAGTAATATTATCAAATTCTGGCCTGAACCAAAGAGACTGTGAGTACTTGGAGGTCTTGTCACCAGCTCAGCTGAAGGGTGTTTGGGGATGCATTCCTTGACTTCTTTCATCATTTGATTGTTCTCTAGTGCTGCCTGATGATCAGCGAGGGGAACTTTGTGAATAATTTGCGCCTGTAGACAAGCACAGCGCTGCTGGTGCTTTTGTTATCATCGGCCATCTCGATGACGGGTGGCTGAACAGCTACCACGTCTGAACTAGTAAATTTTCAGATGATTTTGCAAGACTGCTCTAATTCCGGTACTGCTCCCTTGATCCGTAGCTGAGAACAGGGATTAGCTTATTGTTATTACTTCCTGTTGGCTATATATAAAAAAAAAAAAAAAAAAGAAAAAAGCGCATGACGGGGGCTGGAGAATTCACTGGGATGTTTGCGCGTTCTTGCGGAATAGCTGATCAGAATTCAGATGAGGTTGCGGATAGATTTATTGGAGTGACATAGTATACTCAGCGCATGCTTTGAGCTAGGACATGAAAGAATGGTGTGTTCCCAGCAGCAGAAGGCATTAATGAAATATGCTCCTGTTACTGAATTCCTTTGAACTGCCACCCAGGACTACAGCAGCTGCAGTCACTGAGCTGTGCAGCACTTAACTGATGCGCAGCTAGTAAAATCAGTAAAACGTCTCTGCTAATAGAGAACGTAATGGCAAATGCTACCGTTTCCATAGCCCCTGGTACGGAGGGGGGTTTCTGGAGTTGTGGAGCAGAACTTTCCTGTATGGAGATGCTGATAATGAGCCATGCCACGGGAGCATAGCTTGCCCTCACGGGAGGGTTGCTGCCGGGAACAGAAGCTTCTTTGAATTTGACCCTTTGCACTTTTTCTAGTACCTGATTTTCTTTAACAAAAGAGGATTGTTGAAAACGATGCCCCTCTCGGCACAAGGGGAATTTGCATTGGCAGTCGTCCCGTTGGGGCTCCGGAGCTGACAGGCTGCGGCTGTGCGCGGGTGCTGCTGCCTCCCGAACGGATGTCCTTAGATGAGTGCAAATGCTCCCCGTGCAGGCGGGGGGCACAGTTACTGTGCCTTTTGCTTTGCAAGCTGGAGGGTCATTTCCAGAAATGCTTAGTATGCGTATAACATTTGGTCTGAAAATCTTCTCCGCCCTCTGCGTTTGTCTGTCTTGTTACAAGATGTCAGCGTGCGCAGGCTTCTCTCCAGGAGCTTCAAACCCCTCTTTTTCATGGCAGCTCTTCCTTCCTACCTGGGACCTAAGCAAGCTGCTAATTGTTGTGCCGATGTCATATTCCAGACAGGCATGAGGCTGTAGGCTTTAAAGAGGCTGTATTGTGATCTGCTACCAGCCTTCTCGGTACACGTGAGCTCTATTTTTATGGAAGTGCAAGTTTTCTTTCAGCCACTGCTTTGTTGAATTTCTTTCTTCCAGACTTACAGTTCAAGTTTTAGGGGGGTGCATTTATTTTTCATTATCCCTGTTTTGTCCTTTGTCTTATAAATAAAGAAAACCTGTTTCCTATGGAAAAAGCATCAGTTTGCTCTAAGATCAGTTGGGAACAGCAATCCTATGTCTTGCTCTTAAATTTGAGGTCCTGACTGTGGTATTCACAAGAAAGGCACTTATATCCTTTGAGAATGGATGGAGTTTGAGCCCATTAGTAATATTTTTGGTTTTCCAGCTTAGAAACCCAGGGGTCGGTTGTAGCCATGTTGCACTTGGCAGCGTCCTAAGTGAGAGACGGAGGCTTTGTCCAAAGGTTTCGTTTGTCTGTCTCCTAAAAACGAAGGGCTGCTGTTTTATTCTGGTTGTGGTTTAATAAGGTTTATAGTTCTCAAGTTGGGTCTTTGATGTCCTACTCATTTCTAAAGGGTCAAAGGAAGATATCTGGTGCCATCTCAGAAGCGGAAAGTGTTACTTCAACACATGGTGTAAATTAAACTGTTGTGGAACTTATTGCTAAAGGATGTTGTGGGTGTCGGAAGTTCAGATCCGTTCAAAAAGCAATTGCACAAATTCATGAAAGAAAGCCCTTTCTCTTTTTTATTTTTTTCAATTTAAAAATAGGTCCACTGAGGGTTGTTGAGCTTGAAGATACAAGCTGCTGTTCAGGAAGACTCTGGGTCGGGATCTTTTGGAAGCTGCAAGAATACATCAGGAAAGTATTGCTATGTGCTTTCCCTGTTCCTCTGCTTTTTTCTGGCCATTCACACTGACCACTGTGGTGGAGTGTTTTGACCCCCACCAACACTACTACTTTTTTTTTTTTTTTTAAAGCTACATTAAAAAAAAAAAAAAAACAAGCAGAGAGAGGAAGTAGTAGTGTAAGAGAGTGGGGAAACAGGATTGCAGTAAGGAGTAGAAGGAGAGGCCTCCATTTACTCCTTGTCCCCAAAGTCCTTCCTTGTGGAGGCGATGTCCTGGGGTGGCAGGAGTTGGCATTGGGTGCATCTGTGATGCCCCAGAGTCCCTGGTTCCYGCGTTGGGCAGTGGTGGTGTGATCCAGCCCTAAGGTGATGGTGTTGGTGCAGGTGTCGGTGCTGGATGGCGTCTGCTTCTCCTGGTCTTCGGGATAGGCTAGGAAAAGAGCTCCCGCTCTGCTCTGTGTTCATTGTGCTCTGCCCACTGGCTTTCAGGGAACGAGTAGGACCAGTCTTTCTCCATTTACTGGTCACCAGAGCAGAGATGCTAGGCTGGGTAGACCTTTGAGTTGATCCAATATAGCTGTTCTTTTGGGGATTTGCAAGCTCTTGTCCGGAGATGGCACTAAGCAGAGCTTCCCTGTTTTGAGACAAGCTGAGTCTAGGAGTGTGTTTGAGATCCTGGGTTTCTTCGGTGTTTTCATGAGACCAGGCTTCTTGCAGTTGGTAATTCAGGCTAAATCCTTTCTGGCACCAGGGGAAGTTTGGCCAAAGGAAAAACTGATGGATTTTATTCAGCAAGTATCATGACAACTCCACTTAAAGTGTGTTTCCTGCTTGTGGGAGTAGAAGGTGGTTGCTTCAAGGAAGGAAGAAATCTGAGGTGTGATGCACCATCCTGATGCACGCTGGAGACAGACAGATATTTAGGACTCTGCGTATATGGGAGGAAAATCTTTAAAGCCTGGATAGGAGTTGGAGCAGACTTGATGGAGGGATGAGTAATGAAGGAGTGTTTGAACGGAACTAATCAGTCCCATCTTCTTTCAAAAGACTTCATTGAGTTTAATTTAGCAGCGTGTAAATTTAGAGCCAATCAAAGGAAATACTTCTCCACTCGGTGTGCTGGCAGGCTGTTCAGTTCACTACCCGAGTGTGGGAATAAGTGAGCTGAATGCTGGAGAGTGATTTAGCGTCTCACGTTGCGAGGCGGTGAGGGGGGGGCGTATGTGTGCGAGTGTAGCTGTACATGTAGCAACGAGGATAATTAAACCTCCAGTTCCATAAAAAGGTGCCTGGCAGCCACAAAAGCTGGACCTTCCTTTCTTCCTCCGCCCTTCGGCGTGTCGCTGGTCGGACGCGAGAGGACAGCTTCGTGGTCTGATGCAACCTCRGGCAGCGCTGGCTCCTGAACGCGCAGGTCTGGGGAAGCGGCGGTCTGCGCGGGAGGGGAAAGCCTTTTGCTGCGGAAACTACTGCATAAATCCTGCTCAACTCTGCAAATGTTGTTTTTCTCAAGCAAAACATACATATGGATTTAGATAAAGCCCTGATCCTGTGAAGGCAGATGATTTTGTTTAATTTGAATCAACTCAGTTACTTCTGTGCTTAAAATGAAGTACATGCATAAAAGCCTTAGCAGGACTGGAACTGAATTTAATTTTTTCCTGTAGTTGTCATCCATGCCACTAACACAGTGATTTTAAACAAGATTTGCAGATCTCTACATATTTTCCAGGAGAGATTTAAGCGCCTGCATGATGAAGCTACTTTCCGTTGTCAACATTAGCAGTATAATCTGCACCCCTTAATATCTGATGCCCTTCTGATGAAACCAGTGAACTAACACACAGATATTCTGTGTCCTGCTGTATTGTACCCCTAAACTTGTGCTGTGTTGAAAAATGTAGCATAAAGGATGCAGAAAACTGGGAAAACTTGTACTAAAACGTTGTTGGTTTTGTTTTCCTTTGCCTTTCAGGCTGATGGCAATGTCTCACTGCTCTGCTCTCCTCTCCACGGCTGCTAAAGTCAACCTGCTGGTTTTGGTGGTCTCTGCAGTGTTTTCCTGGTCAAGCTTAAGTGACAGAGTTCCCGTAAGTTTGGGCTGCTCCAGCAGTGATCCTCACCCCTCCAGGGCCCTTCAGCCACTTAAACCTGTCACCTCTCTCTGGGGGGGTGACAACCTTGCCTAATCCTTCTGTAATGCCATTATACCAAGTGATAAATCACCTCTGCACTCTTCAAGAGTGGGTTCTCAAGAACAACATTTCAGAAGGGCTTGTTTCTTAAGACTATTTGCCTAATCCCAGGAAATCTGGAAAATATTGCATCCAAAGGGTTTGCAGAAGGAACAGTGTAACCCAGCCAGCGCTCTTGTTCGTTAGGTGTCACCTTTTCTATTTTGAGTAGTAGCGTGCTCCCCCGTGGCAAGAGGCAAAACTAATTATGTGGTCTAGTGGCAAGAGGAGGGAAAGAGATGGCCTCGATTATGCTTCTTGCTGTGCCTCCGTTGAGTCACCACGAGCGAGTCACGTAGACCCAGGCTCCAGAAAGCACCCTCTTGGGCCCTCGAATCCCACGTGCCTGCGTTTTGCTACTTGCAGTGCGATTTTTTTCAAGCCGCCGTTGAAGCGAGTGGGCGCTGCCTGCCCTCTGCACTTGTGCAGGCGTGCAAAACTGGAATTTCCTTCTGAGCGCCAGGTGCCAGGCCCCGCTACATTAGCATTTCTTAAAAGCTTCCTCAAGGACCTGGGGGGGGGGGAGGGAAAAAAAGACTCTCTGTAGCAGTGCAGTTTTGTTTAATTTATGCCATGGCTTATAACAGGGGCTTCCACAGCAATGCTGGCTTAGGGGGTTACTGGCCCCCCGTGTCCCAGGACCCTCCTGCCTTTGCATTGCTGCTTGCTGTCCTGTTTGTACAACCCTGGGCTGTGCTACTTACTTTATTTGGTCCCTTTTATTTGCTCAGGTATGAGCACTGTAGGCCAGCGCCTAGGACCCCCCTGGATTCATGCAGTGATGTTATAATCTGTCTTTGGGGGCGAAGCGGGGCTGGAAATTGGGCGCGATCATCTCAGTTGCAGGAAGAAGCTTGAAAACAAGGGCTGGGACAGGCACCCAGTGACGTGTGCCCAAACTGGCAGGCAGCATCACAGCATAGTTGGGAAAGAGGCAAGGGAGGAGTTCGGTAGGTAGGTAGCTCTCAGATCCCCACCTTCTCTTGCCCTCCGCATACACCGGCCTTTCAGGCTTTGTGGCAGCCAAATCCTTCCCCTACTGGAAACGGACTGCAGATGGTCTCGGACCATCTCTGTTGAGGCTGTTCAGTTTATTGCAGTTGATTTCAGAATAATAAGCCAGGGAGTCTTTTTGCCTTTAAGGAAATTTTTGTTGTTTTGCTTTAAAAAAAAAAAAATCCATCTTTCTTTCTACTGTTTTAATTATGAAAACAAAACCAAGAAAGGGTTCTGCTTAACGATGCGGTTTGTGGCTTTCTGCATAAACGAAGAAGAGTTTGTGTATCATTAGCAATTCCGTAGTGGTGAAAATGGGCAATGGTATTGAGTCTGCTAATGGAAATGGGGTATTGCAAAGCGACTGTGGGCCAAGCAGCGGAAACAACATTTAAATGAAGCAAGTCGCATCCTTTTACCCCTTACAGAACACAGACCACAGCGCTTCTCTCGAACGGCGGCTGTAAACACCAGCCGTCTCCGTTATGTGTTTCAACAGATATATTACTCGGAGGCGTGTGGGTAAATTTACAATGGACTGTATCGTTAAGTCCCTCTTGGATAATAATATAACGGCGCAAATAAGTAATAACTAAGTAATAACTGCTCTGACTCATTTATTTTAGTCCTGTTGAGTCTTGGCTCAGGAAATGTTAACATTGATTTTCATCAGTAGAACCTGCCTTTTTGTGTTTATGAGCATTACTGAGCTTTAACCATTTGTTGTAATTTTAACAATTTCAAGCCTCTAATGTACTAAGCGAAAATAGGAGTTAAGCTGCTTCTTCCTTCCTTTTTTTTAATGTATTTTGGAAATTTTGTTTCCTATTAACATATAAAATAAAAACATTCTATAGCTTTGTCAAGCATCTTAATGCGTTATCATATTGTTCCTAATCGTGCATGTTTTGCCCAGGCTGACATTTCGCTTGCTCAAAAACACTCTCCTCGACTGGCTAAGAGATATTAAAATGCAAAGCAGCCAGATTCTGCCGGTAAATACGCATGCATTTTTTTCCAGTGAAGTTGTTGGAAGAAGCGAAGGCAGAACATGGCCTAAAACTTTCAGTTAACCTCTTAATTGACTTCTTTTTTTGGCCTTTGAAAATATTCTAAAGATTACTATTGAAAGACTTTGTGTTCTGAGCTATAGCTCTTACTAAAATTGCCAAAAGTTAGGAATAGTCTTTCCCTCTTGGCTGGTTATTTGAAATGGTTCAGYGGTTGCTTTCTTGGCACTATCGGAAGCTGATAATGTTACCTACAGCAGGACCTGAACTATCTGGGCTGTTAGCCTGGACCAGCTTATCTGTTTCTGTGAAAGCCAAAATAGGAAAGACCTTCTGGTTCCCACCCAACTAATGGTCTTCTCCCAATACGAGATTGTTACTTTTTACACACTCCCAATAGTTTTGTCCATTGTGGTTTTAAGCGACTCCCATCAGCTCCCCAGGGAGACTTTTTAGTGAGCAAAGAGGTTTCACTAGGAGCAAGGAATTTTTTCCTGCATCTCATCCTTGTTTTTCCTTTGTTTAATGTCACACCGTTAGTTTTATCCGTTCTGCTGCTGCCTCTCTGGTATTCGCACGCAGCGATTATAGCGTGGGTGGCGATTAGAGCGCTGCCTCATTGTTTTAAAAGACTTCGAGGCGCCAGAACGCGTAAAGAAAAGGATGCGAAGATTTTTATAATGTGGGCAAAACAATGTGTTTTCCCTGTGTCCTATTTTGGAAATAGCTGAACTATTTTAGCTTAAATTTACTCCAAGCCCTAAAATAAGTACACTTAAGAAAAAAACCGCTCGAGGCAGAAGAGACTAGTGTGGAAAATTTCAGCTAAAAAAGTTTAAATTTTGACATACTTTTAGGCAAGGGAAAACAGGGTCTTACAATGTTACACAAGCCTAATAATAGGGCTACTGGCTCTAAGTGTAATATAGGTGAGGCTCTGCGAAAGCTTGTTTAAAGCCTGCAGCCTCCACTGGAATAGGAAATAAGCTGCACTGCTTTGTTCAGCACAAATGTCATGCTAGTTATGCATGTTTAACCTTTAATATACTTTAAATCTAAATTTAACCATGTGGAAAGAATCTCGGATGTCAAAAAAAAAATCTGCTGGCGAGGGAAAAATTTTGTATTCTCAGCCGGCATTAAATTACTCAGATGCAATTGCTAATGAGCTGAATCTCTTCTATCCAAAAGGAGTTTGCCCTTACGAAAATAGAAGAGAGCGACATAAAAGATGACAGCGGGAAAGAGCCAGTAACAGAAGATGAAGCTGATCCTGAAGACTTAGAAGTGTTTTACCCAACACATCAATGGCAAACTCTCCATCCAGGTAACCTGCTGCTGACTAATTATAGTGTCCCTCTGAAACCACATCTGACACCGCTGACAGAAGCCTTGCAGAAACTAAAAATACCTGTTTGTTCCCATGACAGTGTATGCTTTTGTTGGTGTTCAGATAAAGAAGTACAGAGCAGTAACCCAATACAGGGAAATGAGACCATCACCAAACCAGGTGGCAACAGGAATGGTTGCTAAAGTGCTTTCAGTTCACTGGAGCAGGACTGCCAGTCAAATTGTAGGTGATAATGTGTCTCTGTCACTAGCTCAGAAGACCTTTCTCTTTTTGTGCACTTGTCGAGAGACAGATTTTGTAACGTTTGTTGGCGTGCAGTATCTCAGGTCTTCAGTGTCAGTTGGTGGGACGCTTAGTGGCAATCTGATCCAGAATTGTCAATGTTAACACTACACAGTCTTTTACCAATGGACTTTCTAATCCCTAGCTGTATGAAGTCCAGTTTTTATTTTTCAAACCTAAAGCTCTACATCCCACAAAAAGTCTATTGCCTTTGGGGGGGGTTAATGTGTTTGATTAGAATGGCTGAACTTTTGTTAATTATCTTGCATGTTTTTTGGAATAGCCTCTTGGCACTTATGGGCACAGATGTCTCAAACAGCCCAAGAGAAGAGCGTTTTCACTATGCACTGTATGTTTAGTCTGCTTCCAAGCTCTAGAGCAGGTTTCGGAAAGAAGCACTTCCGGGGGAAACTGGCTCTAGCTCCTCCTGCAGTCTTTGGAAGAAAGCTGGGTGCTCTCTTCTCCCCCACGCTCAGGGTGGTCTCTCCCTGATTCTGCAGTGCAGTTGTTACCCAGGGTTTGACCTGGGACATGCATGATGAGATGACACCAACTGAACGAGTTGGCTTTGCTGCTAAACTCCATGCTCTAGGAAGGGCTCTGAAGAGGATAAGCCCATTTAAACATAGACACGGATGCACACACATTTCAGTAGCTGGGAGGATCAGTAAGCCTGCCTCTGTGGTCTTGGACAAGGTATTTAATCCGTTTGTGCTCTGGTGACCACGTGCATGTGAAGGTATAATACCTTCCCACTTCAGAAGGGTGAACTAAGTAGTAAATAATTTTTATAAAGTGCTCTGAATTTAAAAGAACTCTGTCAGTGCTCACTATTATTATCTGAAGAATAATTGTGGGATCCGTTTGTCATGAAATTTCAGCCAGATATAGTAGAATGACTTTCCCAAATGTAAATCTTTCTATAACGTAAATGTCTTGCAAAAGCTCCTAACCTTCACAAAGCTGCAGTATATATTTATATTCCACTTTTGTACCATTATGTATAGAAGTTGTGTTGTGTCCCTACTCAGTATCCAGACTGTCAGATCCCCACCACCTTTACTGAAGCAAAAAATATGTATATATATACTTGCAGTTATTATAAATGTCATTGCCTTTTTTGTTTAGAAGTAACTTTGTTGCTTGGGCATTTTGTTCTGCTTCATTTTTGCAGCAATTCCACATTAGGCACATGCAGTAAAGGGCTTGTGGAAGTGGCGAGCTTGTCAGCATTAGCAGCATGCTGTAAGGAAAGGATTTCAAATTCCTCTTGTAAAAGGCTTAAATGGTGGCTTGCCTCGTAGTCTAGTCAGTACGGATTTCAGGTGTGTGGGGGATTTGGTTAGAAAATCTGAGAAAGGGGGGTCTTCCCCGGCCTCTCCCCGCTGGCCCATTTTTCCTCTCCTGCAGGTGTCTCTGAAGCCAAACCATGAGCATGGGCTGCATGACCCACATTTTTAGCCTGTTATTACCCAAAGCAAGATGGGGGAACCTGCAGCCTCCACCATCCCTTCACTATGACCCCTGGCCTTGATGTTTTTGCCCCTGTGCTAATACGGGTCTGGGCTGGGGAGGGAGTCTACGGTGCGTCCTGCTGGGAGAGCAAAGCAGCCTGTTTGGCTGTCAGCTGGCGTTCCTCTCGTGCTGGCTATGTGAGGGCCGTGCGTTTCCATCGTTTAATGGAGAAATACATGTTGGCAGCGTAACTAATCTAATTGCTTTGCATCTTGTACTCTGATGCTCTTTTACCTGCTTGCAGCTTTTCTCAGAGCAAAGTTCTGGCTGAGCTGACTGGTCTACGGTCAACACATTCAGGCAACAGTAAACTGCAAGCAGAGTTGCAGATCTTCCAAAAATGTGCAGAGGTTTACCTCCTACTGCCTGGCTCCCTGGGATGCCTTTACACTGTTTTCCGTTGCATCTGTGTAACAAACTGTGCCAGTCTCTGCTGGGGAAGCGAATGTCTTGATTCAGAAGCTGGCTCCTCAATTTTAAATAGTAGACGGGAATTCAGAATTATGTTTCCCTCACCCTACAATTTGTCTTATTTCTTTTCTGAGCTCCACACAGGACTTCTAGGCTTGCATCAGTTCCACAGTTGCTCATATTTTATATATGTATTTCCAGTTTTTATTCTGCTGTTTTTCAGTTCATTGCCACTAATTGCATCAAACCAGATTTCCACTGAGACTGCAGCAGTATTATCAGCCCGTAGTCTGTCAAATCCTTCCAAAAAATTCAATTGCCGTTGTATACGGTAATGCTGCTTTGTACAGTTGTTCCACCACTGCCTAAAATATGAGCTGTATTTTGATCAAGTTCTTCCTTGTGCTTTGTGCACGCTTCAAGCTGCATAAGGCAGCTGGATGCAAACGCAGAGAGACAGGTACCCTAAGAGCGCTGCTGCATGTAATCTGGAAGCCCGATGATCAGCTGTCTTTTCTGCCAGCCAGCCAGGAGGCTGACAGGGGCTGTGGAAAGGTCTGTGAAACTCCACAATACTTTAACACTTTGTTAGGGATTTCTTTTTTCTCAGTTAGCATTAAATAATGCACCAGGCACTGCTGGGTTAGATGTAGAGGATATGTGCACTTTGGAAAGTTTCCCATTTTCTCTTTTTTTTCCTGTTTTGTTTTTTTTTGTATCATCTGAGGAAATGATGAAGACATCTGCAGTATTTTTCTCTCTGTGTTTTTGGTTGGCATGTATAGGAACTTGCAGGCTACATGTGTTTTAAGGAGCAGGACTGCATCTTTCTCCGAATGGATGTTTATGCCCGTTATCAGGTCATTTCTCCCACCATGGTCAGAAAACCATGTTCCATCACCGGTGCAGAATTTTTTGAAGTGGTGCTTTCTCTAATTGTTTTTCCATTCTAAATTCACTTTTACCATATGGTAGTACTTTCGTGAGTTGAAAGCTCTCTGGAGAAACATATCTGAGGTGTCTTGTTTTTGTTGTTTCTTAAAGTTAATCCTTTCATAGTGTGTAGAGGTGATGCTATCGCAACACAAGAACACCCTATTGCTTTTCATGTCAGTCTTTGCCTGTCAGTTATGCAATCAAAGATCAATCAGTCCTTAGTCTTTGGGATGGCAGAGAGGAGTGGAGGCATTGGATGGTGTTGATACTGAAGAGCTGGGGAAACACCGAGTTGGGGACTTAAATGCTCATGCTCTTTGTGGTTGTTTGGATGGCTGTGATGACGGAGTCTGACCTTGAGATTACTGCACTCATGGATGTTCTGGTCTTCTGTTTCAAATGGACACAGTTTTCTTTGGATTTGCCAAGGCTGTCAAAATATAAAAGCGTTGCTTGCACATTTTCAGATGACCTCAAGTCTGCCTTATCTTGCCACATAACACCCCAGAGCATGTTAATGCTTCGTTCTAGGAGAATTATCTTTCTTCATCACTTGGGCGCTTTGGTTCCCTCTGTTTCTTTTACCAGAGGGTAGGAGACATTCCTCATGATGACTGAAAATCGGCTAGCTCTAATCACATTATTGACCAGCAGATTTTCTGTCTGACATTCAGATCAGAAATTGCTCCTTTGGGGATACGTTGCTGTGAAGAACAAGAAAAAGAAAGAAAAAGAGAAGCAAATTATTAGACATCATAAAAGCCCAGAAACTTAATGTAAGAGTTTAAGAATGACCATGCTGGTTTATCCAAAAGGCCCATCTAGTCCAGTGTCTTGCCCTGACCATGGCAAGTGGGAGGAGTGCCTAGGGAAGAGTAGAAGGGTAGCAGGAGCGTGTAATGCTGCTTCCCTGCCCTGCCTGTTGCAGTCCCCAGCGCGGGGACCTTGCGAAGCAGAGTTGAGATCTTTTAGGGCTGGTTTCAGTGGTTCGCTGCTTTGTCATCTCTGCTCTTTCTATGTTCACTAACAGGTTGACGTTCTTAGTCCACCTCTTTCTTCTTTGACTGTTCCTCTCCCTGGAGTTTCTAGAGAGCTGCATAATTCTCCTGTTGCTTCCTAGGAAGCAGAAGAGGCCTGTATTTAATTGGGAAAGAAAAAAGCTAGTTAATCGTGTTTTCCTCATTAGCTGTGACCAGCACTGCAGGGAGCCCAGAGCACCTCTGCAGACGGGCTCTGTCCACCTCCGTGACAACAGCGCTTTTATGCTCCTTAAGCTGCGAAAACTAGCTGACAGGTTTCTCAGCTGCCAGCTTAAAATTGGGAACTAACGTGTCCAGTTTCCAAATCCAGATGGACCAAAGAAGCCTTGTCTGCACAAAATATCTACACTCTACTATGCATACTTTCCAACTGGGACAAACTAGCATGGGGGCACAGAAAGGCTTCCTTTGGCACAGAGCAGCTGCCTACAGACCAGAGAAATGGAGCAAAATCTTCTATTTGTGACTGAAATCTTGCAGCACTGAATCTCTCTCACGGGTTGGAATAGCATGTCTCAGTGTTTGGCCGGATACAGCATGTGTTACAGGAGCTAGTTTGGCTTGTACTTTGAGCTGTGGTTAAACTTCTGGCTTGCAGAGTGCCATGCTGATAATTGCAGTTACTCTATAGCTTTTGTGCTGTTCAGAGTCATTTTCCTAAGTGCCTAATTATATTGCAGTTAAAAAGAAAAAACGGAAGGCCGTGACTGCCACTGTTGCTCATGCTGCAAGGGAGAAGTTGATGGGAGCATGCTGTTGTTGCTACTTCTGTAAAGATGAAACCATCTTAAGTTGAGCAGGGAGCTGATGATACGTTGCTTAGCATTTAACTATCCTTGGCCACAACTTCCAAGGGTCCTCAGTCTGCTTTCTCTGTTGGTAGCTATCTTAGCTGTTCATCTTGTCTCGTGTCTGCTGTTGTCTCATTTGCTCCATGGGCAAGGTTTTACACATACAGAAGCAGTTTGGAAAGAATGCATTCACATTGCGAAGATCATTTCCAAAGCTGATTTTGAAAGACTTCCTGTGATTTTTGCTAGAAAGAGCAAGACTGAGGATAGGGAATAACTCAGTCCAGTTCAGTTGTCAGTCTGTATATCTCTGAAGAGATCTAGGTGGCCAAGTGAGCCAGTGCTGCTCTAACCTGTGAAGAAGAGGTTTCGAAAGTGGAGGAGAAGGTAATGGCGGGAGCTCCACTGCCACTCTCCATGTCATTCTCCTCCTGGCCCAAAAGGCCTCCTTTTGGCTAAGACCACCTGTGTCAGGGCCTGTCTCACAGCCAGTTTGGTGGACACAAGACTGGCTGGTGTGGTGTGCCTGTGGGGATTTTATTACAGCTGGTGGGTGGGTGTCTTGCTTGTGCCGCTCACCAGGATGTCTGGAGGTTAGCCCCCTCTTTCTAATTGCTGGGCTGAATTAATGAATGTGCTGAATCTGTGGCTTCTTGGTGACCCAGACCTAACTCTAAAACAGTTGTGTGCAGGTCTCTGAAATATTTATGTCAGCCCTGGCAATAGAGGTCCATGAAATACATCGTTAAACCACAAGGGTACGCTCGTTTTTGCAAAGCTAGACGTGCGCAATCCAGGAAATAGTTTTGTCAGATCACCACAGATTTGCATGAACAGCGAAGGCAAATGGAATTTTAAAAACCTCATTTATGCTAGATGAAATGCTTCTTTTCTAGGTTTTTTAAAAAAGAACCTGTTACCTCTCTGCAGAGAGAAAAAATTTTGACTCTAGAATTATCATTATCTGTTATGGTCAGCAACAAGGAGTGCTTCAGGCTGATTACAGCAGATATGAAAGCCCCAGACAGTCTCGAGAGCAATTGCAAATGTTCAATGCTTGGAGAAGGAGAGTTGGGGTTATGGCCACTAGTAGCTTGCTCTCTGCTTGTTTCTTCATCTGACCTCTATCATGTGAAGCTCTTGATCTCTTAAATGTCTCTCATGTCTTTCCTCCTGTTTATTACTGCGCATCTTCATGCTCTCTTCTCACAGCTTCCTGATCTTCATTTTCCTTCCTTGTCTTCTCATCTTAATCTTACAAGGTGGATGATCTCCCTCACAGAATCACAGAACAGTTGAGGTTGGAAGGGACCTTTAGAGATCATCTACTCTGGCTCCTTGCTCAAGCAGGGTCACCTAGAGCAAGTTGCCCAGGACCCTGTCCAGATGGCTTTTGAATATCTCCAGTGATGGAGAGGGTCGTTGTTAAACCACAAGGGTATGTTTGTTTTTGCAATGCTGAGTGTGCACAATCCGGGAAATAAAGTTGTATCCATCTCATCAGATCACCACAGATTTGCATGGACAGTGAAAGCAAATGGAATTTTAAAAACCTCATTTATACTAGATGAAATGCTACTTTTCCAGGTTTTTAAAGAAAGAACCTGTTACCTCTCCCTAATGCTAGCTTCTTTTGGGCTGATGCTTAATACTTCCTCACGTTAAAAGAGGAGGAGCTTTTTCTGGCAAAAGTGTCAGGACTGAAACTCCGTGCGATGCTTCTGGCTCTGATGTGATGCCTTGTAGCACAGAATCATAAAATAGATTGTCAATGCCTTAATCCTGATCCACATAGGAGGGATAACAGTGTTTTCCTATCTCGTGTTGATACGAGGGCTTGAGAGACACTTAGACAGCAGGTTGATAGGAGGTATGTAAACTTCTATTTAAATAGGTAGTGTTTGAGGCACTCCAGCTTTTGGACATGGAAATGTTGTTGGTAAAAGTGTCTTTCACTCTGGTCTTGCTGTGCGGATGAAGGGAGTCAATGATATTTTCTGTCTGCAGCCTAATTCGTAGTTATCTGCTTGCTTGCTTGGTTTGATTTCTTTGCTGGCAGGTTCCCTGAGCTGGGAAGTCAAAGGGCGCCCAACAGGGATGCGCACCTGGTCCTTGTCAACCCGTCCCTTTAACATGCAGACAAGGGCACACGGTTTTGCATGGTGATCAGAGTGGTTTCCCGTCTGTTCGGCACATGTCTCTGTACGGAGGCTGCTGGTCGCCTGCTATGTGTCGCGCAAACCGGGGGCAGCTTTCAGGCTCCCGATGAGGTGCCAATGCGGCCACTGATGGAGGCGATGCTGGGAGTGTCACAGCCTCAGACACGTACAGTTGAAACAACAGGCATCAATGTCCCTGGACCCCAGGAACTTACGCACCATACTGACCTTTTCCAGAAGAGACCAGAGCTCCAGCAGAACCTCTTGGACTCATACCAAGAAACGGGAAACCATAGCAAATAACTGAACTGTAGAGGCTAGAAACTGAATACACATATTTAAAAAAATTCCAAGATCCCACAATATAAGACACTCTGCTTCTCTAATTTGACAAGTGTAGTTGTGCAGTTTTGATTAGTTTTTTCATCATGCGTTGTAAATGCTATATGTATTTTTAAAACTTTAATAATGTGAGACCTCAGAACTGTATAGCTCCTGGCGTATTAGATCTCTCCTGGAAAGTGGGCAGAAATTGAGCGTTTTGTGTCATTACATTTAATAATGTTTTAGCAAAGTCTGGTTAAGCAGAATTCCAGTGGTTGGTTGCTAGGTCCATTCTCAGCCTAAGCTCCTCTGGGTCTATGTAAGCGCAGTAGTGCAGGACAGGCAGGGACACTGCTGCTCAACTGGATCACGTTCAGCTCCATCAGATACCTGTAATGGCTCAGCATGTTTGTTTGCCTGCGTTTCTTATCTGCTTCCCTGTGAGCTGCAAAGTTTTGCAGCCGCCGTTTTTGCCAACGTGTCCGTGCTAGTGATCATGTCAAGTTTATCATTTGTGAAGTAAATTGCGAGCCAAATTCTGGGGCCCTTCCTTTTGGTTGTTTTGTCCTCTTTTCTTTCTTTTAAACTTGGGCAAAACTTCCATTGTTTTCTGGCGCTTCAAAGATTGTCAGTATCGGCTGGCAATGGAAGCATTAGCGGCTTTTAATCAGAAGAACTCTGGATTTACCTCTTGGATTGTTCAGTTCTGGAACCGGGAGGAGCCGAGATGGGCTTTCAGTGCGTCACGGGGGGGGAATACTGTTGACTGTCCCTTACTGGACATGATGTTACTGGTTTCGTTAAAAATGTTGATTACACAGGGTCTTCCATAATAATATGTGTACAATCAAAAACTCATTATACTTCTCATTAGCCTAGATAAGCATTCGTTACACATGGCAGTGGTTTCAGACATTGGACATAACTGAAATAAGTAGGTAATGATCTATTTTTGCATAAGACAGGCCATATGATTCCTGCTAGCTACTTGTATTATTCCCTTACCCTTGCAGTGTGTTATGTGTTAGTCTGAAACATTTATAAACCAGATAATGGAGGTGTTTTAGAATGAAGTGGGGTTTTTTTGTATGACTTCAGGAAGTTGGGCTGCGTTTTTCAAAATATTTTCAAAATTAGCTTTAATGATGCTCTGACTGGTGTTGTTATAATGCAAGTTTAATCTTAGCTAAGAGAATAAGTATATTAGCTGTATTGCAATAGATGTAAGGAGTAGATATCATTCACATTGTTAAATTTACATTGTTTGGAGTGAAAAAAAAAAAAACAACAAAAAACCCTTAGAAGAGCGACTGTTTCCAAGGGAGATTGCTCGTACCTCTCTTTTATCTTGTTTCTTCCAAGCCAGGGATGCTGTGAGCATGTGAGCTGCTGAGAGATTCTTAAATGTGTGCTGGGTGATTAGGAATGTCTTGTCATGGTTTTTATGTGCAAGCATACAATATTTTCTGTAATAACGTTAATAACCTTTGCGTGACTGTTTAGAAGGATGAACCTCATTAAAGAAGAGGTATTTAACTGGCCTATTTTTATCTCTGCCTTTATCTAACAATCTGCACACTTATTTCAAGCTTGTAATGGTGCTTTGGAAGAAAAATGTTTTCCCTCCTGGAACGCATGCGATTGTACTACAGAGTTCAGATTGACTAGCTTGAGATATACTGCAAAGATGAGGACCTGTGGTTGGCATGTTAGTCCTGGTGGTGAGTGCTCTCCTGCCTGTATGATGGGAGGAGAGCATGTGAGGTTCTGCACCTTCCCAGCTCATTTTGGGAGTGTATCCAACCTTGGTGATCTTGAATTTCCAGTTTGAGTATCTCCCCTCCTGCTACCAGAACAAACAAGTCACTCCAGGATCTTGGTTCCAACATTTCAATCAGATATTATGGAAGAATGTTTCTAAAAAGTGTAAATTGGGTTCCAGAGTAATTTAAGCAGTTTTGAAGGTTTGATCAAATATAATCAGAGCAACCACCTCCCCTCTTCAATCTCATGGTCTTGTTTCATGGGAAAAGCTTTCCAGGCATCCCAGTGCATGCTTGCTTAGCTGCAGATGGACCTCCATCCCTACGAAATCCTGGATATTGCTTCCATGTCCATGAAAGTATTGAATTCCCACCAGAGCGGGATCACAGATGCTGGGGATCAAGTGAATCTACCAGCGCCTGTTGCAGTCGGTGGAAAGACTGCTACTGGTGAGAGGAGCTTTGGGATTGGACTCTGGGGCCGATCCTCTTCGGTGAGCTTTCATTAGGCTCCAGTTCTTGCTTTCCTGCTGAGAATGGCCTCAGAGGACGAAGGGGGGTGTTGCTGGAGGAAGATGCAATTCCATATATGTTCATGAACTGCTGAGGTCTGAGCTGCAGGTTGGGCCTCCTTTCTGCTATTGAGTTTCAGCTCCTCTCGGTCACCTTTTGGGGAGGTCCTTCTCTCTCCTTTGGCAATGTAAGGATCCCAGAGCAATTGTTTTCCTGGTGTGGGAACGTAAAGGTCTGTGCTATGGATCTCTGGCCCTTGTGTGACATGGGTCTGTGTTTGCTTCTGCGCTGTGTTTAGCTGTGCGCTCTCCTGCAGAGGTTGGCAGTTAGCCATGGAGAGAACGCCTTCCTGCAGAGCTGTTTTTTCCACTTTCAATTGTATTACATAATTGGACAAATGAATCCCTGACCTATTGATACAATCCAGGAATTGTGTCTTCAGACTGCTCTGTTGTACTTTATCTAATTTGCTCACCAAGGTTGGCGCTGATTAAGGCAGGTGGTCCGTCCTGTCCCTGGGGGGAAGCACTGTCTTTCCAATCCTTTTCGAATTATTCTCTCTAGCACCATGGACTCTGCATCCAGATTGCCTGCCTTGATTAAACATTTCTCAGAGCAGAAGGATTGTTTAGCCCCCAAACAACTTTAGTAAGCTGCAGCCTAGGGCCAGAAGGATCATTTCTGAACCCTTTTTTCCAAGACGTATTTGTGGCCGCATGGTCCAAGAGTTTGTGGTTTTGGTCCTGGTTGTGTGTTTGAGAGTTGTCACAAAAACGCGTAGCTCTTGGAGCTAAACTCTCTCTTTTCTCTGGAGTTCAGTCTAGATCGTTTATATCACTGAAACATAGTTTCATGATGTATCTTTTTCATAATTAGGAAGCAGTGTTTTCCCCGTGGTCTTGCTCTAACTGTTCCTTGCTGTTCTCTCCCACATGGGCAGTACGTGCACTAAGACTCTGCTTATTAAAATTTCTAAGAAACTGATTTTAGTTAAATGGGTGAGCACAAAATTAGATTTTTCTCAGGCAGTCAGCATGCAATCAAGTAGCTTCTGCAAGGAATGCTTTATCCTGGTCCTTCACAATTCATGGCTGCAATTAGTGTTTCTGTTCAGATGTGGCTGTAGCTATTTTTTAAAATTTTTCCATAAATCTATTTATAGGGTCAAACTAGCAACAGAGCCTCTTTTTCCACAAAAGCTTTTCAGAGTCACCTGCTCTACTTCCTCCATTCTGGATAAAAAGCACCTTGCTCCTCTGAGGAAAACTCTGCATATCCATCATGCCGTCCTGATTTAGTGAGATATTTTCTCTGATCTCTGCCCTCCGTTCGTTTTAGAATCAACAATGAATTTGTCTGTGATGTAAATTAAAACAACTATTTGATGTTTCTTGAGGTCTAGAAGCTTGTTTTGCATTTATTCTTACTCAAATGCTCACTGAAACAAATGTCTCCACTTTTCTAAAACAGCTTCCTTTAGCACCTCAAGGAAGCTTCTGAGATAAAAAAAAAWATATATATATATATATCTGTTTTTCCAGCTCTACTCTACCAGTATAAGCTTGGAAAAGAAATGTAGTCTCTTTGGGTCTGTTTTGACATTTTGTGAAGCTAATTCCCATTTATTGCAAGAACTCTTACCAAACCTATATTCAAGTTTAATTTTTTATTATGTGCTTACGTTTTTGGAAGGATTAAGCATGGTAGTGTTGGAAGTTCTAATTAAGGATAACATTTCTCGTTCAAAATACCTTACTTAAATTCAGATATTCTTGTTTCTCTCTCCTGATTTTCTGCATACTACTTAAGACTGCAAGAAGTTTTGCTTGGGTCATTCACTTGCAACAGGATGTTATCTGAATACCGAATTAATGTATGCAGTCTGTCACTTGATATTTCTTCTGTTCTTCTGCTAGAGATCTCCCAGGGTTGTAAAGACCTTGCAAGCAGCAATGGCAATAAGAGGAATGTGCCTATGTTCCTGCAAAGTAAAAGAGAAAACATTAAGCTGCATGTCTCCACCATCACTGCAGGGTGTGAATAAATAGATCTAATCAACAATTACATTTTAACCCCAGACCAGGTTTTATTTTTAGGATTTGTCATTTGACCCAAGTGAAACCTTTCCATTTGTGTCTGGTGATGTTTCTGAAAGCACCTTTAAATTATCCTTTAAGTTGTCTTCAGGATTGTATTTTAAGATGCATGTATATTTTGATATAATTTGCTGCTTTGCTTATTTGGAACAAAGCCCACCTGATCTTCATTAATTATAATACCATTTATCCTGCTAACCAAGTTACTACTAATTAGTTACCTCGCTGTTCTGTGCTTGATAACATGCAGAAATGGTTAGACCTCTCTGTATCTTGATTAACTAGAGCTCTAATGAGGTGGCAAATTATGAAGGCTTGATATTTACAGACTACATGATACAAAAACGGGGAGGAGTGGTTGATACACCAGATGGTTACGCTGCCATTCAGAAGGACCTTGACAGGCTGGAGAAATGGGCAGAGAGGAACCTCCTGAAGTTCAATAAAGGGAGGTGCAAAGTCCTGCCCCTGGGGAGGAATAACTGCATGCACCTGTACAGGCTGGGGATCAGCTGACTGGAGAGCAGCTTTGCAGAGAAGAAGGCCCTGGGGGTCCTGGCAGACAGTGGGTTGACCATAAGCCAGCAATGTACCCTTGTGGCAAAGAAGGCCAACATCATGCTGGACTGCACTAGGAAGAGCACCTCCAGCAGGTAGAGGGAGGCGATCCTTCCCCTCTGCTCAGCCCTGGTGAGACTCAACTGGAGTGCTAGGTCCAGTGCTGGGCTCCCCAGAACAAGAGAGACATGGAGTTACTGGGGTGGGCCCAGTGAAGGGCCACAAAGATGATTAAGGGCCTGGAGCATCTCTCATATGAGGAGAGCTTGAGAGCTGGGCTTGTTCAGCCTGGAGAAGAGAAGGTTCAAGGGGATCTTATCAATGTGTATGAATACCGGATGGGAGGGTGTGAAGAGTACAGGGCCAGACTCTTCTCAGTAGTGCCCTGTGATAGGACAAGAGGCAATGGGCACAAACTGAAATGCAAGAAATTTTCTTTAAACAGCAGAAAAAACTTTCACTGTGAGGGTGCCTGAGCTCTGGAACAAGTTGCCTGGAGAGATTGTGGAGTCTCCATCCTTGGAGATATTCAAAATTCTACTGGTCCTGGGCTACCTGCTCAAGTTGCCCCTGCTTTGAGCAGGGGGCTGGACTACATGATCTCCAAAGGTCCCTTCCAACTGCAGCTGTTCTGTGAGTCTATATGACAGTACCTTTTCTAAGATAGAGGATCTCATGCTGAGCTCCACAGAGAACTCCAGCTTCTGGTGGTGATGCTGACTAACATCTTGCTAGCATCAGCTGAAACCTGAATGAAATAAGCATGGGAAGAGTCACTAGAGACCTCTCTAAAGAGAAGCAGCAAAATCTGATGCCTGAGACCAGCTGTTGGGGAGATGTGGGGCACAACAGGGCTGGAGCCAGGAGAAGGCTGGAGTGAAGCCGCCCTGTGGGGCCAGAGCCTTTCCTGAAATATAAGGCAAGAGGCTTTTCACTTCTCTCTTGCTGAGCCCTGTTTTATCATCTTGTGCCAACTTTCACCCACTTTGATCTCTTCAGGCACCCTTTTTCAAACCTTAAGTACATCCTTAAGTGGCAGGAACTTGTCCTGGAAGAGGAGCAGAGTGAGGCTGCAGATGAGGGAGAGCTTGTACCTCACCCTCTGCTACCTGTCGAGAAAGCCAAAGTCTGGCTGGCCAGCAGAAGAGGAGGAAAAGCCAAGACTCTTCCAAATCGACCTGTGTTGGTCAGAGGTGTTAATTCTACTGCTCTGCAAGAAGGGATTGTATGTGTTCTACATCCACTCTGATAAAGTTCCTCAGATTAGGTCGAACCGCCTATATTGTTTTTTTTCACTGTCCCGCTCTTCTATACTAGCTAGAAAATTAGATATCTGTCTGCCTTTACTGATCTGTGTTTTTTCTGAAGATGACTGAGTTGAATGACCTCTTCTGGCTGCTCTGCAGTGCAGGTGGTGCGGACAAGGTTGGGATGGTAGCATCTTTATATTTGTAAAGTATCCAGCCACAACCCAAGACACTGCCCGTGTACAGCCTATTAGCCTGATTGCAAAGATGATCCTCTTATAGAGCATGACTATGAGGAAGACTACACAGTCAAGACAAGATACTTGCTAAAGACCACACTTCAAGAACGGTTGGTCTAAAAGACAAATATGGGGTTGTTGAAGTGTATGTGGCAATGGTAACTGAACTAGGGGCAAGCCCTGAAAGGGAAGGGTTTTCAGCCCTTCTGAAAGGGGGAAGGTGTAGGCTGTGCCAGGTACCCTGCCGGAGGGTTTTTCATTTTGATCACCAGTTGGCACAAATCTGTGGTAACTTCAGAGCTGCACGTGGCTCTTCTCCGGGTTTACTGCTGCTACAGGATCAGAATATGGAGGTGGGCATCAACAACTCGCCATTTCTGTCCCCTGATGTGCACGGAGAGCGTTACACGGAGCACGCTGTGCCACCCCATCGTGCGGCAGGTGCTGTCGGGTGGAGGCTGTGGTGTAAGCCAGCATCCTCCTGTGCTGGTCTGCGGATGCCGGCGCTCCTGGTACTGTGGCAGGCACGATAGCGATGCTTCTGCCATTCTCACAGTGTGATTCTGTTCTGAAAAGTGTCTGTGTGTAAACGTAGCTTCTTACCAACAGCTCTATTTCTTGTCTGTGGCAGTTCAACTTGCTGAGTAGGGACAAAAATACATTTCTCCTCTTGTATTGCAATTAGCCCTGTGGAGCCAACACACCCGAGAAACAAGAGGGTCTGTTCCTTCCCGTGCATTGCCTAAGCAGGATTGTTTTAATCGTTTATCCCTGTGCCTGCTACCAAAGCTTTAAACTGGGCGAAGATGTACGTATTTGTGGTGGGGGTTAACCCCAACAGTTAGTTTGTCAGGTGTCAAGCAGGATTTGCAACACCAGCAGCTGGGGTGAAGAACTGTTATTAAATGTAACACGGCACTGTGGATACAGAAAGCATGGAGAGACAGTAAATACAGACTTCCATAATGTCATTTTATAGTGTCACTCTTCAGAATATATTAAGACTTAGATGCAGTGATGCCTGCAGCTTCTTCTGGTTGAATCTGTAAGTTCTCTTCGTTATCTCCAGCACTGTTTTCACCTAGTCTGCTTAAAGAAAGAGCAAGTATTGGAGGCATAATGGCACCCCGATTACTTTCTTTGCTGGCTGGGGTTTTTTGGTGGAAATCCCGCAGTTCTCAGGTTTGCTCCTAACACTGCAGTCAGGCAGCGCTCATCCGAGAGGATGGACCCAGAGATGAGAGCACTGCGAAATGCAGGCAACAAAAATTCTCCTAATAGCTGTAACTGCCTGCAGGGAGCATGAGGAAACTGAAAAAGGAGAGCTATAACAAGGAGGGATACAACTGTCATCTTGGAGCAAGCTTTTATTCCTTTTAATCCTACCCTAGTATCACTTCAGCGTGTAAGCAGAGTCTTAGACAGGTTTAGGATGGCTGAAGGTGGAAAAGAGTTTACAAGAACTTCCTTAATTGTAAAAGGTAGCTGCTAAAACCCCTGGCTCAAAGACTTGTTCAGATTGCCGCCCGCCGTCACCTTGCTGTGTGCGTTGCCGCTTGTTTGTTGTTGGGAGCTCGCTGTGGTGTGGGTGCTGAGAAGGACACGGGGATTTTTCAAGCGTTGCTCAGTCTACAAATAAAACTCTGCTTGCTTCTCCCGTTTCCTGCCAGGCACAAATCACTGTGGCAAGATGTTTGTGTACCTGTACCCCTATGCTCAGCATTTAGTTGTCCAGGATGGAAGAAAAATGGCTCAAGCTCAGCCTTCCAATAATTTATCATATTCCTTGCATTTAAGGGCAAAATTTAAGTTACAAAAAAGCAGATGTTTGCTTGCTCCTTTTTTTAGCTCAGAAAGTACTTTCTTTGTGCTTGATTGATGGACATCCTTGTTACATTAATAGTTGGGCTTTGCAGAAAGCTGTTATTACCAGGAGAATTTGGTGTGGGTTTCAGTTTTTCTTCTTGCATTGAAAATCCATTATTAATGTCTTTTTAAGAAGGAAAAAAAAATGCTCCAATTCAGGCATTTTGCTTTGCTTTCTCAGGTTCCTCTGCAACTGTCTTCTCTTAGGCTCTTTTAAAATCAATGTTACAAGTGTTCTTTATATTTTACTGTGTGGTTGAGGGCTTCTGCTTCTTGCTATTGATTTCTAATTGTATTGCAGAACATTTGAGTGCACACAAATTGCTGCGTGACAAATTACTTTATATATGTCTTCCTGATCATCACTAGGTTGACTTTTTGCATGTTCCCTCTTGTAGGATGCTGCTGCTGCTGAGCCTGGAAGCTACTTGGAGAGCTTTGCCTGTTCCTAACCCACGAGTGCAGTCCTAAGGCACTGAACATCTTGTGCTGAGCATCCATAAGAACAGGGGCTACAGCTGTTCTGTGGTTTGTTGGCAGGTTAGCATCCTAAGAGCTGGGATGATATGTGACTGTTCGTTTCAGGTTTTCTAGTTGGGTTTGATTTTGGTTTTATATTGGATGCGGAGCTATGCTTGTGGGGTGTCCTGTCTTGTGTTGTCATCACAGATGGTTCTGCTGTGGCTTCTTAGGCAGCTTCCTGTAGGAGTTCTGCATCGTAGGAACATGACGGGATGGCCAGGCTCTGCTTGGGGTGTTTGCAGTGCCTCTCCAGCTCTTTGGATCAGCGCTGCTATGAACCCCAACACTGAGCAGCTCTGCTGATAGATGTTGGCATGCCAGGGTCTTTTAGAAAAAGGAGGGGCAAATTCTGGAGTCTCAATGAAATAGTGTGGAAACACAAGCCACATCTGAAGTTACTGCAAATTTGGATTTGCAGATGTAGGCACTCAGTGTGTCATCATTTATGTAGTATGGGCACGTCTGAGAACAGGATGGGACTGAGGAAGAGTGTGAGGAGTGACACAAACATGGACCAGTGCCACATTCGTGTGTGGGCTGGCGGCAGGAGGATTTCACGGTTTGGCCACACCATGTGTGCGACAGCCCAGGGGCTCCAAAATGCAGCCGTTACTCCAAGTGGATTTTACACCAGGACAAAAGGCTGCATGCGTGCACAGACGTGGCAGCTTGTGCTGGAGACCCTAAAAACATGAAGGGAGAAAAAGCAGCAACCTAAGCTAGCTGTGTAAGGAGTGCCGAGTGCGTATGCTTCGGGATCCTAAGAAGCAGTGTGGTGTGAACTGCCCCGCTCCAGGTCTATGGAGGCAGGTGTGTACACGTTTGCTGTTTGACCTGCTTGCTGGGAGCCTCTTCCCAAGGTCTCCGTGTATTAGCAGCACTGGCTCCACGTCCCCCTGGGCTGAGAAGCCTCAAAAGCTGAGCGCTGGTGTCAGCCCAGTTGCCTCGCTTGGGGTGGGATGTAAGCAAGCTGGTTTGGTTACAACGATATACAAGATGTACGTGGCTTGGGGATACAGTAGATTGCTGCCAGGTGGATTGAGGTGTTTGCTTGTAAGGCTTATTTTCAGGAAGCCTCAGTTCCTAGACACTTAAGAGAAAACGTTCTTTGCCTTATGGAGGCCAGTTTTAGCTTCTAAGGAATTAGTTATTGTTCTTTACGTATTCTGGGAAATTCCTATCTGCCAGAGAAGAAGGACGTCAGAAAGACGCTGGTACCACGTCTCTCAGAGGACTATGACAGAGTACTGCTATTTTAAACATACAAATGGAGGACGCTCCCAGGCTGAGCTCTTCCTGGTTACAGCAGGACCAGCGCTTGTGCAAGCCAGCAGTTGGGAGGGGGACAGCATACATAACTATGGGCAGGCTTCGACCTTGCTGTTGGAACTTAGTTAACAATTCTGTTGATGTTCTGAAAACGAAAATATAATTCAGGCCACCTTCTCCTCCAGGCTGACCCTGAGAATCTGTGAGGAGAACTACTGAATAATTAGGGACCTTTATTTTATTTATTTATTTTTTTTGCTAGAGTTACTGCTCAATGTTGAACCACAGCTGGAAGGTGTCATTAGTTTCCTTGAGCTTATTGGTCCAAGTGTACTTTGCGTTAATATAATTACATAAATTGCAGTCTCATTAATCATAGTATGTTCTGCAGCATATCACTGTTGCCTTATTTTGCTGATGGCTTGGCTGGTGGGAACTGCTGTAGCCCCAGCGAGAGGTGGAAGACTGTGGCGCTTCCCCTGTATTCCGGTGATCCATGTCTGTTTTAACTCGCACTTCGTCTTTGTGTGCTTATTACTGGGTAAGACTCGAGCGTGTTTGCCTACTCGGCCCGTGGCTGCGGAGGTGCAGCCAGCTCCAGGGCAAGGAGGGCAAGGTTGGTTCACCGCGTGGCAGTTCTGCCGCATCGCATCCCTGCCGGCTGCTGTTTTGTTCTGGATCCCTACAAGTCCCAGGTCCCTGGAGGCCAGGCCTCCTCCTGAGGCTCCTGGCATTGCAATTATTACGGAGAGCCTGAGCTTGAGCTCCGGGGACCACTTTATGGCCATTTGATGATGCTGTAGCTCTGTCTCCGTGGTGGAGCTGTCAGCCTTACTGGCAATGTAAATTCTCCTGGCTGCGTGCTAAAATTACACTGAGTTATTGATTTATCTTTGAGAGGATTTCCTTCCCGAGGGACATTGCTGGCCATTGTAATGATTTAGTTCTAGTGTGAGCACAGATTTCTTAGCAGAGCCGAGCCACCATCCTGCCTTTGAATCTGCAGTCCAGTATCGCACTGCTGTAGGGCTTCCTTTGCAGGCAGATTTTCTATTCCAGAGCCAGGGCAAGGTCGTACTTCTGTTGCTTCAGCATAACAACTGCAAATAAAAAGGGATTTTCAACTTTGCACTTGGGGAAGCTACATGTCTTAGGCTGGCATTTATGCCACAGCACCAACATTATTATTTTAGACTTGCATGTACAGATCTGAGGCTGGCACAGGGAAAGCATGAAGCCATGGTGGTATTAAGGTACCCGGGCAAGCTACGGGTTTGTGGGAATATAGCTTTTGTGCATTTTAGTTCTTTAAAAAGGCTCCTGTTCAGTGGTGCTGTACAGCTGGAGGATCACATTCAGGCCTGGATGTTGAGGGTGGCTCGTGGGGGGAAGATATCTGTTGTCAGGGCCACATTTGCTGTCAGGATGCTGAAGAGCAAAGGCCAAGGTTTAGCTTCTGGCTGAAGACAGTGAGCTGATGAGGAAGTGGGAGGGAGAAAGGGGATGGGAGCAGCCTTGCTCACCCAAAGTGAGTGTGTGCCAGGGGTGGCGCGCTAGAATACATTGAGGAACTTGCAGTTTTTATCACTGAACAACTCCATCATGATCGATACCAAAATAGTTAAGGGGAATATGGGGGGAGCAGAATCATGCAAGCTGTTTTTCTGAAAACATAGGGTACAGCTTCTCTTTTCTTCACTCTCTGCTGACTCACCATGGAGTATCTCTACAAATCAGGCCAGGCAATTTTGATTTCAACCTCCTGCTTGAATCCCTGAGAAGGCAAAGCCAATTCTCCATTTCCACCATGAGTTTTCTTCACATAGCCCTGAAATCATACAAGGTTCCCATGCACAGCACTGTGCGTTTGGATCTGGTCTCAGCTGCAGCGTGGGTGCTGCACACCTGGTAAGATCAGAGGCTGCTCGCGCACATGTTATTATAAAAAAGCACTCCATGATTAGGCCCAGGGAGAACGTGGATTTATTCTTCTGTGAACCATGTGTGGCACAATTATTTTCCTTCTTTGTGATCTGTCTTTGAGATAAAACAAGTCCTTAGCGTCTGTCTTAAATACTGCAGTGCTGACAAGTTCTCCCAACAAAAATTAGGCTAATGTCCCTTACGGCTGCATTAGCTGTAGAACTGAGCCTTTAAATTGAAGCTTAGGAAAGTACTATAGCAATGCATTCTCTAACGCATCTTCTTATTCCAGCTTTTATTATTCAAATTTATTCTCACTATAGCTTGGCAGCATAGCTGGCAGACGTTTTTATTCAATATGTTTTGGTAGTCTCGCAGCCAGCAGTTTCAGATCAGCCACCTTTCGATGTTAACGGGGAAAATGGTTGTCCAACTCTGTAGACCTGGAGTCTCTTGGCTCTGGTAGATGCTGTAGGCTTGTGGAAATTTGGGTGCTGGGGTGTTAATGTGACCACTTATGCAAAAGCTTGAGATAAGCCAACTGACACACACCTAGTAGAGATGCAATTCAAGTCAATAAGCTGCACACTTTCACTGCCAGCAATACAGCATGTCCTGAAACGCTCTCTGTAATATTTGGAGCTGTGAGGAGGGAGTGTTTCTCCTCTGTGGCACATGTATGTTTTCTCGGTTTCAACCTAGAGTGCTTTATAAATACAGAACAGATATCACCAAGACCCTGTCATAAACCCTTCACAAACTTACCAGCCTTCCCCTTGGAAATAGCATCTTTTTTTGCCCCTCTCTCCTCCTGTTGCAGAATCTTAGACTTCAGCTTTTCATTTCCAACCATGGATTAACTGTGGCCAGCTTAGTCCCCTTGGTTCTTACACCAGCGTTGGTCTAGCCTGATTCTCCCTCCCTAGAGACAGTGTATGCTTTCCATGCCTCCACGTTGCAGGTTCCTCCAGGATAGTTTGCTCTGCCCTCATGTTCGTTTGTTTTGGTCATCTTAATAGTCAGTGGAGAGAGAAAGAGAGGCTCTTTGAGGGTGATTTTTCCCTCTCTAGGACAAATATTGAAGCCAGCTGTGATGGATGATGTTCTGGAGGTGCTGGACTTTTTCTTAGACTACAAAGAAGCCAATGGTGCCTAGCTCAGTAAAAGTACCTTAACTTTTAGATACCAAAAGTTAGGCCGGATAAATTCCATCCTTATACCCTTTTGTCAGGTTCTCATTTGTCTGGGTCATCCTAGTTGTCCTTCTCTGCCTGTGTTCTACACTGATTTTCTCCGAACGTGGGTGAGCAGGACAGCTTGCAGCACTCCAGATGGGCTTTCAAGTATAACAAGTGTACTTCTGGGATGGCGATTATTTAACAGGTTGTGGTGACATTATAAAGTAGTTTAGGCTTAGGGATAAATAACTTAGCTGGAGAGGGATTACAGCTGGCTTGTGTAAATAACATTTGTGTTTGATGTTGACTTGGCAGCACAGTGAGACAGAGGTCATTGCAATGCCCATGCAGCCTGGCATATCACTTTGCAGCTGAAATAATCGGAGATGCAGCCAAGCAGTTCAGTATGGGACTGGACACCTTTAATCTCCACTTTGCTGCTGCTGCCCAGACCTTTGTGGGATTAAACTCTCTAAACAGTGAAGTTGTGCTACCGTTCACAGAATCGAACCCAATATGAGAACAGAAAATAGATTAAGTGCTTCGTATTGAATCACTATGCGCATGTATCATGCTGTAAGCAAGGGTGTGTGGTAATGCATAAGAAGTGACTGGCTAGAAGCTGGAGATAAGGTTTTGCTTGTAAAGTGAAAACCTGTGTTTTTGCCAATTTCACAGAAGGGCAACCCTTCTTCCTTCCTCCATGCTCTATTTTTTTTTCTTGGTTTATTTTCTGCTGTTTTAGTGCAAGTGAAAAAGAAGCTTTTGCAGAGAGGGAGGTGGAAGGGTGAAGTACTTGTTGCAAAGAGCTCTCTGCCATATGAAGCTTTCCTCTATTGGCAGTGGCAGAAGATACCTCAACAGATGCCACAGCAGTAACTCTCATCAGAGAGGCACCATATGTCCTCTCTCGAGCCCTCCCATCTCCTTCCCCAGGAGTCTTTCTCCCCAAGCAGCCCGCTAGCATCCACCTTCGCTTCCCTTGTTTACTATTTTAGAGCATCCAGGAAAGTGGCAGGCACATTGCAGAAGACACGTGCTCTGCCCTGGAGCGTGATAGCCAACTTGGTTACTCTACCAAGATAGGTTTGAGTTTTGGATCGGTTTTTAGGTGGCATTTAGCTCAGCTGTGTGCATATGCTCCTGCATAAGGGTGACGTGCGTGGAAAATAGTCTTTTTGACTCTCGCTGTGGCCACTGCAGGAGCACTTTCAGCTTGGAAAGTGAGGCTGAGAGTGGGGGGAGCGAGGAGGAAAGGGGAAGGGGATGCCTTTGGCAGAAGCAGGCAAATAACCACCGGTGATGGTAGATGGGAGTTAAATGCAGGGTACCTGTTCGCTGATCTGTCTGCCTCTCCCTCCCAGGTTTGCTCTCCCACTGCTGGAGCCTGAGGAGAAGAGGAGGCAAAGCCAAGCAAAGGCAGCAGATGTACTTGGCAAGTTTAAGAGGCATTTGGGAGCCGGAGCCCAGCGCTCGCATGGCGTGGGATTGAATAACCAGGTTCACGGCCCCTAGCGCTTGCTGATCAATTGAGAGAGCAGGAATAGTGGTGCAGTGGGAGAGTACTGGATCTGTTTAAATTGGCAGTCATGTCTTTGACATAAGTGGTTGTCCAGCTGAGTGCCCAAATTTAACTGATGCGCTTGCATGTCTAATTAAGTATTACTTATTGGAAAGCACACTCCTTGAGATGCTTTGCTCTCTGTTAGCTGCAGATCAAATCGTGGAAGGAGAGATTTGATTCCAAAATCACTTTTTAAAACGTTTTCATTATATCTGCTGAGAAAAACAAATTACAGAGAAGACCTCTTAGCACTAGAACAAAAGAGTGGCTTTAAAACCCTTTTCCGATAAATGTTTTAGCAGTAGCCTGGATGGATGGCGTTTAAAGACATGGTCATTATTCCAGCAAGCTGGCTGTTGGCTTTAAAGTCTTATGCAAAAAAGATAAAGTTCCCCCAAAGTGTATTGTGAGGAGCTGTCTCCCCTTAACCTTGGGTTTACTGAGCTCTTGGCACTTTGAGACCATGCAGTGATTTTTGTGGCATCAACTGAAGGAAAATAATAGCCCAGCAAGCACCAGTAAATAACTAGTCTCTAACTTAATGAGAGGCTGGAATGGAAAGCGGTGCTTTCTCAGTGCTCTGTTCAGAGTATGATTCAAGTCCGGCTGAAATCAGTGGAGTGTTTCTTCTTTAGGACACAGGAGGAGTCCCTGGGCAAAAACACGAAGCTGCGGCACTTTGTGGCGGGATGTATTATAACGCAGTAATTTGGGGCTTTCCCTGGGGTGTGCCCCCTCCTGTGGGTGGCTTTGCTGCCAGCAACATCAGCAAGACTCAAACTGGGACCTCATTCAGCCTTGGCTAACTTCAAGCATTTCCAATGGCTTTTGTCCCTACTCCACTGCAGAGCGGAGCAAAATTGGTGCTGAAGATTTCTTACTTAGACAGCACCATTTTGACAGGCTGAACTGCAGGATATTTATTAACCTAGCGTGGAATGTTACATAAAAAATTTGTCAGATAAACTAACCAGCTAAGGTGCATTTAATATGAAACATCCTTGGGTTTGTTTCCTTTTATTTTTTATTTTTTTTAACTGTTCATTCAGTCTCTCAATAATTCATCAGATTTGGTCATTTCTGGAAGACACTAGTGGAAGCTGCTGCTGAGAGCTGGCAAATTCTTTGCGGGGTGCAACCCCCRCATCCGGGGATTTCTGGGGCATTTTAATGATGCTCATGACTCTCTTAATATTTTGTCTATGCTTATGCAATTTTAGTTTTGCTTATTTTTAATAAGAAAAGACTAGATATTGCCATTTGGGGGTTTGGTAGCCTTATAGTGGGGTAATGCTACCTTATATGAGTTCCTTTAAGTCCACCTAGTGAACACGGGCAGAGGTGTGCTCACTGCGCTCGCCCATTGCTCAGCCCTGTTGGTGGGATCCCATCAGTGTTGTCAAGCCTGGTATCAGGCCCTTCCTGCTCTTAAAGACGTTTCTGTGTTTGTCTATGTACTCTGGAAAGCAAAACAAAACTGCAGTTTGAATTGTTTGCTTTTCCTGTGATGACAAAAAACCTAAATCGCGGTTTCTTCTGTAATCCCGGGAAGGGGCATCTCTTTGTTTGTACTGCACATAGCGCAGCAGGATCGTTGTCCATATCAAGGTCTCCTAGGTGCAATGATAACACAAAATAATGACGATAAAAACAAGTCTTACGCTACCAGGACTTTTGATTTGCAGACAGAGACAACTCGGAGGTGCCTTTGGCCCCCAAGGCAGGCGGCTGCTGGCAGAAATGGCATTATGTGAATGGCCAGAGTGGGTCATACCAAGAGTTCATCCAGCATCCTGTCCTCTACAGATGTCAAAAGCACATGCTTAGGAAACAGTTTATGAACATGGCAAACATACAGTGATAATAAAAGAGAGTTTTCTCTATACTTAATTACGCAGCTAATTACAGCTCCTGCTGTCGCAGACTGTGCAGCCCTGAGAAATCAGAGAGTGTTGGGCAGTGAATAGCTCAGTGTTTCGTAAAGGGTGCGTTGTGCTCAACAGGCGAGGTTGATTTCCCAGTAGAAGTACAGCATTAATGGAAGTAAGAGATGCACAGGAAGTTGCCATGGGATCTTAGTAAAGCATTTGATACAGTGTCATAGGAGTCTGTACTTGAAATTTGAACGCAGATGTCTTTGAGCCTGAGTTTTCTTAGCGACTGTGCACTGCAAACGAGGCAGAAGGGAAATGCGTTGACTTGCTGGGGTGGTTGGTGGGGTGGGTTCAGCAGAGGACTTCTAGGCCTTATACAGTTAAATCTTCCCAGTAGCTATCTGGAAGAGGTGATATATAGCATACTAATTACCTTTTCAGATGGTACTTAATTGGGAGGAGCTGTGAGTGCTAGATAGAGAAATAATATGAAAGGCTCTAGATGAGTAAAAAAGCAGGGTGTGAAATAGCAAAATGAGATTCAGGCTCTGTGCTTCCTCTTCCCATCAATAATCCATCTCTTCCTGACCTGTGCCTTCTCCTCTTCCTTTTGTATGTAAAAATGTTCTGTTTTGAAATAATGAACAGTCCAAGGAGTGTTATGACTCACCCTCATAAAAACTCGGGCTTTGGCTGCCTCTTCTTGCTCGGCAGTGCTAAGTGGAGAGTCCGGAGTCAGAGCACATACCGACCCCCTTCAGATTAAGGCCGGTCCATCTGTTTTCTATTGAGCATGGCATCAAGTATGAGAAACGGACGGTGTTTTCGTGCAACTAGAGCCCGCTGGAGGAGGAGAAGGCATGCTGGTGCTGTGCCCGGGCAGTTGTAGCACCCTCCTGCAGCCCAACGCATGCCTCGCTGTCTGGATGGTTGTCCCCTAGCTCCAACCCGGGCTCTGTCCCCAGCCCTGTGCAACTRAGAGGTGAAAAGTGTTTCTGATCTGAGCTTTCTTGCGCTCGGTGCCCAGGGGCTCACCTTGATATTGCTGGTTGGTTGGCTAGGCATTTTGGAGCTCCAGAGGACACAGATGTCCCAGCCTCTCCACAGTGCTTGGTGGGGCACCGGTGCATCTCTCCTCTTGTACACTGGCATGTCCAGCCACCAGGCTGGACCTGGGCGTGCCAGCAAAGGGGAGCTGCACTGTTTTCTGGGATTTGTATCTTTTTTTTTAATCATTATTTTATTAAAGGAAGAGATGCTATGTCATCAGATAACTTCTCGAGGATGCTCTTAACTGTCGGTCTTGTACAGCCTTATTATTTTTAATATTGCAACACAGCCAGTTTGTTTTGCTGGGAACATTCACATATTGACTCGTGTATTCTTTTGTTGCCTATATTAAAAAGAAAGTCCCTTTTGCCTCGTTCTCCTGTGCTGAAAGAAACAGAGTCAAGAAAAGATGATGTTATCTGACACTTGCTCAGGTATCAAGATTATTTCCGAGAACTGCAGAGCCAGTTACTGACTCATAAATGGGATTTTCACACTGTTAATAGATTTTTTTTTTTTTTTTTTGTGGTGGTGGTGGTGTTTTTTTTCCGATGCAACATGAGGACATTCACTTGGGGAGAAGGTGGGCCAGGAGCTGGGCTGAGGGATCTGCCTTAGGGAGCTGGATCGTCCCTTTTTCTGGTTGCAGAAGCCTTCCCAGAGCGACGCTCCTCTGCCGCAGGGGCCAAAGTGGTGCCTGAAGGTGTTTCCGGAGCGGGGGAATCACGTGTCCATGCTGGACATCCCTTGCTCAGCAGGTCGATGGGCTGCAATCGGGAATTTGACCAGTGAGAAGGACGAGTAGTGGGTAGGAGATGGGGAAGCTCATCCCAGCCGCACAGTAAGCTATTACATGATCTCTGTATGAGACAGCACGTATGTTGTAAAGCTGCTATATGCATGAATATGCATGATGTAAAACTTTGCTCGCTATTTTAATGCCTTCCTGTTGCTCTGTGTCATGAATGAGGGCTCAGCCTTGCCCTCGTGTGTCCCTACGAAACCAGCAACCAACTATGGCCAGCACTGAACGAAATCGTGTACTGGAAGGGTGCTGTGCGGGATTAGACCTTTCTCGTTTAAGGAGGTAACATGCTTGGCCATTCGATCCTTCCTGAGGAAAGGAAAGAGTTCCTTGAATATATACTTCCATGCAGTAGCGTGGCACACGTTCGGGCCTGGAGCCATCTAATTGCGATCGTTGCGCGCTGGATGTGCCCGACTCTTCCCTTAGTTGTCAATGTAATGGGAGCGAGTGCTGTTTTCCATTTGTTTATTTATTTATAGTCTTGTTTTCAGCCTCTGCAAAACTTGATCTAGGCGCAAAGCTTCAGCAACGTACACATAGCAGAATAATAGATAACTGTGATTTGGTTACAAGGCAATAATTTAAGTCGACAGGTTTAGCTGATAACATAAAACACGAGAGAGAAATAGGATCAGTTTATAAATGTCAGCAGAACCCCTGAGAGTGAGTTGGTGCCTTGAAGCTGACTCCGGTGCTGTTATTCCATCTAATATATTATAAGAAGAAATAAACGGAGGTTTGGAGAGGAAAAAAAATTAAAAAAAAAATCTGACTGGCCAAGATTAAAAGAATGGGGCTATAAATTAAATTCTTCCTCAGTGTCACTTTAAGCAACTTCCGAGACAGCTGGCATACGTCCAAACCGGAGGAATGCAAAGAGGCCTTGGAAGCGCCGCGTGGTTGTTGCGTGCCGGTGCTTTCCGGCTCGGAGGGAGAGGGCTGCTTTAGGCGGCGAGGAGTGCAAGCAGCGGTGCCCCACGCTCGAGCACGTTGCCGCCGGCTGGACCTGGGTGTCCTGCTACAACCCTCCGGTTCAGCTCGGTTCAGTTGCCCTCGGACGCCTGAAATGAGCCAAGCCGAGCTTCTCTGACGGCAGTCTCGGCCCTGAGGGTTGCGTGGGCAGCGGCGCCGGCTGGTGTCCCTTCTCCTCTCCAAGCAGTCCTGGGGCAGCAAAGCCCATCAGCCGCTCCGCTCTGGCTAGCATGTGGCAAAAATAGGTGCTTGGATTTTTTATTATTATTATTTTAAACGAAATGAGTTTATTAATTTCTTTCCATCATTACCCCTTGTTCCAATGTTCCCATTCAGTAACAGGTTAACTCAATAACCTCAGACAGTCTCCACTTGCAATGCAAAACCATTTTGATAAGCACACTTTTATTCTTCTTATGTATCAAGGAGATAAAAGGTCCTAAAATTGCTGGAATCTTAGATTGTTTATGCATTTTTAAATTGAATTTCAGTTCCCAAATGCAGCTTGATACAAATAAGTAAAAATGAAATTCTCTAGTGTAAAAAAAAAAAAAAAAAAAAAAAAAAAAAAAAAAAAAAAAAAAAAAAAAAAAAAAAAAAAAAAAAAAAAAAAAAAAAAAACACAAAACCTGTTAAGAATACAATTCTATATCAGGAGAATGGGAAGCTATATAACTGCTGATGTATGTATAGATCTGGTGTATGCGCCTGGTTGTTGAATAGTATCAAATTATAGGAATCAAAGAGAATCAACTATTTTTAAGGGAAATGTCTAGAAGCTACGTATTGAAACAAGATTAAAATTCAGGGTTTCCAGCTTGCTCATTTAAATCAGCAATTTTAATCACATTATTCATGTCAATCCAACCTGAAACACACTTTGCGAATCGTTTTTAAAAATCTCCCAAACTGAACAAGAGAGGAGACCTCATCCTGTCTCAAATGCCTTGGATATTTAAAGTGACTACCCAAATCTCGTTACTGAAAACAGGGGTGTCGTTGTTGATTCACTTACTAAAGCAGTATGTTTGCCCTGCTGTGGCGTGAACCTGCGCTGCTGTGCACAGTGGCAGGAGGAGGCTGTTGCTGGAACGGCTGCTGTTTAAGTGCTTCCACGCCGAGATTTCTGCTCGTGGGCTCGGCATAGTCTTAGTCAAAACCTATTGGGGAAAGTATGGAGACACAGAAGGAGGGAAGGTTTGTGTCTTCTCTGACGGTAACGTCCTTAATTCAATTGTGCTGCATTTGTAAGCTTGTACATGCTGGGATTCGCGTTCCCTTTTATTTACTGCTTGCTGAAAATAGAAGCTCGGAGAACTGGTCACATGGGAGTCGTTCAGGCTACTGGAGGCTGCTCGGTTTCCTTCCCTTTTTATGTTTCTTTTAAGTAAAGCCCATCAGCCTTGTTCCTCTCCCCTGGCAACAGAGTGAACTAATGTGTCCAGATGCGCAAGGAACATGAAAGCTAGAATATACTGTACTGTTCTAACAGGGACATTTATTTCTGGCTACATTTGACAATTCAGGAATTGCTTCAGAAAATACTGTGACTGTAACCGTGGCTGACTGAATGCTTTTGACCCGGTGAGAAAAGCCACTCACTTCAGGTTTGGAAGAGCCCAGCTTTCCCCCGCTCTTTCTCTCAGGCTAAGTGGTGCTCATACCTGTGGAAGAGGAAGACATCCTAATGTATTTGTATGCTCAGCGTGTAATGCCGTTTTATACTTTTTCTTTTGCCGGGAGTCCCCTGCCTTGGTGTCTTTTGAAACATGTGAGGTGTCATCCTTTGCACTGAATTTTTACAAACTCGTTTTCGAAAGGTACGTCGTAGCTGCTCCGGCTAGGTTGCCTGCAAGGGGAACATCTCGGCTATCACAGCGAATTTCTGCAGAGCTCACCTTTCGAAAATGGGAAGATGCTCATCTCTAGACACATAGATTAAAGCTCCAAAGTATAACAAATAACGGAGCCAGCTGGGGCAGGAGGATCACCAGTGGAAAGCTTACCAAGGAATATATACTGCTTCTTCACTGGCGCACAGAAATGGCACGTTTAGCTTGTCCCTGCACGCTTTAAGGAAGATAGGTAATCATGTCTGTCCTTCTCCATATTAGACACTACTTTCTACTGAAAGGATACGGTAGAGAGAAAGGCATCGGAAATATGCCTTGTTTTAATAGGAAATCCTCTAAGTTGGTTATTTCCAGATTCTGTAAATGAATTTGTACCTGTTGTGTGTCTTTAGGCTTTGCAATGTTTTTGTCTAAATTGTGGCAAACATTCTAGTCTTTTGTAGGAAACACTAGATCCTGTGATCAGTGGAAAGTCTCTTTGGTCTTGAATAGGTAGAGTCAATGTGGAAGTTCCCTAGACTAGAGGATTTTGTATTATGAGAACATGTATTTCTTGCAAGAAATCCTTTATTATCCTCGCCTTCATTTCCCTTTGGTAGGAAATGCCATCTGTCTCATACATGCTGTGTTGTTTTATTCTAAGCATCTTCTTAGGTAAAAGGAAACAGATAAAGGAAAGACTGGATAGGGAATTCTCATAGCGAGGAGCATAAGCAGCTGCGTGTCTGTCTGGGTACGGCTGTGTGTGTACAGCTGAGATCTCCGTATTCACTCAGCTGTGACCCTGCTCTCCTAAGCAGGCAGATTTCTTGCATTAAAAAGAGAGGAAGCGGACTCAGGACAATGGAATTAAATGTTGCCATCTCTCTGTCCCTGTGCAACAGTTGTCCATCAAGACATGTTTCTGGTGTAATTGTGGCATTCTCCAAGAAATGACCAAGAAAAGCGCTCTGAATTTCCCATCTTTTATGCATTTAAAATCAAACCTAAATGTTGTATTCTGTGTATTTTTGTTGGCATATAATAGTGATCAACTATCTCTTTTAATACAGTGTTTCCAAAGCAACCCAACCTCGTAGTGATCCACTTGATATTCAGTGTATGTGGCTGAAGGAACATCTGATGCATGCTCTGATTTCATCTTGGCAGCTGTGTTTTATGCCCTCTGCCCGTGTCCAAATAGCCTCAAAATCAACTCCCGATGAAGATTTTTAGTGGTTTCTTAGGCACTGGCGCCCTAAGGTCAAATCACTACTTTATGAAGACGGGGGCCTGTGTTCTTCATGGGAGCTGTGCCTGGCTCCAGGTCTCTCCTCCGCAAACGCCCCCAGTGATGAAGCCAGCAGCCTGGCTGGAAGGGCATGCAGCTGGGGAAGAAGTGTTCAGGCAGGTCAGCGTGGTACTTCTGAAAGGTTAAAACAGCCCCTGTGTCCAAGGGGCATTGCTGACGGGAAGAGCGGTCAGCAGCCAAGAGCCCTGCTCGTTTTCATGATACGGGGCTGTGGCTTTTACGTGGCTTTGATTCCCTTTCAAATAGAAGTGTGTGACTTCCCTGGGTGCGCAACCCTCAAATAATGCCTGCGGCCTAAAATAATCTAACCTTTGTTTGTAGGTCAAGCTGTTCCTGCAGGGTCACATGTACGATTAAATCTGCAGACGGGAGAAAGAGAAGCCAAACTCTCAGACAGTGAAAATGGAAAAAGTGACAGAAGAGAAGAGAAAAGAAGAAAAAGGTACAGTAATGTAAAGTACTTGCCTTCTTGCTCTGCAGAGGTAGATTGACTGTAGGTTTTGTGTCTTTTATTAGAGGCCAGGTTCCCTGGTGCGCTGAATTGCTGTCTCTTCAAGAGACTTAATTGCAGGTTTAGGTGTTTGGCAGTTCTGAAAGCTGGGCCCTATCCTTTGCTTTCCCTTTTGGTATCGTGGTAGAAGTGCTCCAAGCATGTATTTAGAGAGGTCTTCGTAGCCTCCCGTGCTGTGATTCTGAAATTAAACGTGCAGTGTGGTTCTCTGAAGGACACATGCTCCTTGGAAACATCTGCGGCAATCAGTCTGAAATGATTCCCTACGCTGAAGCCACCAGAGCAATTGTGGGGGCTTTGCTTCTGTTGGCCTTAGGCAGATACATTGTAGGTTTAACTTGCCGTTGTTAGTGGGCTTAGAGCGTTGATTTGCGCATCAGTTGTTGCTGATGTTCTCCTTAGATCTCACAGCCTTCGCTGTACCTAGATTTTTTTGATTTGTTTAAAAAAAATTTCACTTGTGCTGACCTTCTCCTTGGTACGTTCGCAACAAAGACAGGCTTAGTAACTATGGGGAGCTTTCTTTCCCAAAGTGCATGAGATCCACCATTGCCTCCCTCCCTCCCCCCGTTTCCTTGCGTTCAAAGTAGGGAGAAGCTCTAACAATGCTCCAGTCTTTGGCTTTCATTTTGCCTGTGCAAGAGTGTTGCTGGCCAAGATAAGTTCCCTGAACCAATGAGATCAATGTAAAGAGCAACACAGTGTGCTTCGTAGCATTTCTGTCTAATTGCTCCTTGGGATTACCCTTTGCCTAACTTGGTCTGTGTATGATGATCATGAGAACTTCAGCTGTAGGTCTCCGTACACCCATGTTAAAACTTGGAAGTCCTTGGCACTGTTCTAGGGACACAGTGGTGCTTTTTTGCCTGTGAAACATTTCCTGTTTTTTATATGCCTACATGCAACTCAGAAGCATAAATTAATCGGCTATTTTTATTGTGTGTTAGGAGTTGAGATTCTGGATCAGCATGCAGATTATGAAGCCTTTTATGATTGTCAGGGTGAGGTGTCTACAAACCACACAAGAAATATAGCACTCAGCCTAATCTTCTGTCGAGCGTGGAGTTTTTCTTTATGTTGTAGATGAGATACCTGGAAATATAGTGCTCTTAGCTTTTTCCTCCTCATACTATCCATTGTTATTGTATCACAATGAAAGTAATACAGATAAAATTGTTCACTCATACAGCGTTTTGTTTTGTTTCTTCTGCAAGGCTGGGCAAGATGGATATTGACTCAAATTCATTCACATCACAAGAGCTCAAAAAGGCTTTGGCTAAAATGAAGGAAAATGAGAAGACAGAAAGAATGGTAAAGATAGTTTCCTAATTCTAAATCAATGTACAGCATACTAATGCAAATGCCCTATGTAACATGTCTTTGGAAATATGCTGGTTAAAGAATTTGCTCAGGTCAGTACTATACAGACTAATCTTCTGGTGAGCATGGGCCTAAAATACTTTCCCTGCTCTGCCAGTGACATATTCCTTGGGAAACTTTCACCCCTTTTGTTATTAATCCTGGCTTTTCTGTAAAAACGGAATACTTTAGATCATTTTTATTTATTTCAGACTTAAAGGCCTTGTGTTGCAAGCTGATTCTTTTGTCTGTAATTACTTAAATATACCCTCACTACTCACAGTGTTTCTCGGTAATAATTATTCCATGGACTGTCAGTGGAAGAGGGGCTGCAGTGATGGAAAGGGCTGGGATCAGCAGTTTATCAACAGAGCAGCCATCAAATGACCATACTTTCTAGTTTTTACTCAAGTGAGTGGGACCCGAACCAGCAAACTAGACACATGATCTCCACATAACCATCCAGACACCGAATTTCTTCCTTGATGTATCAATGCTAAAGTGAAACTATTGGATCTTTCCTGTGAACCAAAAGCAGCTACAGTCAGTAAGCTCTGTGCTGAGTTGCTTCTCCCCTAAGTTTTCTGTTCGGGTACCAGTGTGATTAGACCTAAATTAATAATACAGAGAATTTCTTGCAAGCACTTCTGTGGACCCATCGGCCTGATTTCCTTTCCATTGTTTGCATTGCCTCTTTATCCATTGTTTTGATTGATTTGTTCAACTGCCTCTTGGTTCGCAAAAATATCTGCAAAACCCTGAAGTGGAATGAATTTCAGCATGATGGTTATTTGTCTAGGAAGTTACCTTCTATTCATTGTTCTCCTTAGAATGAAGAAGTACAAAAGGTATTGTGCAGCTAAGGCTCTTCTGTTTTGAAATCATTGATGGTGGCAAGCCAATGGACATAACACTCTCTTCCACTGGCACAGCAGGATCCAGGAGAGATCTCATGATTTAAGTGTTTAATCTCATGCCCTTGGGAGTGAAAAACAAATGGCTCTGGTGAAGCATAGGCTGAAGTTTATTTACCTAAGCTATTGGGTGAACACTTTCAAATAAGAAATCAGTGAGTAAGAATTAGCCTTGAATAGCTTGCAGAAAAGGAGCGCTGTTATTTCATCAGCTGTTCTATTCTCAGCAAATTGGTGAGCATACGGTAGTTACTTGGGGTTGTCTTGATGAGGAGGATGTCTCATGGGTTTGTTCTTGTTCTACTGAAGTCAGTGACAAGTCTGCCAGAGATGGTACGGAGAGTGGCGTAAAGTCTGGGCTGCAGCCCTGTTTCAGAAAAAAGTCATGAAAAGAACGCCAGGGAATTCTGTGAATAAGACTTCCTTCTCAATTAGTTTAACATAGACTTTCAGCCGTGGTTGTCAGCTCTTGACTGATTAGTTACAAAGAGTCTGCAATCCAAAGTAAAATGAGATACTTGTGCTCCTTCAGCGCTCTTTGGGCTTGGAGCTGGTCCCCAGGACAGTGGCAGACACTGACATTATACTGATTGGATGATTTATGACCCATCAGGTTGATCACAGCCTTTTCCTCCTCTACCACTTAAGAATATTTCCTTGAGCCTTAGCTCCTCCTGGTACCTTGACATTGCCTCAGCTGGAGTAAAACTGAGGTAAGAATAGAGGTTAGGAAGTCTTTGAGTCCCAGAAAGTCTTTTTTTCCCTGCCCAGCTCCTGGACAGCATTTTATTTTCCAGAAGATTATTTATGTAGCAGCCAGCAATATTGACAGCAGGACTTTTTGAAATGGGTATCATTTAAACGCAAAAATCAGTGATACTCTACTACATTAAAATAAGCCTTGTTATAAAATAAAATTGTTAGAATAGCTATTGTTCCAGCAATGGAGCTAAAAACAGCTACATCTAATGGACCTAAAGTACTCCATTTAAAATCACTCCTGCAGGGGACAAATTGAAGTAACTATGTCAAAGTAAATCGAGGTACGCCAAGCATGTTCCAGCGTATGCTTTTGCAAAAGCAATACTTGTTGTGTGGTTGGAGTGGGGATAGCGTTCTGTGTTTCTGTGTGCCACCTATAGTAATTAGCCCAGTAGTTATTAGTGCAAATTGTACAGCTGCCGTTAGATTGACAGTGCTTTAACTTCCATCACTGATGTTTTTCTGTTTGATAGCTTGAGTCCTCAGGTTTCATTCGCACGTACTGGAAAGGGGCAGCATTTGTCACCGGAGCACATTAGACAGGAAGAAGCACTGCACATGCACACCTTCCGGTTGGGGGTCACCTGTCAAAAACATCCCAGAATATTTCTGTTCACGACAGAATACTTTCTGAAGAGACCTCCTTGCTGCTTTCTCTTGCCCTTGGGGTAGCTCGTCTTCAGCCTGGTGTCTCTTTCTCCTTCCTCGTGCTGTGTCAGGCTTTGCTCCCCGCCTGCCCCGGTGTCCCTGGCGGTGATGCTGGAGCGTTGGTCTCTGCAGCCTCTGGTGCTCTCTTGTATCTCTGGGAGAGCCTTTTCCTTGCTTACTGCATGCGTTTGTCCAGCTCTCATGGTCTGTCAAGCCAACGGGCAGCACTGCAAAACAAGCTAACTGCCAGCAGAGCCCTATGGCCCTGTACTTCAGCCGCTTGCCGTCTTGTAGCTAGTCCTTCGACTCTGCTTTCAGACAGCTTCTATCTTCTGGCCCCAACAACGAATACATATGTTTCGGTGAGAGATAAAGTGATTCTGAAATGTGTTAAGTGATTGGGATGAGGAAGGATGCTTTGCCCACATCTGAGGAGACGCTGATGTCACCGCTGGCTGGGCTAAACATTGAATCGCAAAATAATTCAGGTTGGAAGGGACCTCTGGAGGTCTCCGGTCCAACTTTCTGCTCAAAGCAGGAATGTCTGTAAGATCAGAGGAGATTGCTCAGGGCTTTATCCAGTCAGGTCGTGAAAACATCCATTTCCAGGAAAATTGAGCACAGCAGTGCTTCCTGCCTTTGTGCTTTATGTACTTTTGAAAGGCGTGGAGGATGTAGAAACGGTGTACAGATAGGTACAGGCTAAGCTTCTTGGGGATTTCTGCTGATAACCAAGGGCTTTATTTTACAGATAACTAGGTTGATGGGCTTCTTAGAAGTGCCAAAGCGCCTGGCAGGCTGCTCTGCTCTTGTTAGGACTGCATTCAGAGGGATCTGCCTTAAATGTTGCAGAGCTCAGCATTGCAGTGCATAACCTTGGGGTGTCTGGGCTGCGGCGTGCTGGCCGCGGCCCTGAGTTAGTGCCTATGTGCAATGGGATCTACAGCAGCCAGTCAGTTGGACTGGAGATGGCAAGTCAGGTGGTAGGAAGCATCACAAGCAGCCGAGAGGCTTGACCTGAGCAGAAGTCCTCTCAGACTTTGCATCTGACACCTTCTCCCAGGGGAACCTAGGCACCTTCCAGCTCTGCCCCTCCATCTCCAAAGCATAGCGATAAATCCAGTTGCCGAGACAGCCACGTTCACCTTGTAAATAATGTAGGGGCTGGGGGTTGTTTCTGAGATGACTTGTTCCTTCAGGACTGTTTTCTCACCTGGCTTCATATCTGGTTTTCGTCTGCCCTTTCCAAGGCCCGTGAGGAAGAGGTGAGGAAGAAGTTCCGTCCCATAGAGCAGCTGAAGGAGGAGTTTGAAAAGCTGAATGTGAAGTTGGAAACAGATTATGAAATCATGGTTAAATTAATCGGCAAATTCAACAGCTCTGCTTCTACGCTGGATGAAAAAGTAGCGGCGCTCTATGATCTTGAATATTATGTTCATCAGGTAACCAAAAAGCATTAGTAACTACCATGTAAAATCCAGGGAATATGGTATCGTAAATGTGGTCTTATTTTTCTTATTAGTATCAGATAATACAATTTGCTTAATTATCATAATTTTGGGACAATAAGAGATGGCAGAGGGCTACTGCAAGCTTATTTTATGTCCAGGTTCTCATATATATCATCACTCTTAACAATAGTGAGCAGTTACCTATGGGTTAGCATTCCCTGAATAGTTGTCCGTTCTCGGCCTTTTTTTCCCTTTCTCTTTTTCTTTTATGTGCTGGTTATTTTGTGAAAATGGGTTTTAATTGCCATTTTAAGGTAAGTATAGTGGTGGCTGCTTTATTTTAAAAAATTATTTTCTCTCTTCTTCCATGAAAGGCATCTGTGGTTAGGTAGGTCTCTCTGCATCAAATTCACTGAGAAGGCCTTTATACCGAGCAAGATGACAGACACCCAAAAGCCTACATTTTGTCTCAGTGTGACTACGAAACGGTGTGTAGAGCGCCTCTCGCAGCTGGGCCGATGTCAGAAGTGACTGAAGGCTCAGGCACACGGGAAGCTGCTGAGCATCAGCTGAGCCCTGCTAATTGACTGTGTGCGCGGTGGAATATATTTCCTGAAATCTCTCTTGCTGTTTTTTGCTTGCACATTTTTTGTTTTACTTATTTATTTATTTTCCTCCCGAAATCTCTCGCACGTTTTTGCCTCCTGTTTGCCGCGGGCTGGCTGGGCGCACAGGCTCTCCTCGGCTGTGCTTGCCATGCTGCGGGGACTCGGTCGCGTGGCCGGGCCTCGAGGGCTCGCGGCTGCGTTGCGCCTTGCGTGGAAGGGCTGGCAGTTCCCCCCATCCCAGCCAACGTTGCGCCCTTGTTCCTGAAGTGTTTCCCCAGTCTAGCAGCCGCCTTGGTGGCGGTCTCTGCTTGGAGACCCACTGCGCTCCTGCATCACCTGGAGGTTGGTGGGCCTGCTGCGTTCCACCTGGAGCCGGCGGAGAGGTGAAGCCAGCCGGTCCAGCGACTCTATCGTTTCACAGGGTGGATAAAAGAGATAACTCTTGAGAGACGGTAGCACAAGACCTTTCTCTGGAATGACATTTATTAAAAAACAGACATGTTCCTTGAGAAGTCAGCTGAAGGAACAGGCTGATGAAAGATGGAGTCTGTGTACGAGTTAATAAAAGGGTTTTTTTTATTTTCCCAGGGCTCTTTGTGTTGGGTTTCCACGCTCAGTCTCTACCCTATTCATGCAGGGGGTTCCTTGCTGTTTGTTCGAAACACTTTTGTTTCGCTGCCGGCGTCTCTCTGACTCAGAATAAGCATGAACAATGGTCGCCCAAAGAGCTTAATATTTATGCTCGGGGCTAATTCGGTCTGGTTAAGGGTGCCAGCGCGCTAAAAAGCAGCCCCGCGAGGACTTGGGTTTCAGCGTAATGTTCTGGGCTGTTCCAGCAAAAAACCCTGCCTGCGTAAAGCACGGGGTGGGACGATTTGAGGCTGCTGTGGCTTGGACAGGCCGGTACGGCAGGGAACCGGCCCCCGCGCCGCATCCACTGTCAAATGGGTCAGAAAGAGGGAAATGGCGGGGAGGCTGGCCCGGGAGACTCCCCGCGTGGCGCTGGAAGCCCCGCAGGTGTGGGGAGTGCGGCGGGGGGCCCTGACGGCGCCCTCTTCCCCGGAGGGACGCGGGAAGGCCGTGCCGGCCTCCTTCCGCACGGTAGTTAGCCACCGCGTCTGCTAATAGCTCGGCTCCGGGCCGCTGGCGAAGGCTCGCTCTCGGCTCCGCGGGGGCAGACGCGCTCCCCGGCTCTCGGGAGCTCAGCCCCGGGGCTCGGCGTGCGCTTGGCTTTTGGGTGCCGGCTCTATGCTCTGCGTGGGTCGCAATTCACCCTGGCATGTCGCAGAGCCCGTTTCGGGGAGAGAGCGGGGAGCTTTGCTTGCTAGGTTGTCCGTAATGCATAAAAACCCAAATGCAAATATGAAGAGGCCGGAGCATAACTCCTTTATAAACAGAGTTCACGGTGCTTGTGCAGCCGTGTGCGGCGCCCGGGCCCCTTCGCACGCTCTGCAGGCTCTTTCCCGCAATTATTTGCTCTCCTTATCTTTCCCTCTTCCCTCCGCTGCCAGGCTGCACCATGCTTCATGGCTGGTTTCCTCCCCGCTCCGTACGGGTGACACGCCGCTTTTCCCCTCTCGTTTTCCATCGTTTGCTCTCCCAGCTCCTCTCCCCGTTTTCCTTCTCCTCCCATTTGAAGCTGCTCCCTGAATAGCTGCTGTCGTGTTTGCTCTTCTTGCAGCCCTCTGCCCTCCAGCCTTGCGCGGGGGCTCTACCCCAGAGCTCTTTTGATCTCCGGCTTGCTTTTGAGCTGTTTTCGGCAGACTGAAGCAAGGTGCAGGCTGACTGCTTCCCAGCAGCCCTGCAGCGCCTTCCCCGCTCCCCAGGGAGCTTCAGCCTTTCAAGTTTGTTGGGTTTGGGCTTTTTTTTTTGTTTTTGTTTTGGTTTTTTTGATGGTGAAGGAGAAGTAGCTCTCGCAACAGACTCCAGCAGACAAAAACAGAGGTTTAAAAATTAAATACACCTTGAAAATGTGTTTTGCATTGCAATCTATATTCTGGAATCAAGAAAGGTCTCTGCTGGAACTAGAGCTAGCCGAAAGGACCCGATTTCCGATGAGGACGCAGTGACAATCGGTTTTGCCGCAGCCGACGCTGAATGTAAACCTCTCCGTGGCACGGCGTTTTATCGTGAACCAGCAGACCGATACAGCGTTGGCTAACTAGACTTTTTCCGTTGTGAGTGAAAACAAACTTCTAAACCCAATTTTAAAACAGCCTCAGAGTTTTTACAGCGAGTTGAGCCATAAAAGCAGCCTGGTAGACTAATTTAGATTGCTGCATATATTTCCGTCTAGACAAAGACTGACCGTCAGAAAGGCAAGAGGTATCTCGGGGCCAGTTTGTAGTAACAGTTAAAAGAATAGGGTCTGAAAGGATGAAAATGCTGCTGCACATCCCGAATGATCTACAGGAGACCTCGACGGACCCGTTTTCTATTGTCAGCTTTGCAGGGGGGCAGCGAGTGGCTGGAGGATGCTCAGGTGTTGTCCCGTTGTGAACAGCAGATGACGTGTAGCTCCCCAGTTCATGCTTTGCTAAAGGCCCGTAGGACATTGAGCTAAGTAGTTTCTTCGTTCTCTTGAGCATCTTAAATATCTGACTCGTGGCCAATTTTGGGGAAGGTACACAGTCAAGATAAAAATAACTCTAAGCATAAAAATCACTGTTTACTAAAAGAGAGATCGTTCAAACTTGGAAAATATGTTAGTCTGACATATTCTGCACCATTTGTGGTGTTTATTCTGTATTACCCCATCACTTCAGTCTGTGTACTAAAACTGGAAAGGTCGTTTTACCCAGCTGATACTCGTTTTTATATTCCATTTCCGACTGCGACATATGCTGTTGTCTTCGTGTTTTTCATGAAAGAGAAATGTTGGAATTCTAAAAAAAAAACCCCAAATTCTTTGCACAAGCAATTTTGAAAATTCTTTAGAGATTCCCTTTTAAGCTTGTTTAAAATCCTTTAAAAACAAAATGCATCACTTTGACTTTGGACTGAATTTTGTACTTGAAGCACTTTTCACTGTTTCTCCCAATTTTGTTTGCAAACCACTCAGAGCCCTTTTCTGATGTTCTCTTGAAGAACAGATGTCCGCCGTGATTTTGTCTGGTTAGCCCTGAGTCTGTTTAAAGTTAAAATATGATGAATTTACTGGAGGAATTCCCACTAGTCCTTATGCTTTTTCCCTAGTGGCAGTTAGTCCMATGTTGTCTGCTTTAGAAAATTTACGGGATAGTCTGCCCTCAGGGAAAATGTCTTGCTCACCCTTTCAAATAGGGACTGGCTTTTTCCTTTGCACGCTCCCGTGAAGCTGCAGACTGTGTTAATGACAAATGCCTGGACTAGCTTGGGCGCCTTGCTGGGAGCAGAAGCTGAGGAGATGATGTTGATGTGCCATTGCTGCTGACAGGCTCTTAAACGTTTCTAACTCCTGGCGCCACAATTACAGCTCTGTTTTTGCATCTGTAAAACATAACAATTCCCCGGTTCGCTGTAATGGCCTTCTCAGGTGAGAGAGCAGACAACTGTTGGGTTTTTTTGGTTTGACATTGTCGGATTTCCTGAATTACTGCAACATGTGTCAAGGGAAGTTTTGATAGCTAATCAAAGTATTTGAGTTTTCAGTGATGCTTTCTGCATTTGATAATAGCCACCTGTCAGTAGACAGTGTTTCTGCAAACATGACATGCATTGCTCACAGGCAGGATTGTATGAAATGCGAGCCAAGATCTTTTTCTGTTAGTTCTGAATTGCTTTTAAAACCGAGGGAAAGAAGAATTGATGCTGTTCATTCTGAAACAAGACGGTCTTGACAAATTGTCGAGGCCTTTGGCGGCATGTTAAGCTTCATACTGATGGGGAAACCTGTTCTTTCACAGGTGGACAATGCTAAAGACTTCCTTTCCTTGGGTGGACTTCAGCTGGTGATTAATGGGTTGAACAGCACAGAGGCCATACTCAAGGAACACGCTGCCTTCGTGCTGGGAGCTGCGCTGTCCAGGTGAGATGTGTCCTCAAGGGCTGGGTGGAAAGGGAAAAGGAGCCTTAGGAGACCAGGCAGCCTATGTGCTTCTCTTCACCTCTCTAATGGATTGACTGGTGACAACAAACCCAAGCAAAATGTTTTCTCCACCGCCTGGACCTTTCCTTGCAGCCTATTGCTTTCTCCACTCTGCTCTTCGGTGTGTCCTCACCCTGCTCATTAGACTCAGCTGGAAATAATTCAGCATAGAAACCTGTGATTGTTCCTTGATTTTTTTTTTTTTTTTTTTTTTTTTTTTTCCCCCAGGCTCCTCACTTTTACAAAGTCCGAGGGGAACAGTTCTGCCTCCCCTTCCCTCAGCAGCCCTTTTTCAGGGGAGGTTTCAAGGATGATGCAGTTACAAGCGCCGCAGAGAGCTCCCTTCTGCTCCCTGTGCCTGGTCTGCTTCAGAGTTGTGTGACGGTGATTTTGGAGACATAGCAACTACTGTGGTCTTTTGAGGGTTTTTTTCCCCAGCAGACACATAGCTCTGCCCCACAGGCATAACCTCGAGGGGTGTCATTAGACTGGGAGGGAATGGGTGTCAAGAGGCTGAGCCAAGAGCAGGCTGATGGGAGGCATGTTTGGTATTGATGGAGCGATGTCCTCCACCTAAAGGAGCCAGTTTTCCTTGGACTGAACGGTGGTATGCAGTGGTACAGGCTGTTCTGCATAGGCCCATTGGGTTTTATTGATGGCCTTTTTGTTTTACTGGCTTTTGGGTTTTGTTGCGTGCGCATGTATGTGTTTATACATAGCTATGTGCTGCACATTCACGTGCATGGAGACTTTAGAAAGGCGTTGGACAGGCCCAGAATTCAAGGTCAGGAACGCAGAGTGAAGATTGAAAGCTAGGGCCATTATATCTGCCTATTTCTGTGTCTAAAAATATGATTGCTTTCTCCACCATTATAAATTATTTATCACTTAGTCTAATATACAGTCTAAAAATCTGCGTTTCTTTTGCAATCTTGCATACAATGCAGTTGGTCCTCAGCATGTGTAAATTAATATGGCTTCACTGACAGCAGCAGTTGCACTGATTTACACCAGAAAAGGATCTTTCTCGTAGTTTGAAACAGAGCTTGACTTACTGGTCACAGTAAGATATATTCTTTCATATCAGAAACACAGACACTTTCTTCATATTCTGACATATCTTAGCATTTGAAACAATATCTGTAATTGCTTTGTTAGGTTCTTTGATAGCATGTAGACTCTTTATTCTATGCTTCCTAAAGAGAAAATCATGCAGAAACTCTAGAAACATTTGGAGGCAACCTGCAAAATAAAGAGAAGTATTAAATCACATCTTTCCTGATTTAGGTAATGTGACACAATTAGGACTCAAGAAAGTCACCATTCCATGATATATGCATGTATCAGTGGCCTTAAACTAATGCTTTGGGGTAATGTTTCTCACTTAATTGCAAATGCCTCTGTTTGGACAGAGACTGTATCTTTTCTAATATGAAAATATTCAAATACTGCTTTGGATACTTTTAGCTGCTTTTTTTTAAAGGACATTCTGACAGGTGGTAATATTAAGTGGCTCAGATGATTCATTGTCTGAGAGCTCGGTTCCAAAATGTGAGGAATATTATGCTTGGTTTCTTTCCTTGCTGTGCTTAAGCTTTCTTATTCAATAGACACCTACATGCCAACTTGTCTACTTTGTGCTTTCTGGTTAATTTGTTTGTTCATACATTTCCTCAGTTTATTCTGTGCTCCATTTCAACCACTGGAGGCATTTTAGGTGCTTCGCTCTCCACGTTTTCTGTTGTGTTCTTCTGAGAGGGCTGTTGTTATTTCCTTCCATCATGTTTGTTCCTAGGAGCCTGGGTCAAATAGTAGGACTTGGTGAGTCCTACTCATGCCCAGAGGTGGCACAGCTCACTGAGGACATGATCTGTTCCGTACTCATATGCCTGGTGCTGGTGTCAGGTCCTACTTTGCATGCAGATGTACCATATATGCTCCCATAGGTATTCCCCTTCCTATGCAGTGATTAAGTTTGCTGGAATAAGTACAAAATCCCCCTCTACCTCCACTTACATACAAGGTACTATACTTTTTTAACTCTGTGTTTTTAGGCATGAGAATTTCTGTAAGTAGATGAGATCTTAGTATAAGACAAGGCATCAGGGAGATGCAGGTGGAGGAAGGAACGCAAGTGAAGCACAAGGCAGTGTGTAGCAGGCGGTTTCTTCTGCCCATGCAGACTTCGAGTGTGTCTCAGGCAGGCTATGACAACCGGTGACATCAGAACTGAGCCGTGTGTGCAAGGGGCAATAGCCTCCTGCTAGCCGGATGGGTTTGCGGCCACCTTCCAAGTGTCTTCAAGCAAAACCAGCCAGGTTGGCTCAAGCCAATGGTTTCTTCCCTTCCTTCAGGCATTAGTTTCATGGTGGTTTTACATGCAGCTGCTGTAAAAAGGGTGGTTGTGCTGAGCCAGGCCATTCGCTCCCAGCCCTGCCTTCATGTGGTTAGGCTGGGGAGAAAAAAGCTCTCACATGGATCAGCTCCTTGAGCAGACCATGTGGCTGCCAAGGTCGCAGCATCAGCAAAGGCAGGTCAGGACTTCTTCCTCCTGATACAGTTCTTCCTTCATTGACTTCTACTGTTGGTGCAAGCAGCCGTAGCACATGGGAGTCTGGTCCTCGAGGCAGAGGGTCTCGTCCCATCTGGTCACCCGGGTATTGCCTGGATAGGTGCTGTCCTACCAGTCTCCATCTGCCTGCATATTTGTGTGCCTCTGACTGGGAAGAAGGTACAAAAGAAATCAAGATTTCATCTCTTGTTTCTCTTGTATGTCCTTCATTTTAGGCATTTTGGGCTTAATCGCCAAGTCTGTGACCAAGTCAAACATTGTTCCATCTGCTAGAGTTTTCCGAGCGGTGCCCTTACTGTAACTCTGTAACCTCCTCACAGGCTTACTGTTTTTAAACCTTTAACAAAATGTTTTCTGTTCAGCAGTTTGCAAAAGTAAACTTCATTTGAACAATCCTCGAGTGCTCTGATTGCAAATAAAAGTTAAATGCACTAACAAAAATAATTGCTAGGCATGTGGGATTGTACATTTAGATATCCATAATTCACTAACAGTATATGCCAATACACAACATTATCTAGATTTTCAGTGATTGCATTAGCATAAAAGCATGTTAGCATTTATCCAGTGGTACTAACATTTAAATATATATAAGTATGAAATATTAAGATACAGCATTTTGGAGGCAAGTAGAACTACTGTCTGTAAAATGTTCTTGTGTATTTTCGAAGGTACACTCTAGTATCTTAGGATGACAATCAGCATTCGCACCATTGGGTCCAAACATTGCAAAAATGTCAATGTTTTATGCAAAGAGGAGCTATATTAAGCTAAAAAGATTGCTGATGAGAAAAGTGTCTTCTGATGTCCTCTAAGCTATTTACAGGCAATATTTTCCTTTGTTCTTAGCACAGCAAGGCCCCTGTGCACAATTTGTAGCTAGATGTTTCACAAGACCGGAAATATTAGCCAGAAAGGATTATGTTTGTGATGTTAAAACCTCAACTTTTGTAAAAACTTTGCCACCAGGAAACATTTTTCCACACCAATAATTTAAACATTTTCATATTTTGTTATAAAGAGATTTTTGTAATCCGTTTACAAAGGGAGAATAATTACATCAAATGCACTCTTGAAGCTTTATCCCAAATGGTCCCCATATGCGTCGGGGTGAATTAGAGATGAGGATGGAGAGAAGATAAGCTGTGAGGCCTTCAAGCAAAGAGGAACAGTTTATATTTCATTGGGAATGGGGAAGAGAGCGAAAAGTGAGATTCTGGCATGGCCCAAATGGGGAGTTAGAAACTCACCCATGCAGCAGCATTTTGAGAGGAGAAAAATGTGGTGGAAAGCAGCGTTCAGAGCTGGGGAGGAAGAGATTACAGTTGAACGAAGGATGGTTGGTCTTGGCAGAGCTCTCAAAGACCTCTGTATTTTTATTCTGCGTGGGGGCACCTGCTGGTGGCCCTTTTGGACTTGGTGGCATTTGGACCAATCTCTTAAATTCCAAATATTGTTCAAACTGAGCAGTGGGGGAAAGGAATCAAACCGCCAGCCGGGGCTTGCGTCCGTCTTGCATCCCAACCAGCGGCCGGGGCTGGCCTCGCACCCAGGTGTCAGCTGGCTGCGATGCCAGGGCAGCAGCTCCCTGGCACAGCCTCTCCAGGGAGGGATGGCTTTTCCAATGAGCCCAAAGCTATGAGCCCCCTTTCCTTTGGGGGGGGGGAGGAGTGCTGGCTCCCCTGTCCCTACCGCGTCCATCACCGTTTCAGTGGTGTCAACCTTCCTAGCTCGCCTGATTTCTGCATCTTCAGGATGTATTTGTCAAGAGGAAAAAGTCGTCCCCCCCCCCCCCCCTTTAACGATTTTGACATAAGTCAGACTTTGCAATGAAGCTGGTTGACACTCACTCCTGTTAAATAACATTAAGGCCTAGTGTAAAGCAATAAAGCCAAGAAAATTAAAATTAAAGACCTCGCTTCGATCCGGTCTCTTAAGGACATAAGAATTTCTGGGCAGAGAAATAAATCTAGTTAGCTTAACAAGCGCTGCCCCTGCCCATTTATTTCAAATCCATCTTCATGTTTGTCCCTTCCTCCTCCAGCTTCTCTTTTTACATGCTATAATCTTTTCCTATCTCTTTATTCACTTTCACTGTTTGTTCTGTGGGCTGCTTTGACAGCGTCTTACATTTGCCACCTTTCAGGCAATTCTACCTCGATTCCCTGCTTACTTTAAACTTCCTGCCATGTGGACTGTCTCTTCTCTTTTTATCTGAACTCCCGACTTGTGCGGAGTTAGCAGCCTCACTGCGCTTAATTTCAAATTAATTTGATTGGGTCACCTCAGGTTTTTTTTCTGTAATGGTAATGAACTCACACCTGAAGAAAAACTGCAGTGCAGTATAAAACTGTGTTTCATCATTATGTGTAATTACACAGAAGACTAAATCCCTAAACATTTTTCAGTGTCTGAAATATAACAAGAAAGTGTAATTAACAATAAAACAGTAAACTGCCATCTTTGTGCCCTCGGGAAGAAAGGGAGAGCAGACCCCATGAGAAGTATCTAGAATCAAAGGCTTGGTCGTGTTTTCATTTTCATAAATGTTTTGATAATTTAAATACTAGATACAGCGCTGGTTTGGGGAAGCTGACAGGGTCGTGTGCTTGTCCCGTGCCACATAGGGTTTCCCCAGGGGTCTGTGACTGCTACCGCTGGCAAGTTTACTAGATTAGCTGGACATTTTAGCCGAATTAGGATTGTTTTTAGGTTGAGGATGTTTCTAGCCCTCAAATTTGAGGTTTGCAGTGCTGGTGGTGCGAGCGAGGAGGACGAAGAGGTGAAGTAGTTTCAGTTTGGTTGCAGACGGCTGAGGCTGGAGCCGGGTCTGCTGGCAGCGTGCTTGGTCTCACCTCGCGTTGCAGCCAYGAGAAAACCTGCGGTTTCCCTCCCAGCATTGCCCAGCTTTGCTGGTTTCTGGACTTTCTTTAACTGGACAAGGGTTTCCTCAATACTGCAGAGCTTGGATACCTGGTGGGGAAGCGTGCTGTGGACTTGGTCACCTCCTGGAGCCTGGAGTGCCCACTGCTGGCATGCCGCGGGCAGGGCTGGATTTGCTGGAGTTTGGGCTGTGCTAACGCAGGGACTGCTCCATGATGATGTACCCCTGGTTGAGCCCCACGGCGTGCCTAGCTCTTGTGCCACAGCAGAGCAATCTCAGACCGTGCTCCCCTGCTCTTCACGGCTCAGGTCTCAAAACTCCCCACGGGAGCCAAGTATGTTGGGTAGGGGGCCTGCAGCGCTGAGGTTGGTCGTGTCCATCCATTGCGTTTGCTGGTTTTTATGGTGCTCAACTGTGATGGCGCAGGTCATTTCTTCCTGAGTCGCTTGCCGTTGTAAAACTTGGGTGAAACAGCCCTACTCCCAATCCTGAAAATGCAGCTGCGGCAGGAGAGCTGGTGCTGCCTGCGGAAATGGCAGAGCCTGGGAGCAATGGGAAGCTGCTCTTGCTGCGCTCTGTCTTTAGCAGGGAGGTTGGTGTCACAACCTGCAGAAAAAAATCATCGCAGCTCGGTCATGCATTATATGAAACATGTTGTTTCTGTCTCTTCTCATTTAGTAAGTGTGTAATGTGTGCTCTCCACTAAAGTATTCCACTTATTGTGGCTTCCGTTTAAAACATGCATTCAGCCTGGTTACCTAATCACTTTCTGCAAAAAAAAAAAAAAAAAAAAAAGCTCAAACTTCCTGGTTCCAGTGTAGACCCAGTTTCATCACTGGATGCAACATGTATTCCTTTGTTGCTTCACTTGTTATTTATTCTTCATCCATGTTTTCTGTTTATCCTTTTTCCTACAGCCTGTGTGTTCAGTTAATGGCTTCACAAGCTTCAAAGATTTTCCTACATAACTCCTACATTATTTTCCTGACCTGCTGTGACTTTTCCACTTCGCGTATTCTCTGCATTCTCTCCAAGTAATAGGTGCAAAATGCTCCACAAAGAAGACGCATCTGGGTCTACTCTTTAATCACGTTGTACAGGATGCTGTAGCAGCCCATTGTTAATGTGTTTTAGAAACGAGGTTGGAAAAGTGCATTGAACAGAACAAAGAAGCTAAGAGTGGAAGAAAGACGAACAATGAAAGCAGGAAATGCAGGATCTAGCCTCAGTTACGTACCTGTTCTGAGCGGAGTTGGGGTGGATAGAGCTGACCTAGAGATTACGTCAATCCTCTGAATATATATATATAGGAGGATCCAGATCCCATCTCTTTCTGTGTAGGCCCTGCTGTGCACACCCTTCTACTCCTTTCCTGATTGCTGCTTTTGTTGGATTTAATTGCTGGCAGGCTGTATGCTGCAAGCATGCAAAAGCAGATGAATCCAAGCTTGCAGCGGGAATGATCAGGCTTTCAGAGAGGTCCGAAGAGGCTGCCCTTAGCTCTTGTGGGGATCCACGTGTCTTCTGCAGTGGTGGGTTTAGCTTCGATTACTCACTAGCCCTCTTCTTTTCCCCTGCACTTCCCTTTGGGTTGAAGGAGAGCAAAGCAGAGCTGCTGAACCCAGAGCTTGCATAGGAGGCAAACTAATAGGAGCCAGCAGCCACAGGCTTTCACGGTGTCTAAGACTGGCCCTTGCCTGGCCTGACTGCCCAAGTCCGGGCAGGTGACCTCATTCCCAGGTTGGCATCTTCCAGACTGCCTACCATCCAGATTCTGTGCTTTGATACTTTTTTTTCCTCTTCTGTCTGTTCATGTGTTTTAAGATTTAAAAAATGAAGCCTTCTCCATTGAAATAGTTTGGTTAGTCATCCTCCAAGACAGTTCCTCAGGGCTTCCACCAGACCACTTCCAACCACCCGCTTCAAGACTCGCCAAGTATCTGAAAAGGGTGACTTTCCATGGAGAAAAACCAGCAGCTTATCCGAAATGATCTTTTTCTGAAGAAACTCACTATCACTGTTGATTACTTGTGCTTCCCTCAGGTGCCGACATTCTGCGTCTTCTTGTGAGCTGGATTTTGATTGCTCTTTATTTTATATGATCCTGTTTCTGCTTAAAAGGAAATGTCCATGAGTGGCTCTCAGAGCTGCGTCGCGTGTTTTGAAGGGGATGACTCACTCTCTTGACTGTAGGAGCAGCAACTCAGACATCTGAGACCTGCCGGTCAGGGGAGCAAATCCGTTGTAGAGAAACATCTCCCGGGAGCTCTACAGATAGGCAACCCCTTCCCCGCCAGTCTCCTCGGAGTCGCTTCATCAGCCTGAGAAATGTTGGCACAGCCACTTCCCACAAAGTCGTGGCCCCTTGACACCTGACTGCCTGAGAGCTGAGCAGATTTTGAAAGGAATTTGGTTCTCTAGATGCTCTGTGCTGTATGTCACCGGTCCTTTCTGCTGCACTGAAGACGTTTCCTAGGCACTGCAGCTGGTTCCAGGAGGCTGCCATCAAAGCGTTCTGCCTCCGCTTGTGTCGCAAGTGTCTAGCTGTCCCTCCAGTGCACTTCAGTGCTCACAGATTCTCTCTGGGTTTGTCCCTAATGAATTTAACATGGAGTGCAGCACATAATTTTTTGCAACCGTACTTTCCAGACAGTGTCTCCTTTTATTTTTTCGAATGCCCTGAAAATAGAGGATGGGAGGTTTAAAGGACTCTTCCAGCAGTCAGATGGGTGCTAGGTGGACCCATGCAATATATGGGTCATGGCAAATACTCTAAATCATGCTTCTTTATTTCCACTTTCAGGATTCTTTCTCAGTTCTTTCGGTTCTGAAGCCCAGCGGTACCTATCCAATTCTGTTAATAATCCTGGAGCCGATCTGAATTTTGACTATCCCTGCACGTGTCAATCTCAGCTATCACCAAAGCAGGCCTTTGGTGAGAGGACATCTTGGTGTGTGAAGGAGGAGCTGCTGGAGTGACACTCCGGGGAGGTGGCAAAATCCCGCAGCACGGGTGGTATGGCTCTGCAGGGCTCCACGGTGGCTCTTTCCGGGGACAGGCTGTTAATCCTTAGCCCCAATTGCTGAGATCAATGATTAGGGCTATTGCTTTGTATAAACCACTAGATCAATGTAGGAATTGCCTCATTAAAGTGGACATGCAGTCCTGTCTAAAGGCCCCTGAGGCTGGATTTTGCAGAGGGAGGAACAAAAATACGTGACATGGTAAAGTGCAGATGAGGCTCCCCTAGCCTTAAGCAGCTAAAAACTCCCTTATGTCCTGAGACGCAAAGGTCGTTGTTTTTTAGCTAATTCTGTCTATGTAACAGAGTTGAAACGGGTTTCCGAATTCTGGTCCATGCCTAGTGCAGCAGGGTGGCTAATGCAAGAATGCGTTTTGGCAGCTTCTGCACAAGTGGGTGTTTCTAATCTCCCTCTGCATGTTTCTCACCTCCCTTTGGAAGTAGATTGTGTTACATTTCCGTACATACTCTGTCATGGAAGCCCATAAATATGACCTTAGTGTGTTTGTATGTCTTGCAGCAAGCAGGAATTCACCTGAACTGTTTTCCAATTAACGTCCTGCTGCTCTTTTTATTTAACAGTGGCTTTCTCCAAACTGACAAAGGTAATGACTCTGAAATTTTCCTTTCAAAAAATGTGTTTTCTTCTTGAGTGCTTCATGTTGAAATCTTTCTTAATTTCAGTTCAGCTAGTGTGTGAAAACACACAGTGAGGCATTATTAGTCCCTGAAGGCATAAAGACAGATGGAGCCCAAAATGGAATTGGCTTTATGATTAATTGAATCCCTTTAGAGTCGAATGGAGTCAGGGCTTGGTCCTACCCAGTGAGTGTCTTGAGAACAATCCAGCCAGCTTGAATGTCCACGAGGTCCAGACTGAGGAGCTCAGTGTAGGAAAAGCAGATGTCATTTGATGGAATGGGATGGGTCCTGTGTTGTCACCTTCCAGGTTGCCGTGTGGACCTGGAAGAAATGATGTGCTAAGTGTCACTCCATATTATTCCTGGAAGAGATGTGAAAGCAGTGTGCAGGTCCATGGTGATACATAAAGAAATCAAAAGGCCTATCAGGGTCCCTAGCGTGTCACGGCCTGCTTTATTAATGAGCTGCTATCTCCAGTCTCGAGCTCCCCCCAGCTGTGCATTGATGGCCCTTGTGCGACTGCAGAGGTCTGGAGCAGAGCTGCTGAGGGGGTAGGATATTTCTGGGGGATGTTGCGTGAATTTGGGAATGGAAGTTTGGAGGTAGGGAAGTGATGTGGTTAACGTGGGCCGGGGGGCAGCTGCTTCAGGTGCTGCCCAGGACTCGTGTTCCTCCGGCGACCTGAGCAAGCTCCCTCGGGTCCTGCAGATTCACTTCTTTGTGAAATGCAGCGGGTGAATCTGCCCCAGGGTGTGGAAGGGGTGTGTGTGACTGCTGGCCTAAGCGGTCCCACACCGTCAAAGGGCAGTAGCGGAAAAGTGCAAGGTGGTATTATCTGCATTGGCTTTGGCATTAGTGGATATTTTTGGAATCTGTAGATGCACACCTTTAAAGCTTTTCTAAGATACCTGCTGGAGGTAAGAATGAGAACTCCACCTTAGCTGGTTGAACGAGGCAGAGGGGTTAAAATTAATGTAAAGAAGGATTTGGTGTAGAAGGCTGATATTGAGCACAGAGGTCATGGTTTAACATCTGCAGTCTGGCCAAGGGGTCGATTACTGTGAGTGTGCTTGACAGGTGCGTACTCCAGCGAGAACTGTCTGCTTGCCATTCCCTCTCCCCTAGAGCAGAGGTGCTTTGAACTGATCTTCCTGGAGCAAAATTGATGAGGAGCAACTTCCATGGATGCTAGCACGTGAGCTGGAGGAAGGTACAGATGGACTCATCTCCAGCATCCCTGTGGAAATGCCTTAGGCCCGGCCAGGGCAGCATTTTCACAGGCACCCAGCACCCTTTCCTGCAATGCAGTGGCAGCCCTTCAGAGTTACAAACTTGAACAGGACCTTGCTAATTGTCCCTAATGAGTGGGAGGGTTGCTGCAAATGAGCTGATGCTGCAGATCAATGAGGAGTTGAGCAAACATGCTAAGCATCAAGCCTGGCACCTCACAAAACATCCATTGCTCATTTATTCTGACAAGTGCAATTTGATTTTCATTATTCATGATACCCTGTAGCACGGCAGCAAATGTGCCGTGGTGTATTTTGTAAAGGGAGGAAAGCTCGGTAATGTGAGCTCTTTCTGCAGGATCTGGCTGGGAAGTCTTAGGGAAATAGCGTGAGGCTGCTGTGGAATTTCTTTTCTTTCCCTGGGGATTTGGGGGATTGCAGATCAGCGGATTGTGGATTAGTGTATCAGGAATTAGAAATGTATTTTTCATTTTTATGTTGCACACTAATGAACTGGCAAATTTAATTTCTTTAAATCCAGCTAGTTTAGCTAGAATAAGTGAAGTCTTTTTCTGTCTCTTTTGATAAACTCAGAAAAAAGGCAGAAACAAGATTTCTTTGGGCTTGATGTAATATAAATTCAGTTACTTGACTTTAGCACGCTGAAAAAATATTTAACTCTTGTGGGGAAGACATCGTCTTCTGTGGGTGGCCAGCGTGCAGTGCTGCGGCGTGCTTGCAGGAGCACCGCAGCGTGCCACGGAGGTAGTGCTGCGCGGTGGGCTGCAGCTCTCCCCTGGCGATCTACAGGATTGTCAGCGGAAATGGGTGAACCCGAGGCTGAAGAAGCAGGCGTTACAGCAGGCTCGGAGTCAGGCTTGTGGCTCCTGTTTTCAGAGCCTGAGCCAGCCCCGGGCATCCCTGGTTAGACACCCTTTCAAAACCCAGCCCTGCTCTGCTGGGGGGCTCCATGGCGTAGTACGGCATGTTTGCTTGACCCTCCATGCGATGGGCTTGGCTTTCAGCTCATGCATTTTTCTTGCCCTTAGGCTCTTAAACACTGGTTCCTGAAATAAGCTGAGGTCTTCCTCCCTTTTGAGGTTGCCCCGGGGTGAGGGCCCCCAGTGCCTTGGGTAGCACCTGCCCTGTGCATCCTAGGCCGTGATGAGCTGGGCTTTGGGAGATCCTGCTGCTGATGGACGCACAAGCTGGAGTCAACTGCAACTGCCTCTCCTTTAGCTGCACTGCTTTTTCAGGTCTTGTGGCATGAGCCTCTCCACCCAAACTCTATATCAGGCTGGCTCTGCAGAGCTAGTGATAACAGAGTAGAAAAGGACATTTATGTCATTAAATGCCTAACTGAACGCGCTGTGGGACCAGATCTGCAGGAGGAGGCCAGTGCCATTATTACCCAGTCACTTTGCCAGGCTTTGAATGACAGCTAAACAAAATGGGTTTTGCTTTCTGGAGCAGGCTTTATTAATTTCCTTTGTGATCTCCAAAGTGGGTCTCAAATTTGGCTCAAAATGTCTGCCTTTCAACGCAGATCCCTGGCACCCCTCCCAGAGCCGAGGCCTCGTGCCTGCCATGAAAGCAGCTCTCGCCTTCGGGGGCAGGAGCAGCCCGGCGGTTTGTCTGCCGAGGAGGGCACGTCCGCCCGGTGCAAGCCACGCGTCACGGAATGAAAGCGCTGGGGTATTAGTTACTCCCCTTGACTGATGTACGTATTTTGGGTTTTGCCAGTAATATCTTGATTAACAATTAACATGATGGAGCTGGAAAATACATCTCATTTCGCCACCTGAATCTGACAGGTGAGGTTATATGTTTTTTCCAGTTTATTGCTGTGCCTCCTTATACCTCTTTATGATTGTTTGAAAAGCAGAGGCTTGGTATAAAGAGAGACCTTTCATTTACTTGCGTAGACAACTGTGTTTCTCTTCAGGAAGCATTTATTCTTTTCTACCTATCTCCTAACCTGTATTTCAAATCTGAACCTGACAAAGACCAGAAAGGACACAGGATTAAACCAAAAGTAATAGGGATCACTGGCTTCTGTGCGTAGTTTGAGCCCGTTAGTCCTGCTTACTGTTTGTAACTAGTTATTCCTAAATAACTCGTGCTAGAGACAATTCAGCAGTTGCAGCATCTTCTTGATGAAAAGCATTCAAATGTAATAACCATGGCAACAGTTGCCGAGGGCTGGCTGCGACAGGGGACGAGGCTGGGTTTTCTAAAGGACAGTGGACGCAACTTTGCTAACAAATGGCGTTGTCACATGCCGAGGAGATGTTGCGCGCCGAGCCCTGCGAGCTGGCTGCCCGGCCAGCTTTCCTGGCCCTGCTGGAGACCCAGCCAGATGCACCGCTGCTTGGATGCAAGCTGCTCCAGTGGACGCGTTAATGAGCCACGCTTCGTTAAAGGTGAGCAAGTTTCCCCGATGGAGGAAAGGGGAACTCGTAACCTGAAAACCCAGGGGAATCATGGAGGTGCTCGCTCAGGAGGGAGAGGCCAGGAGGTGGCACAACCTCTGTTACCCACCTCACGTGCCATAGCAGGATCCCCAAAACACAGATCTTATTTGGATGCCAACTTTGGGAAAGACTGCATCTTTCTGCTGTTGATTTTCAGCTTGCTTCTGGTCCCCCAGCATGTAGATGACTCTCCAGAAATCCTTCCCTCAAAAGCCTGTCCAGCCCAAGTCTCTAGACTTTCATTCAAGCCTCTGGCAAGTGCTTTGGTTTTGGGTAGATTAGTATTAATTGCCAGTAGATCTCTCCCATGCTGCCTGGGAGCAAAATTTAGGTAAGAGAAGTATCTTGGTCAGCTCAGTCACCTCTTTGAGTTTCAAGAGGCCTCAAACTCCCAAGTTTCTTTGTTTCTCTTGAAAAAGTTGTCCCTTGTCCTTTCGAGGCAAGGCTGGGGTACGCCTGTAGGGTTCCTGCTTTGTGTGCAGTGAGACCAGCACAGTGAGACCCGACCCGGTCTGATTTGTGGCCTCTGAATGCTACAGATGGATGATCGATAATAAACACTCAACACATCTAATTTCAGAGCTTGTTCATTTTAGGCCTTTTAGACCACGATTGAAACTCCATGAGAAACTGGGACAAAAGCCATGTGCTCAGGTGGAGGGATCGGTAAGAAATGGGATGCTTTGATTTGAAAAAGTTGGTCCTTGCTTGCTCGGTGTGTGACAGTGGAGAAGGCAGGCAGCCAGCTGAGCTAGCAGAGTCTGAACTGATCCTACAGAGAGTTTTCTGGGAGGGTCCTTCACCCCAGGACATGATTCATCCCCTTGCCCAGGGGTTCTTCTAAGTGCCCGGTGGGGTATCCTCTCCAAACACACACTGGTGTTCATCTCAGGTTTGGAGCACCTTAGGTTACGATTTCAAGTCCTTTCTATTATCTTTATGGGAATCCTGTTATTTTTGTCTGTCAATATTCTCTTTCTGTTCTCTTATTTAGTTGGCACATTTTATAAGCCTGAGAAGTAAGAGAGGGAAACTCTTTAATATTAATGAGAAGAAAAGAACAGCCTACTGAAAGGCAGCAGTGTTACTAATTTCTGAGAAGGAGGCAGTGACTACTCCACCTCTGCTTAATAATAATACCCAGGCTAAGTATCTCTAAAAATATAAAATAATGTGGGCCTGTTTGGAATAGTCAATATCCTTATCAGCCCTGCTGTAATCTCTGCAAACAAGTTTCACCAGAGATTCTGAGCCTGATTTTCAATAGCTCTGAGCAGCTGGGGCTTCTTTGACTTCAGTGAAAAGTCTGAGTGCTTGGCATCGCAGCAAACCAAGCCTCTTCCTTTCTGCTTCAAATTGGGTCTTGATTCTAAGTGAGATGAATTTTCTCCTCCTGATAATTCTGTGCATCTGAAGTGATTACAGCTCCGCGTGAGTGCTCTTTTAGGAGATTTGAATGCAGCGTTTTCTTCCGTCTTAAAAAGGTTCCTTCAAGCCTTATGATTCTAGAGGGAGGGGGAAGAAATCCTAGTGGAAACTGTCACATCCTCCTATGCAGATTAGAGATTAAAACTTTTATTTTTATAAAACACATATGGGGGCCGAATCAGAAAACTTCTGTTCAGACGAGCAGTTTTTGGCTGTGGCAACATGCTGCTAAATTCTTATCTAGTGGTGGAGAGGCACAGCCAGTGAGTGGTATTATTTGGAGTTCTTAGAGAGTGAGCTTTAATGTTTGCTTAACTCCACTAAAAATAGACACCACCCTCTTTTTCTAATAGGCAGCATTTGTCATACTTGATTCATTTCCTTTCCCAAACTGAGTTCCTTCATGAATATTCATCTGTACTCCCTAGGAATCTTTGCCTGTCCTCAGAAGTTGTGCTTAGGGTGACTGTGCTGTAACAATGTATGTCAATCTTCCAGAGCTCGCCAAATATCCAACCCGATCCAGAAAAATGTTGCAGTATCAACGACTCTCACTGATACCTGGCTTCTCTGGGAGCCATGATTGCTCGTTATCTCTCTAGACGAGACCTTTAACAAGTCTCCCCTTCGTGTTGTCATAGCAGCACCACATATTCCGGTATCATGAAATCTCTGTCGCTATTAATTGTGAGATGGGAGGATCGTCTTGGCAGTTTTTCTAGTGGGGATTAGGTCAAAAGGTCCCTTCCAAACTGTGACGAATGCTGCTTTCTTCAGAAGGTCCTCAAACTTAGTAGTTACAGAAAATTTCTGAAGAGGGAAGCTTCACAGAGCAAAGAGAGGGACTGCGGTCCTTACAGAGCTCTTTCCAGTCATGCTCAGCCACCGCTTCAACTGGGGGGGGGGGAGGGGAAGCAGATTTGCCACAGGAAAGTATGAAACAGAGGATTCATCTTTAATGAAGTCTGTCAGTACTTCAGACCTTCTAGCTTTGGAGGTCCAAAGCCTGTCAAAGGTGTCATACTACTGAGGTGTCATACTCCAAATTGCTGCTGGAGCAGGAGAAATCTGCTTCTAACTGATGAGTGCTTGAGGAAGCAAAGAGCTGACATGATGCTGGAGAAGCCAGAGGCCAACAAAGCTGCTAGAGGCAGGAACTCTGAAGCCCTTGGGAAATAGGTGCGTGAGGAGAAGATATGCCTGGAAGGGCATCAGTAGGGTCCTTGTGAGAGATGACCTTGTGTTTCCTGGGCAGTGACCATGGAGAAAACTTAAAGAGGGATCCTGGAATGAGTGTTGCGCTGGTGATGCAATGACGTGCCCTTGCTTGCTGTGTGAAGGTGTGCTTTAGTAACCCCCATCTGCTGTGAGGCCTTGCAGTGCATCAGGTGGAGATCTGCTCTCGGAGAGCCACTCAGCTGTCACTGCTGTTTGCTGACTCTCTTGACATCTTTCAACCTTGCCAATCTTTACAGCAATTCAAGGACTCAAAAGCAATTGTGTCTCAGCACTGTGTTGTCTCCTGGCTTGTGAGGACCACCCTGTGGGCAGACTTCTGTTGCTGGGCATCTTTCCCAGCAAGGACGCTCATGCTGCTTCTCAGCAATGCGCCGTAATAGTTGTATAGGGGTTGCTCTGGCATTGTGGGTAAGAAATGTGGGTACCGAAAAGATGATGATCTTATACCACCTTTCATCCTGGAAATCCTAAAGCTGATCACAAGCTTGACAGAGTGATGCGCAAAGTGTAGGCAGGAATTGCTGTCTCCATTGCTGTTCCTTTGTCCTGTTGCAGTGAGAGGTAGCCATGGTAGGTTGAAGAGTGCACAGTGAAGCAAAGAAGGCTGTTTGCAGCTCAACCCGAAGATTTAGACAGCAAGGATGCCATCGTTAAATGCCCAAGCCCCTGGGGTGAGTCTGCATTCTCTCGCACAGAATAGCACCGTAGGGAGCTTTGCCCAGAAGTGGTAAAGGCCTGTGCTTGTATGTCATGTCTAGCAGGTGACATCTCATCTGCAGGTTCACTGCTGGCACAGCACACAGGCAGGAGAAACAAGGCCATCTATAAACCATTTACTCCATTTCCTGCATGCCAAGGAATAATGATCTGCTGCACTTATTTGCAGAGAACTGCTCTGTTCGTACACAGGGCAAATTTATCCTCTGGGCCTGTCCCTGGGTTTATTCCAAAACTCTGAAATGCGGCCAGAATAGTCTGTGACCTGAACATTGGCATGAGCAATGCTTTTAAAGAGTTAAAAAAAAACCCCTCTCTCCTTAGCCTCTCCCCAAAAGCAAAAACTTTGCTGGCCAGGCCCTGTAGATGAGTTTTGGGTGGTTTTTTTCATACATACAGTTAGGAGCCAGATTTTTAAAGGCTGGCATTCAGTTTTACAGGCATTTATTATAGGCATGAATAATTGCTGGCACTGTGTTACCACTGCTGTTGTTTGCTCTTACGGTTTAGGCCAATTACATATGTAAGCCCCTGATTTACAAGCAAAAGCAGAACTCAAGTGGCTTTGTGGCCTACATTTCGAGAACAAGCAATGTGTCCACAGTTAGCTATACAGCCTCAAACTTGTGCCATGAAACATGAAGGTTCATTTCAATAAATCAGTGGGCCTAGATTGTCAAAGGCAGTATGTGACACATGCTGTCACAGCACTGCATGAAGCACATAAACATGGATCAGCATTTAAGATCGGGAACTTGCCCAGATTTATCCCATGGCAAACAGGCCAGAAGATTCATGCTGTATTTGGGGAGTTTACTGAGGGAGTGCGCAAAAGAGAGAATTTGAACAAAACTTAGCAGTTCTGCAAGATGGACTTAATCAAAACCTAGAAAGGTCCTATTCCCCAACAAGATAAGTGGTTTGTCTCCTACTCGTACCACCAGGAAATCCCTCCCGGGACAGAAGAATGGGTTAGATCTGTTGCTGGATTTCACATTGATCTCCATGAAAGATGGGACTTTTTTTACTTGCTTTTGCGAAATAGAAAGAAGTGGGAAAGAGATGGGTCAGTGAAAGGTGGGGGAATGCAGTGGGTGACTGATTCTCCAGGTGGTTTATGGTTTGCATCCAGCTGCTCTGACCGGTCACATCAGCGCGACACCTGATCTGGCCTCTGCCTTGTCATCTCAGTCTGGCTGGTCTGTTACGGGCCAGGGTGGAAGAGCTGTAGCTGAAGGCAGCAAGGAGAAGGTGGGACCTTGCCTGATCTCCCAGCTCAGATTGGATTGCCAGCGAGACTGGGGTCTTCCTTGCTGAGGGATGCAGCGAGGGTAGGAGGGGAGTAAAGCCAGAAGAAGGCAGGAAGTTTGTGGGTGCTGCTCTCTTCATCCGTTTCCAGACTAAATGGAGCAGGAATGGATGTTGTCTGCAGGAAGTACCAGCAGCTCCAGTTGGGAAGGAGGCCAGATTTTCACACTTCAGGTGACATCCATGGGAGGATGATGCACTGGTGTTATTAGTCATTAGCGTAGAGCAGGCAGCTTTTCATCTCCTAGGGTTTGTGTACTCAGCTGGAGGCTGTAGCAACCTCCTCTGTGTAAATGGTCTGAAATCAATTTGACTGCTCTGTGCTGAGCTGATTTACGTTAGCAAGGAGATACTTTACGCTCGCTCAGTGTAGGGTGTTCCTGTGCTGATTTACGAATGTCCGTCCTGGGAGGAAGCATCGGTTTAGGACCATCAGTTTCTGAAGTGATTTCCTTAAGTATCTACAGCTTGTGCATGTAGACAAGGCTCCCCTCAGCTCTCCGCGGGCAGGCAGGCTGCCCGGCTCTATGCACTGGGCCTGCCTCTTCCACGCAGTGCCAACAGTGTCTAACGAGCCGTTGGACAGTCACTTTCCTTTCTCCTTCTGTGACCTGTGACGCAGTAAAAACAGATGGAAATGCAAACCCAGATTTGTTTACTAGGCTGTGATCAACTGGGAGTTTACATCCTGGCGATTACTGGCAAGTATTCCTTCCTTCTGCGCCTTAGCAGCACATGTGTGAACTTCTGATTGTGTCACCTTTCTGTCCTCCCTTAACGATGTCTAACAGTGGGAGGTGATCATCACAACTCACATTTGGATAGTGTGCGTCTTTCCACAGTTTCAAAGTGTTGAATAAATTGAGCCCCGCTTCCTTCTTCACTCTTCACTTTCAAGCTGTTTCTGAACAGGCACTTCATCTTCCACTGCATCTCCCAGCCCTGATAGCTTTCTTCTGTCCTGATGATTAAGCCCTTATCTGTCCCAGAGAATGTCCCTGTGATGTGCCCATACTACTGCTCTCCATGACACAGACAGTATTCATCTCAAGATCCTTCTGGCTTGTTCTTATCATTTCATTCACCTCTTAAGTCTGTCTGGCTCCCTCCTCCACCATGGCAGATGAGAGCTTTTTCTCTTTGCCTTTAAGGTTATTTAAGCTTGATTGGCATGTCAGCTTCCTTTGTCGAGATATCTACTCTCTCCATCCCATCAGAGATGCAGGACACTGCTGAATTTCCCCTCCTGTTGCACAGCTCTCTCAGTATCTTGTTCCCCTGCATGTTTTACGCATGATGTTCCTCTCTGTAGGTGCTTTCTCTGCTTGCCCCAGCCTTCTCTGAGCATTCATTTTAGCTGTAGTACCTGCCATGACCCTGTTCCTCAACTCATTGCATCATTAACACATTTTATTACCTAGCTTGGTCATTTTAACTCCTTGACAGCTTGCTTTGCGCATTCATGGCTATATCCTGCACCCTTTCTCTGCAGATGGGATCTGTGTCACCTGCAGTCTTCCTGTGTGAGTATCCATCTAAGCTAACTACCTAAGCTCCATCCCCAACCAAGGGAGAGAGATGTCTCCAAAATACAAATCATCACATCCTAAGGAGTCAAAGATAGCCCCGTCTCCCTCGGGGCAAATCATCAGATTGGTTTCTGCTCACTGCCAGTGACTGTGAATGCCACAGAAATTTCTTTCAAAGTAAATGCAGACCCTTTTATAATAAATCTAGACCCTTTGACTGTCAGCTTGCTTTTCTGAATTACCTTAGGCAGGTCCTACGGAAATACGGAAATAGTGCTTGGGCCTCCAGGGATATACCGACCACAGATTGGAAGATGTTACTGAGGGAGCCCAGACAGCTAGCCTAGGCTGGATGTCTTAATTTGAGGTGTCTGGTGTTAAGTAAGATGAATCCCGCGCTTGGAAAGATTTGGAGAAATGTTTCTGTCTTATTTTATATTTGGAAAATATAAAGGTACATTGCTGCTGCTTAAAACAACAACAACAATAATAGCAGCAATTACAGATGGGTGCAATTTTCCGTATTTTTCAAGGGAAGCTGGTAGAAAAATTACTGCTGTGCTGATATTTGACAGGGACACTGATGCTAGCGCCTGCTTGTTTCTGAAAAGTGCGGTTGGGTTTTTAATGACCATCAGCACTACAACCTTGATTTTAAATGTCATCCCAGCCTCCTCTGCCCTGGTATGTGGCTGTTCAAGTAGGGGCGAATCAAAAAGCAGATGGAATTACTGGGGTTTTCTGCAACTCCCAAGTTTTCCTTGAGGGCTCCCCACCCAAGAACTGACTTGAACGATGCGTGGTTTGTGTTACAGGTCACACTCCTTGGTCCTGTGGTAGCAAGCTCACCTCTTTGARTAGAAGGACTCCAGCTAATGCTCTTCTGTCTATAATGCAGGGAAGTTGCTTGGTCCAGAATTGGTTCCTTAGGTTTCTCAAGGAATTCGTATTCCACAGGTCACATCTTTTGGTTAACAACAACAACAAAAAAAAAGTTTCCTGAGTTTTGCAAATCTTTAAATCTTTTAAATCTTAAAATCTTTTTAATTCTGTCTCCATTTTCCCCAGCTGGAAACATTCCACAGGCTTCTCTTTTGGAGCTGCATTTCTCTGTGCTTGGCATTTGTGAGATGGTGCTTTGCTTTTGTAAATGGAGCAAAGTCTCATTTTTTGAATTATGAGTCAGTGAAACAAATCTACTTTTCTAGTTTTGAATGATTGTAATAGCAATCTGCTAAACCAGCGGGACTAGAAACAGCCAAAGTTTCAAATATGATGATTGCACTGGGTGTGATTCTCTTTGTGACCTAGTATTTTTCCTTGCATTTAGAGTGAGTGGTATAGATGTAAATAAGGTTTGTAAATGATCAGTGGATCATTTCTTTAAGAGCAATACCTTGCATTGTGGCTTTTGGAGGTGCTCTGGGGTGTGTCCATAAACAAAATCGGTGGTAGGTGATAGGAGGATTTGCTTGATGAAATGTAATATCTTCCTCAGTTACAAGAGGAATGCAGAGAGCTGAGAAACAGATGGCAGGGTTAAAATAGGACGTTGCATCTCAGAGATGCTGCTGGAAAAGAAAAAGTGAAGTGCCTGTTCTCACACTTTGCATTGTGTCTCATGGCAGAGCTAAAGAGGGCCTGTGCATTCCTTCGGCATCCCAACAGGGACAAGGCAGGCAAAAGGGTTTTATTATTATTATTATTATTATTAGCGTGTGTATTAAAGAAAAATCAACTCAAATGAGCAAGCAAACAAATAAAGCGAATGGCAGTCAAAGGTCTTGGCCTCAGGCTACCTTTTAACATCTCTCCAGATTATTAGCGCTGATGTGTGATATAGGCACTTGCTACCACTCGGGAATATGAGCCAAAGTGTTAGGAGCCCAGCAGTTTGCACGAAGGCTTTCTTCTTGCGGTGCTTTCAGACAGCTTTTTACAGTGTTTTGTGTGTTACCTAAGGCAAGTGAATAGGTTCTGTTTGAATATTTGAGCAATTTCAAACATAATTTTAGGCACGCAGTGCGGCGTGGCAGAGCGTGCGTGGATGCTGCTGTGCAAAGCTGCCCCACCGAAGCTGCCGTTGCAGAAGGGACTTGCAGCAGCAGCAGGGAGCTAGCTCAGACCTCGTGTGTCCCTGCTTCTGTTGCCGTCCTAGGCCAGCTGCAGTTTGGAGCCAGGAGGATGGAGTCGGGCAGAGAGCTGGCTCGGGAGCAGCAGCTCGGAACGGCAGCCCTACAAATCCAGCTTAGCCGCTGGCTGGTGTCCTTGTCGCTGGTTTGCAGCGTGCGCCCTGGTTATTCGTCACATCTGAGCCATGCAGAGGCAGAACGAGAGCGTGGAGATGGGCAGGAACAGCTCAGCACTGGGTGAGCGGTGGCCCTAGCGTGTGCCCGGGAGCCAAGCGCTCCTGCCCTAGGGCTGACACTCGCTCCCCAGGTGGCACTCTCCTTTCGGCTCCTTTGCGTGCGAAGTGGCAGAGTTGCCTTTCCTGTTCCTCTGGGGGTTTAGTTAGGATCTGCCGGGTGGGTTGTTCTAGCCGGGGAGGGAGTGGGTCCACCCAGAGAGGAGAGGAGGCTCCCGCGGGGTGCAGCTGCAGGAGCCCAGCGGGTGCCTCCGGCACCCTCTGCTCGCGGCCCTGCACTGCATCAAGCTGTCCATCTCGAGGTGACTGTGGGCAAATCTCCTGCCTCTCTGGTGCCTTAGTTTCCCCATCTATAAATCAGGGAATGTTTTGAAGCCTTACTGATGAAAAACATGGGATGAGCTCAAGGGCATGGTATCAATCCTGCAATACTGTTCTCCTCTCTTGCTGTATCGTGGTTTTGAGATGAAATCAACACCATTTTTGTGGGCTACAGCAAGAAGTACATGGAAATAAATGAATTCTGCTTGCACTCGTAGAGAAACGTTCACATTTTATTAATGCAGCATCTGATGAAACAAAACCCATCCTTAGGCGACGAGATGTGTTTGACCTACAGTAGAATAACAGCCCTTCAGAAATGCATATTGAATATTTCGTAAGCATGGCACATCTGGCCTTAAGGTTGATTTACACCTCAAAATAAAACATTGTTTTTGGTGATTTAGCACTGAGGGGAGTTTCAGTGATGTCCTTCTCCATGCGCCATGGAGCACTTGCTCGTACCTACCTGGGAGGATCAGTATTTCATCACGTTGTGCTGGCAAAGAGCTAACACAGTTTCCTTGATCATTGCAGATGGGGCATGAGTCACCTAGTCCACCCCTTAAATCATAATGGGTTGACAAAACACTCCAGGATGGACTCTACAGGACAATTCTTCACTGTCAGGAGAACAGATAAGATGGTCTAACATTTACAGTGCTATTTCATATCCTCTCCTCTGCAGGCTCCGCCAGCTCTGCGCTTCAGCTGACAGGATAAAGTTGATAGCCCCTGAGAATCCAGAGTATCTTTGCTTTTAATCATAAAACTGTTTGTAGGTCTTTGATTAAACTCATGGAAGCCGAGCTCACGTTTGAGGCTCTTGAAAGCTGCACTGCTCCGCTTGCCCCCGAGTCAAGGGGAGCTTCAGGTGCTCAGCACCCTTCAAAGCAGATCGTCGAGCCACGCGGCCGGCAGCACGCCAGGCTGAGCAGTGATGTTCGCATAGATGAAGGTATGTGCTAGTGTCAAAAAACGCCCAGAACAAGCGTAGCTGGGGGTCAGAAAAAGAGAGGCTCTGCGGGTTGTCTTCCGGAGCCTCGTGTGTGCCAAGACATTGGGCTTCCTGCCTTGGCTTGGTTTGTTACTGTGCAAGATCTCTGGCCCATTTTTATGATCCTTTTTTTTTTTCTGCAGATATAAATACAGCCTGGCGGCTTGTTGTTTGTATGTGTTTAGCAGAACAATCTGGCATGGTTGGTTTTATTATGGCACCTAAGATTTTATTGCCCAGATCTGATATTCACTTTTCTAATCTGCTTCACGGTGAGGTGAGGAGGAAAAAGGCTTTTACTGCTTAACTGCGATTCTTTCTTGCCACAGGACTTGATTTTTCTATTCACATCATTCCTCGCTGAAGTGGTTATGTTTGCGCGACTCCGCATTTCATGCTGAGCTGAATTAGCATCGCGTTCTGGCTCTGCTGTCCGCTCCCCCGTTACTCCGATGCTGGGTCCCAGCTGAAGGGGCTTTCTGGGCCTCTGCTAGGTGTCTTTCTGCGGCAGATTCATTATTACATATTTTTATTTAATTACCTGGTTTTACAGCTCTTAGTATAAATCTAATTATCCATCTGCTACGCTGCGTTATGGCACTGCAGCTCGTGTCAGTCTCGTTCCAAAATATTAAGCTTCTTGACTTTGCCCTCTTGGAGCTTGCGCCAGGAGGGGGTTTCTCGCCGAGGGCAGGACCGGCGCCCGCGGGGCTCCAATGCCTCTGGAGCCCGGAAGCCCCGTGGGAAGCGGAAAGCTTTGGAGCTGCTGGGTTTGCAGAGATGCCCCGGGAGCGGGCTGCAAGCCGGGCTGTGCGCTGTGAGCCGGCCCGGCGAGGGGAAGGGCGCGCGGCCCCAGCCGGCCGCCAGCGCCGGGCCGTGTACAGGCACCTGGGTCCCTTGGGCAGGGGCAGTGCAGGACTTGTAACAAGCTGCCTGTCTCATGCTGGTGTCTGCGGCATGGACACGCCGTCTGCAGCCAGTGGCAATTTTTCTAGCTGTTACCGGTGTCTCTTCTTTGCCATTTGTGCACTTGGGGTGAATCCTGCTCCCTCGGGTTAAGTCGCCTCTGCGGCGCGTTAGCCCACCCGAATCCCCAAATCGTTTACTCGGCTCCAGCTTGTTCCCTGCAATTCTTTTCTCCTCTTCGCAACAAATACTCGATAACCTACTTGCTCGTTAAAAACCGTGCTGCCATCTATGTCATCCCTTATTTCCCAGTGCGCCAGGCTGCTCGCACAGGGGTGCTGCTGTTCGCCCGCTGCTGTGCCGGGCGCCTGGCTTGGTAGAGAGCGAGAAGGCAGTATTGCCTTGAAGTGGGGGTTTTCATCTTCTCAGGGTGTTTTTTTTATGTCGCTCCTCTATTCTGTGCTTTTGAACATCTAACGTCTCTCTTATGCTTCACATCCTTGGTACAAAATTGTTGTATTGTGTTGCCTGTCGAAACCTCGTTTTCCTTTTGTCAGGTTTTCCCCCTTCACCCCCACTTTCTTCTTCACTGAGTTTTGATCGGCACAACTATTTAGGGCTCCGTTTTACTGGGTGGTTTTTGATCTCCTTAGGCGTGGCTCTGAAGGCCTTTCTCTAGGATAAACTCGGTTTTGAGATGATGCTGAGAGAATATGTTTTTTTAGGCCAGTTCTGCCAAAAGTTGACCTTGGTGTGGGCCTTGGGGGTGCGTGTGCTTCATACCTATTCCTTTTAAATCTGATTAGTCACAGCTGGCCTTGTTTGGTTGGGTTTTTTATTTTTTTAGAGCTGTAGCTTTATTATTACCCGGCCTATCTTACATTCTGTGTGCAAATGACCCATCTCCTTTTCGATAATGTGATATTCTGCGGTAATGGAAAGCCTCCGTGTTAAATATGTATTTCTGTAAGAGATTCAGCAACTGTGTGCATAAGCATCATTTGCTTTGTGATATCCCAGGAGCAGCCTGCTGCGATAGCGTCCCGGGGACGGAGTCGGGGGGCTGCATCACAGGAGCTGGGGGGGGGGGGGGGCTGCAGAATTATGTGCGTTGAACTGTCCCCGTTATCTCGTTCTGGGGAATCTTAAGAAGAAAGTTCATAAAGGGATGTGGCTAGCTCGCGCTTATTCTGCGCGCTTCACCCGCAAAGTCACGGCTTTGGCACAGTCTGCGGGTGCCGCTCGACGTTTCGGAGCGGCGGCAAATTTGCCGTGCCGCAGGCACGGTTGTTCTGATGGGCTGCGGGAACGGCTCGGGAGCGCTCCTTGCACACGCCTCGGTTTGATGAAGAGGCCGTTCCCGCTTCTGCGGTTTGTGAGCGTAAGAGTTCCTCTTGATGGCAGGGCTCGTTGCGCTGCTGTGCAATCATTTCTGAGGGTGATGTTTTGTGCTGTAGCCGGTATTTTGCTTGAGTGCAACAGGGAAGCGTATTCTAGGCGTACTTCTCACTTGAGCTATTTTAACGTTTTTTTTCTTAAACCTGGAATCTAAAATTCAACCATACAAGTATTAACAAGCTGTCGATCATCCTGCATATTGTTTCTGCCCTTATTCAGAGAGACAGATGTACAGCTGTATTCAAGGATGTGCATTATTGAATTCCAGTCAAACCTTTACAGGCTGACATTGCGATGATCAGCTTTATCGCTGTGTCTCTTATGTGTCAGATAATTTTAACATCAGCGCGCTTACACGGTCTGTCAGAAATTCTCCAAATGCAGAGGCCTCTCTGGAAAAGTTCCTGGCCTTTTCGGGTGTGACGCTGCTTGTATTGCTTCTGGTTCCCAGTGCTCTGAAAAATGCCCTTTTCCAGGTGCTTTCCAAATTCCTCCCCAGATGTGAAAGTTTGAGGGCACAAGGAGCCACAAGACTTGCAATTGTTTTTAAGGACTCATAACACCATCCTAGACGGTGTCATTTTCTTCCTTAGCAGATCTTTCCGGTGAACGCCGGCAAGGGGGTTGCAGGAGGGGAAGGACGAATTAAGCTGTGCTGCTTTGCTTGCCCGTTTCTGATCCTTAGGTTAGAGCACAAGCTAAATAGACTGTACTGAATTTTTTAGGCTATTTCACAGGCGTGCAGGCTTTGATCGGAGGCTTTGATTTCCCACGCGGTGCCGCAGACCTCTGGTTCGGGAGAGAGAAGAGACCCATTAAAGCTTGTCTAGCCCCGCGGTTATCGTGCCTTTTTGCCGGCGTGCCGCGCTGGCATCAAAGCAGGAGCTCTAGCCTTAACTTCCCGTGTACCGGGAAGTAACAGAGGTGAGGTTATTTGCCTTCCTCCCTGCCCTGCTTTGTGCTCCCAACCCCTCCACACTGCCTTTATTTTTATTTTATTTTATTTTTTAATTTAAATCTAATTTTGCTGCTCTATTGCATTGCAAATTCCCATCTTTCTTACAAGATCCACTGTTGCCTCAGGGCTGTGGTGCTGCTTTTCAGTCTTCCCCTGGCCCTTGAGTGTGTGGTCTCGAAAAAGTCCTTTAGAAGTCTCTCTTAAAAACTCTTGGGAACTCTGAAAGTCTCTCTCAAATTTTTGCATGTATACTTTGGGTCATCCTAGGAGTCAGGCTGTGCAAGTTGATAGTACTCTTAAAAACTTGTGTTTTACAATAGGCATAACAGCCACGTCCCGCCAGCCAGGGCTGGCCTGTGGTAGTTGACTGTGCTTCTAGAAGCTGGTCCGAGGTATTCCCAAAATGATGTGTAGGGAGAAACCACAGCAATCCCATGAGCAGATCTGTAACAGCCAAATTACTTGCCAGAGCATGGTCCGGGTCCAAGCTGTTAGTGACCCAGCAATGTGGGCGGAAGCTGCTTGGAGGTATCTGCGAATCACGCTTGTGAGGCCACGTGTGCTTTGGGCAACCTCCACCACGCCAGTTCATCCCAGGACTAAGGCCTTGCTGCTCCCACAAACAGCTTTAATGGAAGGGGAAAAGGAAGAAATGGAGCAGAGACGTTCCCTGTCTAACGCGGCAGCTGGTGGAAGATGTTCATCCTCCTGGGCCGTGTCCTGCCCCTGCGCGAGGTGCCATCTCTCTGCCTTCACAGCCTGCCCCGGGCAGGACTCGTGCCAGTCGCTGGGGCGCTGTAGCAACTTTCTTCATTTCAATTTTACTGCGTGTTACCACTTAGGGAGTTATGCTATCACTGATCGCAGTGCTTCACTGCTTGTTTTTATTACTTTTGCTCCCCTATCCTTGTGCTATTGAAGCTTGCGGTGTTCAGTCCTTRACTATAATAATCTCTGACCCCGTGTGGGAAGTTATAAATCTAATGCAGTGAAATATAAACTGGTGGAGAATGGAATATTCCCTTCTGCCATAGGAGCTGCAGCAGACAGCTGAGGTGGTGGTTTTCTGTTCGCTTCATCCTCCTTGCTTTTGTTTTTCCCCTCTCCGCTGAAGGGCACAGTCACCCTCATCCAGCTACAAAGAGAGAAAATGTGCTGGGCTGACAAAATGACACATTAAATTTATCCTAGGCAAAGCTACAATTCCAGCAGTTTAGGATGGAAGCAGCAATAGAAAACATTATTCTTTGTCTCGTGGTCAAAACGATCCACCTGGCATGGTGTGCTTGTGAAAGCATGGTGCAGTGTTGGGTGGCAGCTCCCATCATTGCCAGGTTAGTTTGTCTGTGGGGGTCCATGTAAGAGATGAGAAGAAACATCAAGGTCTCCAGGCAGCAGGGTCATCTTGAGTCTTCATGGGTTGAATTGGCCCAGACTGGGGTTTGAAAGCACAGAGAAGACAGTAGACCTTGGACTACCCTGTGAAATAGGGTATCGTGTCCAAAATCTTCATCATAAAGGTCTAGTGGCCTGTGTCCAGTGTTGTTGAAAAGTCATCTCATGTTCTGGGATAGATGATCGGTGTCTCAAGTTTATGATTTTCTGCCCCAGCATAAAACCCATCTTGGCAAGGGATAGTGCTTTCTTAGGAGCTTCTCAGAGACTGTGGCATGGACATCTGTGGGTAGGAGACACTCCTGCCGGTTGCCCTGAGTTCTTCACCCTTGCTCAATGCATCTTGTCCAGCGTGAACACCAGGATGCCCATTAGCCCCAGTCCCAAACTGGGAGCGGACTCAGGAGCGGACTACACTGGGAAGGACGTGGTGTGGCCCTGCGGTCAGTGCTGTTCTTTGCACCTTTATCTTGCCAGGGCACTCTGCGGTTGCATTTAGCACATGCAAGTGCCCTCAGCTCGGGAAGCTGCTTGAACCCAAGTGCAGCACGGTGTTGAGTCCCCCTGTTTTTGTGGCTGTTCCTCACCCAGATTTGAGGCCGGTGAACCTCTTCTGTTCCATGCACCCAAATTTCTGCTATCACAGTAGCGTTGCTGGAGGGAAGGGAGGTGCCATCATAGGCTGTGTTCGGTCTCTGTACCAGCCTCCAAGCTTCATTTCAGCAAATTTCCTTGCTGATGCCAGCATCCCCTTATCTACTAACAGATTAGCCCAGGTTGAATTTCATATGATTGTAGTCCACAGTCTGTCTCATTGTATTTATTTTGTCCAGGCTGCTTTTCCCTGTGCTTGACAGTGCGATTTGTACAGATCTGTGCTGAGTTTTCAAAACCCTTAAATGAGCTTTTTGTTAGCGCGTGAACAGGACTATCGATAGTAGAGACATTAAACAATAGAAACATTGAAGAGTGAGCAGCCCACCTTCCATCCGGGAAAACTTCCTAACCTCTACAGGTTCTCCTTACCAAAGCTCCATGGTTCAGAGATTTTAATTAGATCTAATGTTCCAGGTGACCAGTGAAGCATTAAAAGGCGTACGAATTTTTCAGTTAGATCCCTTGCTGTATAGCATTTTTATTATTTATTTCAGAAAGGTGTGACAAAAGAACTTCAATATCCCAAACTTAATATTTTGCTTGAATGGCAGTAAGAGGTCTCCAGCAAAAGAGATTCTCCTTGCAGCACAGTTATAATCAGAAAAGTGCCTGTCTGCAAACTTGTTCTGTATTTACTCTGGTCTCCCTTGTCCAGAGTAACTTTCAGGTGAGATTTGATCAGATTTTCAGATGAGAAGTTGAATTTTCTTAGTGTCAGAGCTGCAAACTCCAACGTGGAGTGTGAAAATGCAGCTCTGTTCTCCTTGACTCCCTTATTCTCACTGGTAACAGAGCTGCAGTGCTTAAAACGGAGCTGACAGCGTTGCTGCTGATGTGCCAGGCAGAAGCTGACATTCGCCGTTGTGACGTTCGCTGCTGCTGCTAGAAAAGCTCAGAGCAGAAACAAACAAAACCAAACCATACACATAGAAAGGTAGAGACCAAAGCTGTCACTGCTGCAGAAAACAAGCTGGAGAAACAGCGCTTCCTCCTCCTGCCTGCCTTGCAGCGGAGCCTGTCACAGCAGGCGGGCTTTCGTCTGTGCATCTCCCGTAGCTGCTAGATGTGTTTTGGAGATGCATGGGGCTCTCGCTGTGGTCCTGGAGGCAGCGTTCGCGCTGCCCAGCCTCTGGAGATGAAGGTTTTGTGCTGCTGAGGCACTGGTACGTGCAGGAGGGCTCAGCGGTGCACAGGTACCGGGTCTTCACAAGTCACCATGGACGTTGCTGAGGGCACCTGTAGTGATTCTGATACATGTACTGCTTCTCACCATTGCGTCTCCTTGCTACGTTCTGGTTTCTGTGTCTCTGGACTCGCTAAGAAGTGTAAACACAATAGTCCTGAATACATCTGGCATCTAAATCTATCTGGATAGAAAGGTGCTATCTACCCTACAGAAGGGAACGAATCCTGCATCTCCTATCTCTGGCTCTCTTGAGGTGGGCATCACACATGGTACCTTTCAGTCTGCTGGGATATGTTAGAGAAGCTTTTGGCCAAGCCCTGGGTGCTCTGGGAGGTATTTTTCATCTATCCCACTGCTGTACTCTTACCATCCCTGCCCCAGGGAAGTGAGGGAAGTTGCCCAAGCTGAATGGTTCACCATGATGCCCCTTAGCTGAAGAACTATCCCTGTGTATTACCCTTCCTGGTGGGATCATGGCTGTTTCTGTGCTTAAGATCATCTCTGGAGAGGAGAGCTGTTGTTTCCAAAGCAGTTGTTCCGATTTGGGGGGAAATGATTTGCCTTGGGTGCAGGAGTTGCATGTTCCTGGAGGCAGCTGACCTTTTTGGGGGTGATCCTGTTTTTCTGACCGTCTTCGTTTGGGCCGACAGCTAAGCAACCAGGAAGCCTGAGGTTGATTTAACTTTGTGTACGGGATTTAGCAGCGAACAGTTTCCTCCCAGACATAAAATGGGACGCTAACAAAGGCAAGGTTTTTTTTAGTTACATAATTTGTGCATTAAAAACGTGCAAAATCTGACTGATGTGTGAAAAAAAAATAAGGAAAAAAAAAAAACAACGCGAAAACCAGATGCCTGTTGCGGTGCTTTCGGCATTGCAGCCAGCACGCCGCCTGCCCTGGCCCCTTCGCAGCGTCTCTGTAGTTCAGTCGTGGTGTAGCTGTCGGCCCCGAGCCGTTTGTGCGCCGCGGTGGTTTCTCTGGGGAGTTTTTGCTTGGCCTGGGAAGGACTCCGGGCTGGTCCTCTCCGGCTGGCGCAACGCCAGAACGCGTAGGCACCAAGTCCAGGTGCCTAAGCCTCTTCCTCCTGCCGTCCTCCTTGGACGGCTCGCCAGTCTTGTCCCCGGCTTTGGTCTTCCAGTGTCATTTCTGCCACCGCGCCACAGCCCATGTTCAGGCCCTGTGTGGTGGCTTTGCCCTGTGAGCCGAAGGGCAAGTTATTCCTTGGAAAAGGAGCTGCCTCCATGTGCCGGCTTCACCCCTCGCGTCCTCCCCTCTCCCCTCCGTTTCCTCCCTCGCTTTGCGCACAGCGTGCAGCGGTGGGAACTGGATCATCCATCCCCGTTTTCCGCGCGCAGCGGGGGCTGTTCCTGCTTCGTGCCGCCGCAGCCCGGCCTCCGAGACCCGGCCTGTCATTAAGAGAGTCCCCGAGTACGGCGGCAGTCGGGGCGGGAAGGAGGAATCAAAGGGAACCGTGAGGAGGTGCCTTGCAGCGATCCCTGTTTTTCTGCATCGAGGTCAGCCTGCTAATTGCAGCGGGAGTCCGCGCGGCAGATCCGCCGCCTCCGAGCCGCCGTCCCCTCCTAGCGGCGCGGGAAACAGCCCCGGCGGAGGCGGCTGCCACCCTCCCTGCAAAGGCAGCGGGAGAGGTTGCCCAGCACCTCGGTTGACACGGGTGAGCTTTGTGTTTTGCTACATTTTTGTGAGCTAATATTAAGCTGTTGGTTTAACTCAAAGCTGCTCCCTGCCCAAGTCCATTTGTCTTCTGTATTTTTATTTTTTTATGACCCTGTCTGCCTGCCTTTCTTATTTCTGGTATGATTCTTGGCACTGGCTGCTGCAGCAGCTTGCTGGTAATAGCAACAGCTCTCGGGTTTTTACTGTAGCGGTGCCCTTTGGCTAACCGCAGTGCAATAGCTGCTTCCAAGGCAGGCAAAGGCTGGAGACCTGGAGCTCTTCCTCGGAGCGCGAGAGACCCGGCAGCAGGGAGGAAGACAGCCAGCGCGTTGTGGTCTGAATGCAAAGCTCGGTCTCAGCTTCAGCCCTGCCGGAGAGGCAGCCTGTAGCACGCAGCCTCGCGCCCGCCTTCAAAACGCACTAGAAGGGTCTCTGCAAAGGGTCCGAGAGGCCGAGCAGCCCCTGCCGGGGCAGCCAGTGCCCAAGTGCAGCTTGAATTGGGGGGAAAAAGCTTATTTTCAGATGTGTAGAGGCACAGGGTGGCAGCCCTGTCTGCTTCTACTTGTGCTTACGTCAAGTGGTATTTCAGTCTTCGTATTACACCGAGTCATTGCTGAAAACCTCCCAACCAGCCCAGGGTGGCTAAACCCTTCCTGGACATGAAAGGAGGGCCTGACTCTGCCCCCTTTTCTGGCTTGCGAGCAATAGGAGCTCCGTTGGTTGAGCGGCAGAGATGCGTCTTTGGGGCCCGGCTGGCCAGAAGCACCGTGGCCCAGGAGAAGCCCGTACCAGCGCTGCCGGGAGCTGGCCCCRGCATCCTTGCTTGGCTGCGCACTTGCCGCCGACCTGCAGCAAGTAGGGATGTGCAGGCCATGACCTTGCAGAGCCCTGCTGCTTTTTACGCCAGGATCCGACTGCACGGAGATCTTCTACGTTCTGCTAGGCTGATAGAAGGACCACAGGGTGCCCTAGGAGCTCTTCAGGGAAGGCAGCAGAGGCCTTAGAGGCAGCGAACTGGGCGTTAAAAGAGATCCAGGGGGACGTCAGCCCTTTCTCCAACACCGGCATCACCAAATCTGCCCTGTGCCCTGTCCGATGGACTTGCTTTTCCCGGAGTCCCCTGTCTCCGTGCTGCACTTGCAGGAGAATGGGCCTTATGTCAGCTGCTTGCCAGCAGCAAATACAGCTCTCATAACACCGGCCGTGAGGATGGACATCCCCGCACAATGCCAGCGCCAGAGGTCTGCGCTGAGGACTAGCAATGGCATTAGCTGGCCCTGAGAACCTGGGGTGGCCATTTACATCCAAAAGGGGCACTTTAGCCCAGTTCTTTCAGATGGAGGAACGAGTTTAGCCATTTATAGTCGTTGAAGAAAAACGCTTGATGCGAGAGGTGTGTGGGTGGTGAGACCAGGCGTAATTTGTGATTCAGAGGCTCCAGGGACAAACGGGTCCTTTCTCCAGGTGAGCTGAAAGACTCATGCAGCAGCCTAAGCAGCACGATGGCAGAGAAGTGTTTAAATAAATCAGCACGTTAACTGAAAGTGGGGAACGCAAGAGAGGTGGAAAGTGAGAACTGAAATAAAAGGCCATTAAGGAATAGATGCAACAGAAGGCGAAAGGATTAATGGAGCAATTGCTGCGAGGGAAATGCTAGAGAGGGTGGGGGGAGGAAGCCTGGTGGAGTTGACACCTGTGGCTGGGGAAGATGCTTGTAAGCAAGACAGAGTTGGTGTGGATGGCCTGGCGTGTCCTTCCCGAGCCGCATTGCCATCGCTTCAGCTTACATCAGTCACATCTCATTTTCTGTGTGCCGCTGGTTCCACCGTTCTCCTCGGCCCCTATCTGTCAGGTAGGTGGCCGTGGAGCTGAGATGTTTGCCGTGCCTCCAGATGGGGCAGCGCTGGGCAGCGTGCCCACCGAGCCGTGGTGGAGGGCGCGTTTCCATGCTGCTGCGAGTGCGGCGCTGCAGGCCCCTTTCCTCGGCAGGAGCACGGGAGAAGGTCCGCTGGTGTCTAGCGGGCCAAACGCTGCACCCCCTGATGGTGGCCCCATGGGAGCTGAGCTTCTGCTTCTTCCTCGGCAGAGCGGCCCAGGGCCAGAGCCGCCAGCTCTGCGGGGCCAGGGCGATGCCCAGTCAGGGTGGCAGCGGGGCTTTGGTCCCTGCACCCCGCATGGGCTGAGCTCTCGGTGGCAGGACGGTAGGCACGTGCCCACGCAGCATGGGCACCGTTTGCAGCCCCGAGCTGTGCTCAGGCGAGGCTGGGGAGCTTGCTCCAGGGATCAGGCTCTATTTTACCCGGTGTCTCCTATATTTCTCGTTAAGTGTCCGCTGCAGGATATTGGCCTAGGCAGACCTGCGATCTGTCCCACAGTGGCATATTTACATGCATTTTTTGACATATGTTTTGTTCTTTTCCTGCAGCAACCCCAAAGTCCAGGTAGAAGCAATCGAGGGGGGTGCGCTACAGAAGTTCCTGGTTATTTTGGCTACAGAGCAACCCCTGGCTGTCAAGAAGAAGGTAAGTGGGCAAAGATGCATCTACCTCGTTTCCTTCCTACAGCACCGCCGGGTAAAGCCGTTTCTGTGCCAGACTAGATGCAAGTGTTCCTCGGGGCGCAGCAGCTTACAGCTGCGTTTGTCCTGACAGCAGCGCTGGGCCAGAGTCTGCGCGACTTGTGCCCCGTGCAGGTTGGGTTTTGCTCGTCCAGCGCTCGCCACTGTCGCGGGGTTGCAGGAGAGCGGCCGTGAGGGCCAGGCCACCCCCTGTTGCTCGGGCTCCCTTGCCGGCTGGTGCCTCCTGGCGCTGTGCTCTTGCCCTAGTTGCAAGGAAGGCAGCGCTCGCGGAGCAGCACTGAAAACCCCTTGGGTGACAGCGCTTGATGCTGCAGAGCGCCTCGGAGGAAAGGCACGGATGCCGGTAGCAGGCATAAAGATCAGAGACTAACCAACATAGAAGTTGACATTTGGAAGGGGATAATTGCTGTAGCCAGCCCAGCGTCCTGCCTCTGGCACTGGCCAACAGCGGAGGCTTTAGAGGAAGACGAAAAACTTGGAGAGCCCCTAGCTAAATGTGCAGCACTGTCTGTTGGGGAAGGGGGAGTCCTCGCTGCCTCCCTCTCTCCCGCATCAGCCTACTCCCTGGAGCATGAGATCTAATTACCCTCGCTTTAGCATGCAATGCTGCAACTATTTATTGGCCATAAAATTATCGAGCTTCTTCTAAAAATCCAGCCCCAGCAGTTAACACAGTGACCTTCTGCGAGAGGGAATTCTGCAGGGTGAGAGAAATAGCAGCTCCCTTCATTCGTCTTTAACATACCTGCCATTAGGGAAGCGGTGATGCGCTGCCGAAATTTTGACAGGGAGCTCCCACAAAGATGCGTCCCTTTAGCCCGTGCTAAAAGTCCTTGACCCAGTGGCGGGAGAGGGAGGGACGGAGGAACTGCTACGTGAGGAAGCGCCTCCTCGATGCCCAGGTGGGAGGAAGGCCCTGCCAGAGAAATGCACTGCGGGAAGCTCCGTGCTCAGAAACTTGTCCCGAGAACGCCCTTGTCTCGGTCCGGCCCTGGGATTGGGGCGGGAAGGGCGGCTGGGAGTGTGGAGTCCCTCGGCAGCTTCACCTGCCACCCTCGTGGGTGGGTACGGTCCGATGCTTGCAGAGAGCCTGAAACGAGCTGCGCTGGCACAGCTAGAGAACGGGAGACGCCTCCCCAGCGGGACAGGGCTGAGTTTAGCATCCTCCGCGTTTGCACGTGGTCTTCCTAGGGCCCCCGAGAGCTGTAGCCCCCTTTTCCAGCACGGAGCGGGGCGAGGAGGCCCAAAGCGTGCTTCTTCACACCGCCGTCCTTTGGTCTGCGGGAAAAAGGAGATGGCGACATGCACTGATTGGCCAGAGGCAACTCAAAAGATGTAGAATAGACACAAATTGGATCAGGGGAAAAACTGCTGTCAGTTCGGATGTGTCCATAAAGAGCGCAGGAAACACGGCCCACCTTCGCACGCAGAGGAGTCAGGTCAGATCGTCGGCAGGCCCCGAGATGAGCGTCCTCAGTCCTGCTTCGGCAAGAGCCTTGCCCAAAGGGCAGACTCTCAGCCCGGGCACCTCGCTCAGCTCTTAACGTGTCGCTTCTAGGACCCGTGTTTGTCAGCCTGGCGAGTGGAAAAATCAGTCGGTTGGCCCCTAATTGCCTCCTCAGTGTCAGCCCCATGCCTTCAAAGGCCCCAAAGGCAAGTTCTCCAGTTAACCAGATCATCTCAAGGGGGAAGGGCTCTGCTGAGCAGTGCCAGATCCCCTCTTCACCCCGGCCTGGCCTGGCCCATCGCTGGGATCAGTACTGGGGCCTGGATGGGAGAGCTGCAAGGGGAGACGTTTGCCTGGGTTCAGTCCAAGTGGTGGCCACGAGCCCCTGTAGGTTATTATTTTAGTGAACAGTGAACATATCGAGTGTCTGTGAAGAAGTTTGGGTAGAAGCCACCAAGGGGAGCTTGCGTGCAGGTGGCAAACCATCCTGTGCTGAGCAGGACCCTGCACAGCGAGCGCAGGGCAGGTCTGCTTGCAGGCTGAGCCCATGGCTGGTCCGAGCAGTCTCACAGCACTGGGAAGGGCAGGGGGCCCCCGTCGCCAAAGCCAGCGGAGGTCATGCTGCTCCGCGTCCCTACCGACCAATCTGAGCTCCGTGAAAACAGTATTTGACTGGTTAAAGACTGGCACAGAAGGGCCCGAGGTACTGACGGACCTTTCTTCTCACCAGGCTCTCTTTGCCCTGTCCTCGATGCTGAGACACTTCCCCTATGCCCAGCAGCAGTTCCTCAAGCTTGGTGGCCTTCAGGTCCTCAGGAACCTCTTCAGGGAGAAAGGCATGGAGGCCCTTTACATCCGCGTGGTGACGCTCCTCTACGACCTCATCATGGAGAAGGTGAGGAGCAAGCCGTGCCGGCGCAAGGCAGGGTGGAGGCACCACACACCGGTCTGCACGCTTCCCCTCCGCCGCGGCCAGGGCCCGAGGGGCAGTTGAGCCTCTGCGGGAGCCCCCAGAAGGGCCGGTCCCTGCAGTTCGGATCAGGTGCTGAGCAGCTCCCAGCACCTTGGCCACCGCTGCTGGCTGGCAGGGTGGCTGGGAGAGCCCAGAATTAGCTTGAACTTTGGTTTTTCATTAAACCAATGTCGCCGTTTCTACCCTAGGGTGTTAAAAAGGACACAAGTAGGAAAAACAGGAGGCGGACCTGCCGTCAGCTTGGTTTCACCACCTAGCCGTCATGAAATGCAGGCTGTTAACAAACTGTCTAGAGACGAGTTTCTGTGATCCTGTCCGTTTTAGAGGCCGTTGCCTATCTGCTAGTCTTAGGTTGGAGGCAAGCCCACAGCTTTAACTATTTTATTTTAGAAAACCTTGGATTACTGCTGTAAATGTCAGCTTAGAATCCTGTTTCCTCGCCACAGTTTGTTATTTAGTTTGCGCATTTCTCTGACTCCAGAGAACGGGAATTAAATCCACTTTCACTCTGTTTATAGCCAATTCGTCCTGYAGATTATTTCGGCTGTAATACTTGGATTTCAGGCACCACAGAGAAATGCCTATGTTTAAAACAGTTGTTTTGCAGGAGATTTTGCAAAGGTGTGAATTATTTTGCCTGGTCTGAAATTTTATCAGGTGTTGGCTCTAACATACAACGAACCTGTTTATCTAGTTGCACCAAAAGGGAATGTGCCTGGGCCTTTTATCGGAACCATTTACTCATGTTCCACGTTTTACTGCTGTACCTCTAGCAGTCCCATCTGTTCCCAGCTTCATTCTAACTGGAGGCAATCTGCAGACCCTACAGATTCTCAGTTTTATGTTAAAACAATGATTTTTCACTGCCCTTCTGATTGCGAAAGCCACCTCCCAGCATATAAATCACAGCATGCTCACTTTCTGAGTCTGCACAGAAAATGGGGAGAAAGCTCAGTACCTGGGGAGCTGCAGAGCTGGTCTGGAGGAGGTGGGCAGATTTTGGGTGAAAGTCAAACAGTCTGTTTTTAAAAGCATTGACTACCATCAGACTTGGCTAGAGCCAGCTCTGGACTGAAGCACAAAGAACAGTGGTTTGGAACAGCTTTTCCACCTCATTCTTTCCCTTTCAGCCCAAATACTGCCTAGCTCGTGTGCAAGTAGGAGTTTTGCAGGTAGCCTTCCTGGAAGACTGGGAGAGGGCAGATATCACCGGCGTTGTTCTCCCTTTTCTCCCTGTGTCCAGTAAATCAGCAGGACAGTGTAGTAGGATGAAGCTCCTGGCAGCAGCTGCCCAAGGAACCAGCAGAAGGCAGTTGCCAAGCCGAGCCGGGCTCTTCAGTAAAGGTCAGAGAAAATGTCACGGGAGTCCTCGGGGGCCCGAACGGCCCCTGGAGACAGGCGTTGTCCGTGAGCTACCTCCTCTCAACGGCCTCCTTGGCACGCTCGCCGCCCACTCCCTTCGCTTTGTGCCGCGGCTCCGGATTTCTGCTCGTCAGCCCCGCCGAAGCCCTAATCTTCCCTTAACAATAATGCCGAAGCAAGCAGGCTGCTGGTGTTCAGAGCTAATTAATGAAGCACATACATAGCAATTATCACAGGGGGCCACCAGCCAAGCCGGGAGGAATACTCTGTAAGGGAAGCGGAGCCCGTTGGGGGAATTTGATGCTGTCAGCGGTAGCTCCTCCACCTAAGCTGCGAAGGGTCGTGTTCCCTGCTGTGCCATGGTGGGAGGTTTTTCTTCCAGGTAAAGGCAGCCCCTCACCTTGCCCCACCAGCACTGCTGCGATCGGGCGTTTCTCTCCAGCAAGGGAACCAGCCAGCACTGAGCAGTCTGGTCCTCGTGAGGCCATTTCCGCTCTACGCACCGTCTGCACTGCCCCCGCGCAGCAGCTCCCAGCAGCTATGGAGCTGGGATGAATCGTCAAGCAACTGCCTGGAATAAGCTGACTTCACAGCAACTTCTCCTGCACGTCCCCCTTAACAGAGTGGAAGGGGGCAGTGTTGAACTGCCCAGGATCTGCAGCAGAGTGTCTTGCTCTGTCGCTGTCAGAGCTTGTCTTTAGACAGCTACCGCGTGGATCAGCGTGTCTAGTTTGGCGTCGCCTCTCTGTGCTCCTTTGTCCTTAATCGATATAACATGATTTCCCACAGATGCTGCTGGAGGACTCTCCGAACGGAGATCAAATGGAAGAGAAAATTCAGCAGTACCGGCAAGTCAAGCTGGTGCCAGCGGTGGTCGAGCAGGACTGGTGCGTGATCGTTTCCAACCTCTTGGCCATGCCAGAGCATGACACTCGGGAGAAGGTCCTCAAGACGGTGAGTGTGCTGATGGCCTTCTGCAAGGAGCGCTACCAGGGTGACCAGAGCCTCGGCACCATGCTCAGCCTGCTGCGCAGCGAGTACGAAGAGCTGGCAGCAGAGGAGCAAAGGGAAGGCGACAAAGATGGCTATTTCAAGGAACTCCTTGGCTCTGTAAATACCATCATTCAGGAATTAAGATCAAAATAGCTGTCATTTCACTTAAAATTTAAGAAATTCAAGACAACAGCATGAATTTTGATGGCACGTGTGTAAATGCACTTTTGAATAAACTGCTGGACTAAATGGGATCTCTCCAACATGCAAGTGTCCCAACAGCTTCGTTATTAAAACACAAGTATTTGGGGGCATATTTTCCTTTGCATGAAGTATTTCTGGATAAATAGAGGCATTAGAAGTACTGAGGCAGAGCTTCAGCTTACATCGCCTGTCATCCTTCAGCCTTGCTAACCCATGCAAATGGCTGAATGTTTTCAGTCCATCTGGAGGAACAGGGAGATTCATTGGGGTGGGAAGGGCTGAGAGATTTGGGACTGTCCTTGTGCAGCTCTGACCTGCCTTTTCTTTTACCTAGGGACAATCTGCAAAACAACTGTAATCTTTTATTTCCTTCTATATAATGTATCTTAGCACTCAAAAAGTGCAGTTTGCTTTGGGTTTGGTTTTGTGCTTGTACTTACCTGAGATGTGTGGGGAGGACTGTGCCACTTCATTGAAATGCTGGTTGGAGGCACCCTCTGGAGGTCTCTAGTCCAGCCTTCGCTCAGAGCAGCGCTATCCCTCCATCAGGTCAGCGTGGTTTTGTGCAGCTGAGTTTTGACCACCTCGGAGAAGCTCAGCTCCACCAACCCCTCTGTGTAGGTCATGTTTGCTAGGACCCACTCCATCGTGGCAGCCCTCTTCTAGGCCCTCTCTGCTTGGAGGCCAGCTGAGTAAGATTGCTCTGGGAGGCAAAATGTCTATTCAAGCTGTGGTGTGGTACAGCCACAAAACCACTAGTGCCATGATAACAGGTAACCCCCCTGGTGAAGCGCACTTTGCCCTGCAAAAAGCCCCACTGATGCTTTCAGCTTATGTTCTTCTCCTCTCTGTCTTTGGAGATGGGTTCCAAGATGGTGTGCTCTATACATGATATACAGCAGACAGACTTCAGCCCTTCCTATGCTGCACAGCACTAAATTGTCTTCTCTGCTCATCAGCAGAGCCATGTTTTCTCTGAGCCCTTCCAGCTCTTGCTTTGCTGCTCACGCTCTGTGCATTAGTGTGCAGATGCTCCAGGTGAGTCTCTGAACACTCTTCCTTCCACACAGGGATGTGTGTCCCTCCTCCAGAAACCCGTGTTAAAGTCCTTGCCAGCTTAGATGGTCTGTTTGGAAAGATGTTCTGTGTCCCCCTTGTCAGGTTGGTTCTGTCTCTTCCCAGGTAGGCCTTCCTCAGCTGAGGCACTGTTATGGAAGAAACCGAAGTCTTGCTCATGACCCCAGTGGCGCAGTTCCTATGCCTCTGTCTGGCCTGGAAGGGCTGAGGACAACATCACCTGCACCCCTGTTCCCAGGTCTGTCCCCCCTGCCTTGCCGCAGAGCCCTGCCGTCACTCGGAGCTGTTCAGGCTTTGCCCTGGCTGTGCTGTTGGCACCCCGTGGGCAAGCAGCAGGGAGCAGGAGTGGGGAGGCCAGACGTGCCCTGGCAAAGGCTGCAGCATTTCAGGTCCAGGTGAGCAGCATATCTTCTGGACGATAGGTGTGGGCATCTGTCCAGTGCAGGAGGGAGTCACCAGCTGCTGATGCTTGTCCCTTCCTCTTGGTAGTACTGATCTTAATCAGATGGGATGTCCAGCCTGAATGCTTCTCCAACAGAGGTGTTCATCCTCCTCTGTCACCAGGGCTCTGAACATGTTCTTGAGGTGAGCACCTGGAGGTGGGGCTGAGCCCCCCTTCCTGCTCACAGAGGGAAGCAGGAGGGGACGCGAGTCCTTCCCTTCCTTCCTGAGGTCTCCTGCTCAGCAGGAATGCTCTCTCTCATGCCAGCTGCAGTATCCTGCTGCACTGCACTTGGTGCAGGCCTGGCAGGAGGCAGCTGCCCACGCAGCACCTGTGAGGCTGCCCACTCCAGGGCCCCTCGCACACAGGTCATGGCTGTGCAAGTGCATTTCCACCACCCCGTGCCGTGCTTGGAGGTGGGAGGCCAGCGCCAGCCTCTCTGCCCGTTCCCGGCTGCAGGGCGCTTGCTGCAGGGCAGGTTTTGCAGGCACCCAGGAGCGACAGCCCTGGTGAGATGGTGCCGTGAGTCCGGGGATGGCACATTGCCTTCAGGGCCTGGTGGTGAAACATCAGCAGCTCCCTGGCCACCTGCTGCGCCTTGCCCACCCTGCCGTCCCTGCAGCAGGGCAGGACTCACCTGGGCCGGCACCGCCACATGCTCTTCATGGCGCTTTCGCACTGCAGAGAAGTGTCCATTAAAGGCTGGACTGAGGCCACCAATTCCATCATCTCCTCCGTAGCCACCAGACCTTAGAGGAGAGACCCAGTGCATTAACCTGCAGCTCGCCCATCGCTCCTAATGCCTATATTGGGGAAGCCCATTACCAACAGGCTTTTATTTTTCTCTTGGTGCCCAGAGGCCTCGGTGCCGCATGTGGCAGTGCCTGGATCAGCCCCGAAGGCAGCTCCTCGGCTGCCCCCGGACCGGGTCATTAGCGCCTGCTCCCGCGGCCGGCGCGTTGGCGGGGTGCACTCCCCCTCGCTGGCTGCTCTGTAATTACCGTGGCTCCTGCTGGCTTTCCCCGCTGGGACGCCCTAATGATGATATAATAATAATAATAAATAGTTGTATTTCTATGGCAGCTGTCTGCCACCGCTTTGCGGAGACAGCGCTAACGCAAGGAACGGAGACACCCGAAGCCTTCGGCAACAAGTGTCTTGCAGCAGCGAGCAGGGGCCGCTGCGCTGCCCCTTTTGCCAAAGCCAGAGGGTGCAATGGAGAGGGGCTGGATCCGGTACCCCTTCGTTGTCCCGTTCCCAACCGCTCCCAAGTGCGTTATCTCTGCAGCCTATGCGATTCTGCAAAGCGCGATGGATGCAAAAAAAAAATCGCAGCCTCTGCCCGCAGCTTGGAGCAGAGACATGGGCCGGGGGCTGGTGCCGGCTCGGTGGCCGCCAGTGCTTGCTGCTGGCCGGCAACGAGACTTGCGCTGCTGGGGGTTTGCATTAGCGAGTCGAGCGCTACAGTCAGCTTGTACCTACGTGCCCCTCTCTGAACGGGCCCTGCTTCCCAGCACGCGCAAGAACCTATTATTAGTTCTGATTTCTGCATTCGGTTTCAAAATTGCTTTTGGGCAATAACAGGTCTTTCCATGGCTCTTGCTCCCTCTCTGGGGCAGCAGCCGGTTCAATGATGTGACCCAGGGGCTGAGGCACTGATGTTACTGACACGATTGCAAGGGGAAAAAAAGAAAAAAAAAAAACCCCGCACCTACGTGGCTTCGTGGGAGGGGACACGTGATTTATAGCCGTCCCTGGTAAAATGGACAGCCTCCTTCCCACGGTGAAAGAGCAGCGCACCGACCAGCGCTATTGATCGAGCTATTTCAAGGCTATTCGCCCTTCTGGATGCTAAAATATTTCTGGCTACCTTTTACAGCTTGTCACTTGTCACTATTAAGTAGCAGGGCTAATTATAAATATTGATTTTTTTTTTCCCCCCCTGCTCCCTTTTTGGGTTTTGTTTCAGGCTGGGATTAAAAAAGCTT